>NW_015536541.1:1466984-1471778 GCF_001515605.1 Sinocyclocheilus anshuiensis
AAAAAAGTGCATAATGTTTAAAATAATGTTTATAAACCAATTATAATTAAGTTGCTTAAACAACTATAAACAAAACAGTATCATGTATCTATGCATAGTTTAATACAAAGGGCCAAAAGACAATCACACAGAGTACACTTTTCATTTAAAAACATGAGATGCAGTGGGATGGGGAAAAAAACCCCACCATAAAGTCTCGAGATATGTTTTTTTCAAAGTTGAACTTGCATGAATTTTACATGGCTTTCTAAACATGCGGTTCTCTTGTGCGAGACGCGAGTGCAACGGTGATAGATGCGCGAAATATGCGTTCTGTGTGAACGGTTTAGTTTGAGTTTTGACGTAAACAAGATCTTCTCCGCATTGATGTTCTCTTTTCCCGCAATATTTGTAATCAACAACGCAGCAGCGCCGCATCTAGTGGCTTCAACTGGATAGGTTAACAAAAACATTCAAATATAATGACACTTACATCGTCATCGCATCTCGTGCGCCACTGATAAGGCAGCCTCCTAAAATTCGAATGCAACGTTTTTGCATTCGAATGTGGATTTTTATTTTAAATTCGACGAATATTCGAAATTCGAATTATTGTTTTTTTGACAGCCCTAACGTGTATGTGTGTATTTCACATCACAGACAATACACAGAGGGAGCAGATCACAAAGGTACACTGAGTATGTGCTTTACAGCACTAGGCCACAGCTGAAAGGGAACATGAGAGTGAGCAAGTGACAGTCCTGTTTCTGAGCAAGGAGAGGAGAAAGTGCTGAGCTCATTGTCAGGAGAGAGACAGGGCGTTACAAAGGGAATGTTCTGAATATTGTGGGCGTGCATATGTGGACTGTGCACTTCAAAGCAGAAGCCTCCGGGCATCTTAACACCCAAAGGCCTGGGTCAATGTGAGGGCCAAATGTCCACTTACACATACTAACACTCATCATGCTGATCTAAAGTGCACACATGCTCTTGACTTCCTGAAGTGTTTTTAACAACAAAGAGAAGTTCAAATAAAGAAACTATTTGGTTCTAAATCTAATTACACCATTCAAAAAGCATATTTCTCCAATGACAGCCAGTCAGAATTAACCATATACCCTGACATTTTTTTTGCAAGCAACATAAATAAATAAAAAAATAACCTTACATTGCACATATTTTTTATCAAGTGTTGACTTGAATTGACCCTGTGAGTTGACTTGATCATTAACAGCTCAATTAACTCAAATGCAGTTATTTCATTATATTATAGCACACATTACATTATAGTTTTACTTGTGACTATTTTAGGGGGCGGCAAGCAATTTGCACACCTTCAGGGGGTCCTGTGTCAGCCAAGCATCTGCAATTGAGATGAATAGGGATGTTAATGGCTAGCTTCCTCCAGGTGGAGACCTCCTTAAACCACAATTATTTGCATAAAATGAGTTGACAGAGTAACTTTAAAAAAAGAGGCAATCAATGTTAATTCATTTTAGTTATTCAGAGTAGAAAACTTGTGTGAAAAAAATGACCAATAAATTATCAGCTGACTCACAGTCACACAAGCTCCAATTTTGGCTCCAAGCAGATGCTGGTGTGCTGATGTGCTGGTTTGCCTCCACCAGGTTCCATCACACTAGTTAGACTACTTTGCTCATTGAGCTATGTCATAATGGTCAATCAGCTAGACCATGCCTGAAACTATCACGTACCAAGACTTGCAGCCCAATTGGTAATGGGTTGCTAATGGGTCCGATTCCCAGGAAGCACAAACAATGATTCCTTAAATGCACCATGAGATGCTTTCAAGAGCATCTGCCAAAAATGTCAGCATGTTTACTGGTCTCATCAGCCTGAATGAATCCAATCTAATTCCATATATTGAAATTCTGTTTATATGAACCCTAAACTTTGCAATGCCATTTACATGTTCATTTATGTATTCTGAACAAAACTTCAGCGCATTCAATGTGAAATTAATTTCATGCTCAATCGGATAGATTGAGGTGTTAACACGAAGGGTTTTCAATCAGTTGAGAAATCAATCCGATTACTTATGTATTATTTGGGTGCATGTAAACATAGCTGTGTAAACCAGTCTGGACTAGCAACGAAATTCATTGGGAATGCCAGATGTTTCACACAAAACCTAAAAGTTTTATTCCGAAATACTGAGGCATTTAAGTCACTGGACATTACAGTATTCTCTTCAGACATCCTCATCATTGTCCAAGTGCCAATGAATGTGACATTACCAAACACCAGAATCCCTCATCCAACATTCCATCGAGCATTTTCATAATTCATATGGTAACATTCACACACTTCTGTAGTTTTTCTGCAATCTGCGGCCCATCTGAGGGGAGGTCTAAGAATGTGGCTCCGTCATATTGCATGAGGAGGTTGTGCAGTGCAAAAGCATAAAACACCATTTCCAGGAAAGACGCTCATTTGGTTCATTTAGAAACCACTGCAATCTGCGAGCCAGACAAAAACACTCACCACATTAATAGCAAAACATCATCTGTCCAGTGTTCTGTTGCAGAGGCATAACTTGTGTGCTTAGCCTCTATCTGTAATTATCACCCATCGCATGCCTCGGCTAATCAGCAACGCCTACGACTGTAAGCCCAATTGCATTCACGAGTCCCAGCGAGGAATTAAACATGTCAAGAGTGTTTAAGAAAGACATGTCTCATGTATTATACGTTGACAGTCATTACGAAAATATTTGTTTGCATGATAAACCGATGATCCCTCTCATGATGGCTGTTAAAAGCTTGGCAACAGAAAAACGAAAGCATCATCTCAAGAATCTTTTCTGGAACAAATTTGACCTGAGTGAGAACCACTATTTATTTGCTGCTAAATATTTGAGCTGAGATGTCTTTTTTTAGAGAGGTTGTATATTGAAATTAGGCCTTTTTTATCCAGTGTGTTAAATTTCTTCTCTTTCTCTTTCAGTTCACCTTTTGACAGCAGGCTTTGTGTACAGACTGTGGGAAAGTTTCCTTTCCTGATGAGGTCATCCCTTCAACCCCTCCACCCCACCCCACCAGATCTGTTTCACTCACACACTCACAAACACACAGGAAGGAGGTATACAACAAGGTCTTGGCTTTTCGGTTGCTTGTGCACATATATAGGATTGTGATGAAGGTCACATGTGGGTTTTGTAATTGAAGGAAAAAAACAGGTCCATGATAAAGGAAAAAATCTAGGTTAAAAAATGTGCAAATTCTTAGAAATTTACCCTTTTTTATTCATAGTGGTTTCATATGAAT
The DNA here is from genome assembly GCF_001515605.1 of Sinocyclocheilus anshuiensis. Lineage (NCBI taxonomy): Eukaryota > Metazoa > Chordata > Actinopteri > Cypriniformes > Cyprinidae > Sinocyclocheilus > Sinocyclocheilus anshuiensis. The sequence goes on from NW_015536541.1 coordinate 1,470,251, forward strand.
TTGAAAAACTTTTATATTATTTACACGCCAAGTTTCAGTGTAATAACTCTAAATATATCATACTGCGTAACCATCAAAAAGCAACTTTTTTTCTTACACCTTGAATACATATGAGTATACAAATCTTAATCATTATTTACAAAAAGGTTTTTAAAATGTATTTTTTTCAATGTAAAGTGTTTATTTAACAAATACCATGAATACCATACCATTACTTCATAAATATAACTTTTTTTCACAAATTTCATAATGTTACAACCAGGACCATGGCTGACGTATGCAGGGTCCCGGTGCAGGTTGTACCCATGGGCCCTATTTGACATTGTGTAAATAGGCTAGTACAAATAAATAAATAGAACAAAGATACAAATTAAACGATGCTTAATTTTTTTTTCCAGGTTTGTCGGTGTTCAGGTACAGAAATTGGACAAAAAATGTAAAATATCATTGCATAGTCTTCACTGTATAACTTAAATTAGATTGATCCTTGTTAAAGCTACAAAAGTTATTCAAGTTATTCAGGAGCAGTTAGTGATTCTCTCTCTCGTTTTCTTGGATTAACATAGACAGCAGCTAGTAAATTAGGCACAGTCACTTTAAGACAAAATGCATGGATCCAATATAATGATACACATATTTCTCAACTGTTTACGTTCACTTAAGACATGACAGACATTTTTCGAAGATACTCACACCAAGAAGGGTATTTTGACAATTTTGCATGTATTTGTCCGTTCAAGCGCAAAAGATAACTCAATTTGGTATTCGCGGGCTATGAGACGTGGCTCTGTGTGTGTTGTGCGCACAGAACACAGTGCGTGAGTACTGAATTAAGTTCCTTCGCTACTTCTTTCGCTTGAAAGCTTTAAAATCACTCGAATATTTAAACTGGCAAAGCTTAAAACATGTTAAAATGATAAGCTTTCAAGACAACGCGCAGCAGTAAACCGATCAGGCAATCCATCGACTGTCCCAAGTGTTTTTCACACTGGCCCCCGGGCAGCCCTTTAAAACCGCTGGGGTCAACCCCCCGACCTATAATCGTCACCACCTTTCACCCCACTAGTTACGGCCCTGGGTACAACACATGACATTTCACAACATGGACTACCTTGTCTTATCATAAAACGTTGAAATATCTGATATTTTTATCTGATCTTGACACACAGTCATAAGGGTCTGCAGTGGTTCAATATGTGATATAATTTCCCATCATATACTTCATGTATATATACATATCATATACAGTATAGTATATATATATATATATATATATATATATGTATGTGTGTGTGTACTGTATACAGTGGGTATAGAATTTTTTTTTACAAATTTAAAAAACAATCACTCAGTTGGAAAAAGGATCACCCCCTTGTGTCAGTATTTTGTTAAACCACCTTCTGCTTTAATTACAACCTTTAGTCTGTTGGGACATGTCTCTACTACACATCTGTACTTTGCAATATTTGCCCACTCTTCTTTGCAGAACTGCTCAAGTTCAGTTCAATTTGATGGTGAGCGTTTGTGG
>NW_015536541.1:1472297-1476826 GCF_001515605.1 Sinocyclocheilus anshuiensis
TTTTCCTCAAGAATTTGATGGTATTTTGCCCCATCCATCTTTCCTTCTATCCTGACAAGTGCGCCAGTCCCTGCTGCAAAGAAACACCCCCATAACAGGATATTACCACCTCCATGCTTTACTGTAGGAATGGTGTTATTTGGATGGAGAGCTGTATTGGATTTCCTCCAGACGTATCGTTTGGTGTCAAGGCCAAATAATTCAATTTTAGTCTTATCTGCCTCAGAATCTTCAACCCTCCCATACAAGCCACATTTGTGGAGAATTTGTGATATTGTTGACACATGCGCACAATGACCACTCTTTGTCATAAATTACTGCAACTGCTCCAGCAACTGAGTTGCTGTAGGCTCTTGGTCGCCTCTCTGACCAGTTTCCTCCTGGCTCTTTCATCCAGTTTGGAGCGACATCCTGATCCAGGGAGGCTCTGTGTTGTGCCAAATGCCTTCCACTTCTTAATAATAGACTTCACTGTGCTTCTAGGCATTGATAAAGCCTTTGAATATTTTTTTTTGTATCAATCTCCTGACTTGTGCCTGTCCACAACTTTATCCCGGAGATCTTTTGACAGTGCCTTGCCTCCCATAGCTGATTGTTTGCTTCATTTGCACTACCAAGGACTGAAATGCTCAAGGAAAGCTCTTTTCATGCTGAGCTAATCAAAATGACCACAGCTGATCACAGCTGAAAGTCAAATGGCTTTGTGTGCCATTGAGAAGGTAATTAGCTACACCTGATTGAGTTTTCAAGTCATTTTTAGGAGGGGGTGATCCTTTTTGTGACTCTGATTCTGTTCATTTATTTATTTATTTATTTTCTGACATTATTATTTTAAAGGGGGGTGATTCTTTTCTATACCCACTATATATAAATATACTGTATATATGTGTATATATACACACACAATATAAATAAAAATATATTTATTTTTTGTATATATACAAAAAAACAACAATAAAAAGCTATATATTTATACACAATAAGAAAGCAATAGGGGTTTGTGTTTCAAGAATTTCAATTTTAATGAGACTTTTTATTCATTTATTAAATATTAAAACTAAATGTAATTAATCTTATTAGGTCTATTAATTAGGTCTATTAAACTAATACTAAATAGACTAAGGTCTATTTAAATAATGTCATGTTTGAATTGCAATTTTTTTACTGTATTTATGAATAAATGAATAGATCAGGAAAAAAATAGTGATACAGTTAAAAAAAAGAACATAAATCCCCCAAAAAACTTCTCCCACATCTCTCATCAATGTAGCAAAATGCGACACAAACACCCAACCACGTATTGCACGTACCCCTGTCTATCACATTTCATTCAAATACAAATTTTCAGTGACCTCTTGCACCCCCGACCCACAAATAATTAAGCTCTGGGTCAAAGTCTGTATCCATACATAAAATACCACCCCAGGGCCACGCTTATTACACAGCCACCCCTCACAATGTGTCTTTATGTCCAAAGCTCACACTCCCGGCGTGATGTTAGAACTCAGCAAGCAAGCAAAACGTGCAAAACTAAACATACGCAAAAAAACACAGAGCTCCCAGTTGTGACCATGAGTCTGACGAAGCGGAATGCCTGACACACAGCTCTCCAGACGTACACACACACACAGGTCTTTGTTTTATATACGTGTAATACACTCACAGCGCTTAATCAAACTCTCCCGACTGTGACTCTTTTCCAATGTGTGTGTTTATGCAAACATGTAGAGACCTGCGGGGTGTTGAGATGAATTTGTGTGTGTGTGTGTGTGTGTGTGTGTGTGTGTCTGGAGAATTGCATGACTGGCATTCCTCTCAATCACACTGAAGCCCATAGTGACAAGGCTAAAGAAACAGAAAAGTAAGAAGGCACACTCATAGAGCTTGTTGTATTTGGGAGGGTGGGCCAGAAGTGGGCGCTGCGCTGGAGAAATCCAGCTTAGCTTACTTAGAAAATTCACTCTCTTTCTGAGTTTCTTTGTGTCTCGTTCTTTCTTGTTTAATTTCCACCTCCACCCCCTTGCCCCGAGCCCGTATAAAGGGGCAGTTTGTTTAATCAGTAATCACATCTGAACAAGTGAGACACTATCTTTTTATCCGACCAAACCTCCGAATAAGCAAACCATTATACTACCCTCTTTCTCACCAGAGAATACGGTGAGCTGAGCTCATGCCACCTGCAGTCTACCACATTATGCTGAATCAGTGTCTTTGAGTTTGTCAAACTGTGATCCCTTACAAAAATTTGCCATGCTTTTACTAGTGTAACCATGGTTTGATTATGGTTTTTATAGTAAAATAACATTAACCATGATTTTACTACAGTCTCCATAGTTTAACTGTTTTTTTCATTTATTTTTACATTACATTTAGTCATTTAGCAGACGCTTTTATCCAAAGCGACTTACAAATGAGGACAATGATTGATAAACAGGTATGACGTGCATTCTTTTTGGCTCATTAAAAATTAATCTTGCTGCCGCGTTCTGGATTAATTGTAAAGGTTTTATAGAACTGGCTGGAAGACCTGCCAAGAGAGCATTGCAATAGTCCAGCCTGGACAGAACAAGAGCTTGAACAAGGAGTTGTGAAGCATGTTCCGAAAGAAAGGGCCTGATCATCTTGATGTTGAATAAAGCAAATCTGCAGGACCGGGCAGTTTTAGCAATGTGGTCTGAGAAAGTCAGCTGATCATCAATCATAACTCCAAGGTTTCTGGCGGTTTTTGAAGGTGTTATGGTTGATGTGCCTAATTGGATGGTGAAATTGTGATGAAACGATGGGTTTGATGGAACCACAAGCAGTTCTGTCTTGGCAAGGTTGAGTTGAAGGTGATGGTCTTTCAGCAAGGCAGTCTCGGTTGAATGACCACTTCTGAAACCAGACTGGTTGCTGTCGAGGAGGTTGTCCTGTGTGAGAAAGGCAGAGACATGGTTGAACACAGCTCGTTCAAGTGTTTTTGCAATTAAAGGAAGAAGGGAAACCGGTCTGTAGTTCTCTAAAAGAGATGGGTTAAGGGTGAGTTTCTTAAGTAGTAGGGTTATACGAGCCTGTCTAAATTCTGAAAAAAACAACAAAAGTGTGAAGGGATGTGTTAACGATGTGAGTGAGTGCAGGTACAATTGCAGGAGAAATGGCTTGAAGGAGATGAGATGGATTAGGATCAAGCAGACAAGTAGTAGGATGATTAGAAAGGATGAGTTTGGAGACTTCTGCCTCAGAGAGTGAAGGTGGAGGGGTATGTGTTGTGTCAGGAACCATGTTGAGGTTAAGAGTGAGGAGGAAGCGATCCGAGGTGTGCAGTGGAGTAACCAGCACATGATCAGTGGAGCAGTGTTGTGTGTAAATAAGGTCCAGTTGGTTGCCTGATTTGTGATTAGCCATAGTTAATACTCTCTTGAGATCCAAAGAGGCAAGCAGAGTGTGGAAGTCTGCAGCCTGAGGTTTATCTAGGTGGATGTTGAAGTCTCCAAGCATAACTAGGGGAGTACCATCCTCAGGAAAGGTTGAGAGCAGCACATCTAATTCATCCAAGAAGTTACCTTGTGGTCCTGGGGGTCGATAAACAACTACAAAATGGATTTTAAAAGGGTGGGTAATAGTGACTGAATGTGATTCAAAGGAGCTGTTAATACCCAGAGAAGGTAAAGGACAAAATTTCCAGTCATTAGAAATAAGCAGACCAGTACCTCCACCTCTTCCAGTCAGACGGGGAGTGTGGGAAAATGAGAAATTATTGGAGAGTGCTGCAGGTGTAGCAGTGTCCTCTGGTTTGATCCAGGTCTCTGTCAGGGCCATGAGGTTTAGTCTTAAATGATTAGCAACAGATGTAATGAAATCTGCTTTGTTTACTGCAGACTGGCAATTCCAGAGACCAATAGAAAAAGAAAGTAGTGTATTACCAGACATAGGCAAAGAGCGCAGGTTGTTAAGATTGTGCTGCCTACAGTGTGTGATGCGTGGTTTGCGAGTGGTAGTGATAGTAGGGATCTGGAAACACAGTAAGAATTGGTTATAAAAACTGAAAACAGAAGTGAAACAAGTAGTAGAAAAGAGAATGAATCAAAAGTGATACTTATGTCCCTTGCCGGTGTCCCTGCACTGTGGAGTCGCACGGTAGAGTCGATGGTCTTTACACTCTTCGGTCTTCACACAAGGAGGGCTTCACACGAGGGCTGCCGCGACCGCTGCCGCAGTATACTAAGGTTTTTTATACCCATTTCACAAAACGGAAATTTAATTCAGCTGAACACACTTTACTGTTTATCACAACAAAGCGCACCAAGGTATGCGATAGAGTATGAGACCAAACGCAACTTCAGCACGTCTCAACACAGTAAACAAAACAAGCGTTTCCTAGCAACGACAACTGCGCTAAACACTAATGAGACAAGAAATAAATACACTTACTATCTGCTTTTAACTTCCGCTGATTAACTGCTTCTCTCAAAGAGTATTTCTTTACACTGTCTTTTGCTAGCGCTTGAACACACTTTACTGTTTATCACAACAAAGGGCTAAGCAAGCGC
>NW_015536541.1:1482215-1495606 GCF_001515605.1 Sinocyclocheilus anshuiensis
AAACAAGCGTTTCCTAGCAACGACAACTGCGCTAAACACTAATGAGACAAGAAATAAATACACTTACTATCTGCTTTTAACTTCCGCTGATTAACTGCTTCTCTCAAAGAGTATTTCTTTACACTGTCTTTTGCTAGCGCTTGAACACACTTTACTGTTTATCACAACAAAGGGCTAAGCAAGCGCATGACACTGACAAGGTATGCGATAGAGTACGAGGCCAAACGCAACTTCAGCACGTCTCAACACTTTTTATTTTTTGTAGTAAAACTATAGCAGCTATGTTTTTACAATAATTATGGTTTTAATACAGCAATAACAGTAAAACCATAGTATCTACAAAATAAACCATGGTTTTACTACAACATTTGCAGTAAAACTATAGTAACTACAAAATGAACCATGGTTTTACTAGTTACCATGGTTTAACGATGTTATTTATGTATTTCTTTATTTTTTGTAGTACAACTATAGTAATTACAACAATAATTATGACAATTTAATAAGTATTTACAGTAAAACCAAAGTAACTACCAAATTAACCATGGTTTTGCTACCGCACCTAAAGTATAGTATTGTTTTCTTATCATATGCCACATACAATGTCCCTACTGCCTGAGAAATAAATCTTTGTTTCGACCTGTTTATCCAAACGAAACAGTTGTAGCATACCTGCATATAGCTAGCCGTAAGCATTACCTTTCATCTCAATGGCAGTTGCTCAGCTGGAGCATGCAGTCCTGGGAGTACACAACCTGAATGCTGCCATCTTTGCTTCATGGGGATTTTTTGAGCCAGTCATCTCAGTTCTAAATGTAATGTGACTGATCATGCCATATAAGAACTTCCTCCAGCAGACAAGACAACACACACATCTGTATAGACCTTAGGCTAGTCATATTTAATTTTTGACAGGAATGAAAACGAGGCTGTGAAGGACAGAAGTACAGTGCATTCAATGGACTGTACTGTTGTTTAACAACATACGATTGTTCAGCTGACGAAATTAAACATCTTTCTGAAAAATACTTTCAGTAGACAAAAACTCTATAAAACAGGTTTGAAAGTTGTGGTTGGCCTTGTAAAGTCTATTCAGTCTTGTTTTCATCAGCGTTAATTTCAATGGCGTCTTACCTGACTAGTCTATTTAATGTCGTTATGTGCTCTCCAGGACATAACGGTTGAAGCAACGGTTTGTGAAAAATTTTGCCGAACAATCAGGGTAGGTGATTTAGTTCAAAGACATTTTTTGTTATACTGGTTGAAAGTGTCTTCACATCCTGACAGCAATCACTAAGTTAAGTGGTCTAAATGTATTTATATTGTCTGTGGAAGGCATAGGACCATAAATGTTTAGTCCAATCATATCCCTCGGTCTGAATATTATGATAGGCCGTCCTACCTGTCTGTCAACATATGTATTTGCATACCTCTGCACACTCTGGCCCTGTCCCAAATGGCACACTTCATGTGCACTTGCGGACTTACAATGGCCGCCGCGTGCGCGTGTCCGTTAAGTCCACGAGACCATAGTGTCCCATTCGTCATTTTAGCTTTCAGAAGGGTGCTCGCGAGCACCCCCTTTGCAGCCGCTATGCACCCTCGATGCGCACTTCTGCCGAGCACGCACTGAGGCGAGCTCCACAGCAGACTTCTACCCGACAGTCAAAGCGACATTACACCACGAAAGTGCACAGTAGCCCCTCACTGCAGAACACAAGATCCAGGGGGCGTGGTTGGATCCACATCTAGGGGGTGGAGATTGGTAGGTCCAAAACCATCTCTGTTCGTAAGACAAGTCAACATAACAAGCATTAGCATGTTTGCGGCCTTAAGGAGCTAGCATGTTCTTTTAGCACAGTACATGACAAATGCTGCCTCAATTTAGTACCATACAGTTTCTTTAATATTGTATTCTGTGCACGTATACAGTCCATAAATCATTCATTTACAAATAAACCAAAGCGTTAGACAGTACAAGGAAAGTACAGAATAGCTTTTGTGATGAAAACATGGTCCTTGCTTCTTAAAGTAAGAAAAGTCATGGAACATGCATGTTTATGTCTGATTCAGATGAATTCCAAGTGAAACGTTTATGGCAAAAGCCTCTTTTCAGTAACAAAAAAAAAAATGTCAGAAGTACTGAGTTCACATGAGTTATGTCATGCTTACTTCAAATGAGGTGATTTATCAAATAAGATGGTTTAATTCTCATGTCGCATAGATGAGTAAGAGATAAGTATACACAGAATATGAGTTATACGATCAATATTTCCAAATATATAAACAAAGTCAATGCCAATATGCTTTTTAGGGAAACCACTTGTCATTGACAAAAAAATGTGAGCTCAGCACTTATAAACAAATACAGAGATAAACAACAACTGAATATTTTGAGCTAAAAAAAATGTTAAAAGTAGCATTTGATAATGTATACACACATATAAAATCAAACACATTTAAATTTTGCAAATTGATATGCAAAATGGTCTTTGGTCTGCATCTTTTGTCTGTATGTGCCCAGACTCAACATGTAAATGAATCTACATATACACCTCCAACATTTCTATTTCCAAACAAAACCAAGGACCTCGAAAATACTGCAAACAAAACTGCACAAAAAACAAACAAAAAAAACAATAAAATAATGGTTAGTTGTTTTTCCTCTTAGGCTTTTAAGTTTGCTTTGAGCATTCTGTGTTTATGGCAGCGTGAGAATGAGCTGAAGAAGTGTGGCGCCCCCTTCTGGATGTGTCCTGTGATGCAAGAGTGCTGCATACATTTCAAAGACTTCCTGTGGAATGGATCTTCTTGGCCATCATCAGTGGGGACAATTGGGAATGTTGTCCTGGGCCTTGTGAAAAGGGTGGCCCACCTATAAAATTTGTTCCTGGTCCCAATGGCATTTAGCACCGTCCCTGTGTATCTTGTCCAAAAAAAAAAAAAAAGGAGATTCCAACATAAAATAAAGTTTCATCCATTCCAATACTGACGTTTTACTGTTTCAACACCATCAGTGAGTAAAAGCGGTCACATTACAGTAGCAAAACTGTAAATACGTTTGGCTCTTCTACATTTGAAGTTGAGGATGTGGAGTTGGTCCCCGTCGCAGTTCATCAGGAATCTCTGCTTATGTTTTTTCTATTTGGTCTTCTGAGAGCCGATCATCACCTTAGAGACAAAGTTGACAATGGCGCTGGCCGGCTGCTCGGGGTCATGTTCGGCAAACATGTGACACACATTCTCTGTGCTGCTCCCGCTTTTCCTCGCAATGAAGCCAAAGATCCTGTTACACACACACACATAATAAATGTACACACTAGCACTACATCAGAACTGAGATAGCCTGATTAAAACAGGGATGTGACAAGCACAGAGTGAGAAGGTGATGAAGGAAGACTTACTTTGCAGCTGTGCAGCCGTCCCGTGTCCACCTGTGAACAGTGCAGTGAAGAAGTCAGAACATCCCATTAAAAGTAAAGTAAAGTAAATGGTGAAGGTTAAACTTTTCTTTACAAATGTAAAAATGTAAGACTGCTTTAAGACAAATTGCATTAATTGTATGTATTGTATGGACTAGACTTGAATGAAAAGCAGGCAAACAAATGGTCAAACAAGGGTGCACTGTGTGTGTGTGTGTGTTACGTACTTCCTGTCCTGAGGATCCAGGGCACAGAATATCACTGTGTTGACAGCATAGTGTCTCCTGAAGAACAATCTGGAAACACACAGTAATATAAAAACTCAGGACAGCATTATATGTATATGCATCTAGAATGTTTTTATGTATAAATTGACTATACTGTTCAAAAGTTTGGGACAGGATTTTTTTTTGATTACTTTTATTAACCGAGGACACATTAAATTGATCAAAAGTAACCGTAAAGACACTTAAAATGTTTAAAAAAAAATCTATTTCAAATAAATGCTGCTTTTGAACTTTCTATTTATCAAAGAACCCTGAATAAAAAGTATAATGGTTTTTACAAAACTATTAAGCAGCACAACTGTTTTCAGCTGAGATAATGTATTATACTGTATAATATAATGTATAATGCTGTATTCAACATTGATAATAATCATAAATATTTCTTGAGCATCAAATCAGCATATTAGAGTGATTTCTGAAGGATCATGTGACACTGAAGACTGGAGTAATGACTGTTGATTCAGCTTTGCCATCACAGGAATCACTACAAAAAATCTTACAGACCCCAAACATTTGAACAATTCTCATTACACAACTTTACATTAAGATTAGTTTTAAAATAGAAACATTTCCACTACAACATTACTCAGAACAGATTACTAACATAAATGTACCATTTCATTAATAACATTACATTATCACTAACTCCCCCTAAACCCAGCTAAATATAACTCAATACTTTATATGAAATATAAATTCAACTTAAGAAACAGAAATATAAAGAGACCGACTCACTTCCTCTGGTTGTCTGTGAGGGTGATTCCCTGTGCAGACACTTTAAAGTGAACGACAGTGGATGTGGGTGGTGGATCCATATTGAAAATCACAGTGGTGGCCTTCTGAACACCCTGAACTCCTGTCAGAGACTCCAGATCCACACTGCCCAGGAACCACACGTTACACGCTGAGCAACAACACACACACACACACATATTAACACATGGATGATATAAAATAATCACTGATATTGTTCAACATGCACACAGATATTCCTTTACCTGCTCCCTGTTTGAGTAGCTCTGCTGCAGAGTTTGTAGATGTTTGTGATGAAGATTCATTTAATTCCTCAAGAGGGCCTGAAAGAAGTCTTCGGTTAGCATATAAACACTAAAAACATAAAGCACACGCTGACACACACACTAATATTATAACATACCTCTCTTTGGGATGATGAGTCTGCAGGGTAAAGCCATGGGTGTGATTGAATGCTGACACACCAAAGCTGTGAGACTTCCTGTACATACAGGAAACAATATTTTTAAGTTTAGCTGAATGTTTTACCATATCTTCCATACAATAACAATGCATGGCTGTTGCAATTTTGCTTATTTAAAAATATATACACTACTGTTCAGAATTCTGGAGTCAGCAATAACATTAAAACATATGCTCACCGTAGATGCATTTATTTGATTCAAAATACAGTAAAAACAGTGATATTGTGAAATATTATTACAATTTAAAATAACTCTACTATTTTAATAGATTTTATAATGTAATTAATTTCTGCAATGACAAAGCTGAATTTTCAGCATCATTACTCCAGTATTCAGAGTAACATAATCCTCCAAATATCATTGAAATACACTGATTTAGTGCTGAATAAATATTTTTTATCATCATCAATGCTGAAAACAGTCATTTGTGCTGCTTAATATTTCTTTTAATCATTTTTTCAGCATTCTTTGATGCACAGAAAGTTCAAAATAATCTTTTCCAACAATATAAATGTCACTTTTGATCAATTGAATGCATCCTTGTTGAATAAAGGTATTGATTTCTTTATAAAAAAAATGGGTGACCCCAAACTTTCGAGTAAGTGAAAAGAAAAGGGAAACAACTAGTTGTATGATGCTCCTGATTACAGCCACTAGAGGGAGATCCTGACCATGCAATGATGAGGCTCTAACCAGCACTCATGTCTTCATTAAAGCTGCAGTCCGTAACTTTTTTTCGTTAAAAATGTTACGAAATCAATATTTGAGCAAGTACATAACCAGCCAGTGTTCGAAACTATCGCCTTACTTTAGCCCGATTCACAAAGGTTAGCTTATAATAATGTTTTCTAATTTGAGTGGTACGGGTAGGTTTTCGCGGGAAATTCGAGCATGCTGCTGCGTCATTACGTCACGTCTGATTGCGAAGTACAGTAAATATCTACACCGGTGCGGTGACTGACTGCCACACACACATACTCTTCAGAACATTAGATTCATCCGCGCTGGAGCCGTGCCGACTCACAACCCACGCGAGCTAGATAATTCCACACACAGCTGCAATTCCAGGTTTTCAAACAGAGATGGCGACAAAGAGGCAAAACTTACTTTAACATTCACATGGACCTTAACAGATACTTACCGAAATAAGGTTCGTTGGGGCAGCCTTTTAACCGCACTCCTTTAGGTGTGCACTCGATCAAGAAATGCCGCACAAGCTCATTGGACAGATCGCCCACTGTGCACAGACACAGGAAATTATTTTTAATTACCAAAGCAATGATAACACATATGTAGTATCAAGACGAAATGGATGCAGAGGTGTTGACCAAATTTGGAAAGACCCATTTATATATAGACGATAGAATCAAAAGGAAGAAAAAATCATGAACAAAAAATCAATATGATATTTCGATTGTTTCTCCTGAACCACAATGTGATTAAGAGCAAAAATCCAGCTCAGATTTTTCTACCGAGAATTCAGTAATCTCACTTGTGGCTCCTATAGTTTCAGAAGAGATCTCAACATTGTCTCCAACTGTGTTTGGATTTCCCAAGACACCAATGTCTGTAAGCAAAAGTTAGAGACTTCAATGGTCTGCACAAAGCAACTTTTTAGCTCAGTACTCACATTGTCTCGTTGAAAATCATCTTATTTGTTTATACTGTTATTTCTCCTTGGGAATTTTACCATATTGTTATTATTATTTGTTTGTTTACTTATTGAAAGCTCACTGGTAATTTTTGTGGTAATACATTCATAATTTAGAATTCTTATAAGCATTTTCCATCCTTTGACTGACGCTAGAATTAATCGGACTATTTTTTGTTGCTGTGCTTTACTCTCTTCATATGTGAAATGAGAAATAGCGCTGTGATATGGGTTTAATAAGTACAATATATATTTAACTGCTTCAATAACAACCTCACCGGAAGGAGAACAAAACAACCTGCACTGAAATGTTCCGTACAAACTATGAAAGTAGCTCTGAAATTATCAGGGATGTTGTTATAAAGAGCATTTCAGCTGCTTGTTTTGAGATCCTGATTTTGAAAGGACTTTCCTGCATTTTACTCTAATCATTAGTTCATCTGGCATTTAGGAACAACAGCATGTATCCTACTTCCTCCTTAATGCCTCACCCTGACTGGCCAGGCCAAGTTTCTGAATACCACGCACATCTGATGTTGAAAATAGACTCAGAATACTTTGGGAAAAATATTTATGTATGTGCCCATGAAGGAGTGTTGTTTGACTGTTATTGTGTGGAAGTTCATAAAAATAAAGTAAAAAAAAAAAGAAAATAGACTCAGAGTATGTTTTCACACAATGAACTCTTATCTCAAAAGATAAAGCTAAATTTAATTTACCATGATACAGAAAAAATAGTAAAAGAAACAAAAACAAAAAAAACAGCATAATACTGTCTGTGTGTAACCCCCTGTTAAGGAACCATCTAGAATTGTGCATCAGAAGGATATGGACAGTGTGTGTGTGTTTGTGTGCCTCCCTTCCTTCCTCTGATTGAGAGACACACTGTGTTTACGGAGGGGCTCTGGATATGAATGCTCCAGCTGTGTTCACACTCATTCAGCTGTTCCTCACACAATAGTGTTGGGACATCCTGCTCTCCAGGGTCTTAAACCCCATCAAATATTTCACTGCAGTTCATTCAAGGAATTGCCCTGTACATTTAGACTCTGTGGACAGTTCATTTTAAACAGACAAAGTGCTGGCCATTACAAACCATTGGTCTCAAATCTGGAACCGGGCTCGGCTATTTTCCACACAAAGTACTTTTTAAATCACACGAAATATGTTTTCAAAACTCGAATAGTTTACAGGCATTGCGTCATCGTTCAGCTCAAGTGAGTGGAAATGTGAGAGCTGTCATAAAAAGTACTATGTATGTAGCATTCTCTTACTTTTTCGGCTTTGCTGTAGAACGGAAGGTGGGGGCGTGGCCACCTTCATGGCCAATCCGTAAGCTCCTCTGAATGAGTGACTGTCTCTGATGATGAAGGAGCCCGGCTCTTTATCCTTGAGAACGGCAATAGCTACAACAAATAAAAGAAGAAAAAATAAAATAAAATAAATGTATGTATATATATATATATATATATATATATACATACACAGATGCATTCTGCTGTCATCTTAATTAAAGAAGCAAAGAGGAATTAATGCTTATAAACCTTATAGCCGGGATAGACAGTGATGGAGTAATGGAAGCCATTTTGAGAACAATCAACTGATCAATTTACATTATAAACCACCAATAAACAGAAAACTTTCACAGAAGCCATATTTATGACAAGCAGTATTTGCTGTCAAAAGTACAGTCAAAAATAATATTTTTGTACACAATCAATAATATATAGAATGCTGCTACAAAAAGATGATGTAAAATGCATTTATTTTTGCATTTATGCATTTATTTACACTGGCATCTGTGCAAGGAGTCAGATAAACTGGTGAATGCTTTTTAACTGCTTAATATAAATCTGAACAAATTCATTCAGTAAAAGGAGTTTAAAAAGAGTTTCCATTGCTTAATATGATTGAAAACAGCTGAACTACTTTCAGTCTGCTTAAAAAAGTGGTAAGTGAAAAAACAAGGCTGTGAGGGAAAGAAGTAAGTTTTTTTTTTAAAGAAATTAATACATTAATTCAACAAGAACATATTAAAAGTGACAGCAAAGACTTTTATAATGTCTATTTCAAATAAATATTTGGAAGTTTCTATTCATTAAAGAATCCTGAAAAATGAATCACAGTTCCCACAAAAATATTGATCAGCACAACTGTTTTCAACATTGATAATCATAATAAATATTTCTTGAACAGCAATTCAGCATATTAGAATGATTTCTGAAGGATCATGTGACACTGAAGACTTGAGTAATGGCAGCTGAAAATACAGCTTTGCCATCACAGGAATAACAAGAATCCTTTCAAAAACATTTAAAAAATCTTACCTACCCCAAACATTTGAGCGATACTGTATATCCCTCACAGCCATAGTCATATTTAACACGACTCCAAATTCAACTAAGGCCTATTGAGGATCTAATATTATTACCTTGCTCTCTTGAGATATCTGGCTTGTACCAAAACTTTGACGTATCCTGAACGAACTTCACATTTTCTGGTTTACTGGCCATGAAATCTGCAAATAAGAATAATATCACATTACCATGTAACGTTTTAATCTAGTTGTGTGTGCGTGCTTACAGACAGACAGGCTACAAACCTGGACTTGGTGTAGATCTGGTAGGTGAGGTGTTGTGACTGGCAAAGGATGTGCTGACTGCTGTGCTGAGCGGGAACATGGTCTCTGAGCCTTCAGTCCCTCGTCTCTTCAGGGGCAGAAGGGGAGGCCGAGCCACATCCAGACCCATAGCCTCAAGACCCTCCACCGCCTCCAGAAGGCTGCTCTCCAGTCCCTCGACATCCAGAGAGGAGGACAGGCCGTGGGGTGCTCCGCGAGGGGAGCTGTGGCAGTTTGGGGCCGAGAGGGTGAGGGGTGGGGAGGGCTGAGGGGTGTAGTGACTCAAGGGGGTGCTGGATCCACCCTCTAACCAGGAATGAGCAAGGGTGGGACTGCACAGAGAAGAGAAAACAGCACAGAGTTAGCTTACATATCCTGTGCATAGACAAACACACCCCACCATGTGTTTATACATTGTCAAATATAGACTAGATACACAATAGACCACACATGTAGCCTGTTGTTACTGAAAAGCCAGCATTTACTTCAATTGGGTGGGAGAGGTTTTGATTGACCTCTAGGAATGCAGTAATATTAAAAATTTGACCGATACTATTAACTAGTCAAAAATTATTAATATATATTAGTAATTTTATATCATTATATCATATATATATATATATGTATAAGTATTATATACATATAATTAAGATTTTAAGATTTTTATAATATAAATTTATATACAATTTCTTTCTTTTTTTTTTGAAAGAAGTCTCTTATGCTCTGCATTTATATGATCAAAAATACTAATATAATAATGTGAAATATTATTACAGTTTAAGGAACTGATTTCTATAAAAAGTAATTTATTCCTGCGATGGCAAAGCTGATTTTTCAGCAGCCATTACTCCAGTCTTCAAAGTCCCATTATACTTTTTACAATTATTATCAATGTTGAAAACAGTTGTGCTGCTTAATATTTTAGTGGAAACTACGATCAATTTTTTTTCAAGATTTTGTAAAAAATAGATGCTTAAAATGAACAGCATTTATTTGAAATAATTTTTTTTGTCATTTTATAAATGTCTTTAATGTCACTTTTGATCAATCCAGTGTGTCCCTGCTGAATAAAATTAAAAGTAAAATAAAAGTATAATTTTTTTATATTTATTTTTATGAAAAAAAATTCTCTCTCACTCTCTCTCTCTCTGTCTATATATACTGTATATACTGTATAATATATATATATATATATATATATATATTTAAATGAGCAAATACAAGCTAAAATCAGTCATTTTAAATACTACAAGTGAATTACAAGTGAAGATTACATTTCACAGCATTATTAAATTAAAAGAGTATTTAATGATTTAATGAACATTAGATGACAGCAAATGTAATCTAAATATGAAATTGGGAAAAATTGACATGTACAATTAAATACCCAATATCAACTGGTTACTGACATGGTACCGATATATTGTGCATCTCTATTGATTGCTGTGGTTGGTTGACTGACAGACAGGCAGTACCTGTCTGTGTTGACCAATGGGCTGGGGGTGGAGATAGAGTGCATAGATCCAAACATCCTCTGACAGGAGGCGGGACTTCCTGTGACATCAGAGTGGAAGAGCTCTCCGAGGTTATAAATCAAGTGGTATTATTAGATAGACCATTGTAAGGGAGTTGGGCTTGTGGGTTTGGCAGAAGCCCATACATATGCATTCTTCAGATTGTGCACATAACAAACCACAGGGGAGGGGGGCCCTGGAGGAATTTCTCTGTTTGTCTCCCACTCCCTCCCGCCCTCCCTCTCTGTATGGAAACTGGCTGGATATAATAAAATTAATTTTGTAGTCTATCCTCTTCTTTGAAAACTTACCTGCAATTAAATGTGAGAAAAAAAAATCTATAGCTTTAAGCAGCAGTTAGCGGCAGCATAATAAAGCGACTGTAAAAAAGCAGATGAAATATCTAGTAGTTGATTTTCATCTATAATATTGCCACTAATACCTGTCCATTCATATTTCTTACCCATTGCTCCCAGAGCAATTTCTAGATTCTGCATGTATGTACAATACAATACAATACAATACAATTTTATTTGTATAGCACAATTTAAAAACAACCGAAGTTGACCAAAGTGCTTAGCAACACTCAAGGAATATTAAACACCAGAGAAAATAAATAGGTCTTAAGAGTGGACTTAGGAACAGACAAGGTCGGGGCAGTTCTAATGTGAGATGGGAGACTATTCCATAATTTTGGGCCAACAACAGAAAAAGCATGGTCACCTCTGGTTTTTAGTCTTGTCCTAGGCGAAAAGAAAGAAATATGACAGAACTTATTGGCCCTTGAGGCAAATTTGCCCCCCATGAAGAAATGGATTCACATGTTTGAAATTTTAAGTCTTATTATATTAATTAATTATTAAATTAAGTCTTATTAATCTTTAAGTCGAGAGAAACAGGATTTATGTTTTGAGTATTGCAAATGTAACCAACAGTCCCAAGTAACCATCCATTCCATATTTATAGAAAATGCAATTAGCTACAGCCCTTTATGTTCCTTCAACAGTCAATGACATTTTTACAAATCAAACATATACCGTAGCTTGATAGTAGCTTCTTCTTCAGCCATGACCACACCCCTAACCACATCATGTGATAGGTTGTCAAGGAGATGTTGTCTTTGAAAACATAAACAAACACACAAACAACATCTGGAGGCAGAAGAGTCTAAAGTGTTCCCAAAATAGATCTCGTGACCCACCCAAAAAAACCCTGAAACTCATTACCAAGACACAGGAATCCCAAAACTGCTTCCCAGAGATTCATCTGGTCTGCTTCTCTCTGATCAAAACAGCTACACAGCTGCTCACCAGCACATGTTGTGTTTTGGATGCAGGTGGTCAGCATGGGATGCTGGTTTGCTGGTGTCCCACCAGGCTTCTTAACTAGCTTAACCAGCAAGGCTTTCTTTTTCAATTAGCTTCACCTGAAAGACCCATGCTGGTCCACCAACTTCGCTACTTAACTTTTGCTACTGAAAAGCACAGCTACACTGATCCACCAGCTAAATCAGCAAAAAAAAAAAAAAACGAATAAACCAGCCTAGACTTGCATGGAAGTTCATTTGAGTCAATAAATGCATTCAAATGAAGCAGAAAGGCATCCAAACATAATTTTCCCGAAACCAATGGCATTAACAGATGTCAGGGTCACATGAGGATTGCAGCCAAGAGGTCAATGATCTGTTGAACTATACCAGCTCTTCAAAGAGAAGAAAAGATCTAGATGGCCCTTCCAGACAGAAGAAAGAGGGCTGAGGGTCTAACAAGAAATTGTTGACATGCCAAAAATGAAGCAGCACTGAATTTAAGACGTCAGGCATCCCAGTTCTGTTTTGAAACTTACACGTTATTTCTCAAAACAGAGCAAAATATGAATGCAGATGCTTCTGGCTACACAAGCTTTCAAAACCCAAGCTTGTAGACTAACTCTGGGATGATTCGGAGAAGGTACAAAATGTCAAAAAACTGTGTTTTAGAGGCAAACTACTTACAAATGACCTCACATGCCTCTCACTCAAAGAAAGAGTCTAATTTAATATAAGATGTTGTATTATTTTTAATATATTGTCTTTAGCATTACTATTTCAATTTAATTATTTAAGGGGAATGTATTTACTATTAAATGCTTTTTTATTTATTGCCCATATTCCTTTAGTTTTCGTTGAAGTACTAAAACTAAACTATTTATTGAATAATAAATAAAATAATAACATAATAATAAAAACTATATAGACATATTAAAAACTAATAAAAATACCAAAATACACAACAAAATAACAAAAATGTTAACTAAAATATAAACTATAATTCAGAATATTAACAAAAAACATTATCAAAAATCAAAATTAATATAATATATAATATTAATATTCTTCTTGTTTTCTTTGTATTTATTATAAAAAAATGACCCTCTAACACTAGCATTTTCTATTCTTTTTACTTGTTTTATTTTTATTTAAAAAAAAGACCCTCTAACACTAGCGTTCCCTATTCGTTTTCTATTCTACCTACTTGTTTTTCCTTTTTATTTATTATAAAAAACCCTTGCTACATGTACTGCGTTAGGCTAACCGAGACTTCACAGCACTTTACAGCACTTACATATTATTGTCCTTTTGTTGGTTTTGATTGCTTCTATTGTCCTCATTTGTAAGTCGCTTTGGATAAAAGCATCTGCT
>NW_015536541.1:1496256-1498193 GCF_001515605.1 Sinocyclocheilus anshuiensis
CTAAACTATTTATTGAATAATAAATAAAATAATAACATAATAATAAAAACTATATAGACATATTAAAAACTAATAAAAATACCAAAATACACAACAAAATAACAAAAATGTTAACTAAAATATAAACTATAATTCAGAATATTAACAAAAAACATTATCAAAAATCAAAATTAATATAATATATAATATTAATATTCTTCTTGTTTTCTTTGTATTTATTATAAAAAAATGACCCTCTAACACTAGCATTTTCTATTCTTTTTACTTGTTTTATTTTTATTTAAAAAAAAGACCCTCTAACACTAGCGTTCCCTATTCGTTTTCTATTCTACCTACTTGTTTTTCCTTTTTATTTATTATAAAAAACCCTTGCTACATGTACTGCGTTAGGCTAACCGAGACTTCACAGCACTTTACAGCACTTACATATTATTGTCCTTTTGTTGGTTTTGATTGCTTCTATTGTCCTCATTTGTAAGTCGCTTTGGATAAAAGCATCTGCTAAATGACTAAATGTAAATGTAAATGTAATATAGTCTCCAAATGAATGAGGTCATAACTTAAAAACAGAGTGTAAAACAGACAGGCGTATATGTTTGTGCATCAGTCTGTTTCACAATGCAGTCATCCAGAAAGTACTGCATAATCCTTATCAATATTTTCACGTCATATTAGCATCTTACAGAGTTTGGAATTTGGCTGGCAAATGAAAGAGAAGGATGATAAAAGTGTGTGTAAGCGTGTTTGTGTGCATGTCTGCTCAGACCAGGTCTTTCAGGATTAAATCTCCCGCATGCCAGTGAGACAAAGGACAACTTCAGTTTTACGGACTTAACAAACTTGCCATTCAAAGGAGGAATGCACACACACACACACACAAACACTGCGTGAGCCAAGTTGAAAAATGTCCAGCTGTTGTGATCAAAGCTGCAAAGCTGAGCTGAATAGAGAATGTGTGGAGGGGAAAATAAAAAGAGAGAATTCAACACAGGAGAACTAAATACTTTGTGGTCAAAGGCATTACTCCAATACTATGATACATGGTCTAAAATATGTCTGTAATAAGATTTAGCTCTAGTCTGAGTTATATATCTGACACCTGGGCTTCCTCTCAGACCTCATCTGGCTTTATGACCAAATGTGACCCTGGACCACAAAACCAGTCATAAGGGTCAATTTTTCGAAATTGATATTTATATATCATCTGAAAGCTGAATAAATACGCTTTCCATTGATGTATGGTTTGTTAGGATAGGACAATATTTGGCCGAGATACAACTATTTGAAAATCTGGAATCGCCTTTAAAGTTGTCCAAATGAAGTTCTTAGCCATGCATATTTTAAAGTTGGAAGTTCTTAGCCATGCATATTACTAATCAAAAATTAAGTTTTAATATATTTACAGTAGGCAGTAGGAAAAATATCTTCATGGAACATGATCTTTACTTAACATCCTAATGATTTTTTAGCATAAAAGAAAAATCAATTATTTTGACCCATACAATGTATTTTTGGATATTGCTATAAATATACCCCAGCGACTTAAAGGGGTCATACGACGTTGCTAAAAAGAACATTATGTTGTGTATTTGGTGTAATGCAATGTGTTTATGTGGTTTAAGGTTCAAAAAACATTATTTTCCACATAATATACATTATTGTTGCTCCTCTACTCCTCTGCCTTTCTGAAACGCGTCGATTTTTACAAAGCTCGTTCTGAAAAGCGAGGTGTGCTGTGATTGGCCAGCTATCCAGTGCGTTGTGATTGGCCGAATACCTCAAGCGTGTGACGGAAATGTTACGCCCCTACCATACTGTGATGCCGTCTCCCGGCGCGATGAGACAAAATGAGTAAAACCCATTATAAACAAGGCATTTGTTGCATCCAGTGGGGACATAATTACTGATTATAATGACTTATACTGTCTTTTTACGCG
>NW_015536541.1:1499764-1499974 GCF_001515605.1 Sinocyclocheilus anshuiensis
ACATTATGTTGTGTATTTGGTGTAATGCAATGTGTTTATGTGGTTTAAGGTTCAAAAAACATTATTTTCCACATAATATACATTATTGTTGCTCCTCTACTCCTCTGCCTTTCTGAAACGCGTCGATTTTTACAAAGCTCGTTCTGAAAAGCGAGGTGTGCTGTGATTGGCCAGCTATCCAGTGCGTTGTGATTGGCCGAATACCTCAAG
>NW_015536541.1:1500066-1502488 GCF_001515605.1 Sinocyclocheilus anshuiensis
AATACTACAGAGAGAATAAAAGTTACGCCTTCTTTCTTTGCGTGAACACACAGTGACGTAGACATGTGGGGGCGTGTTTAAACGAGGCGTTTTAGGAGGGCGTGGACCAGTCTTAACTTTTATAAAGAATATCTCTTTGGGTTTGAGACTTTAGTCTTTGCAACTTTAGGGATATTATCTATGCACGAACAGCTTGTAACACTCCAAAGAGAAAGGAAAAATTTGAAATTGCATCATATGACCCCTTTAAGACTGGTTTTGTGGTCCAGGGTCACAAATACACGTGACTTCTTTTCTGTATTAAAGACCTGTCCACTAGACGTTCTGCACAACATGTCCACTTATCCTTTTAGTGACAAAAAACACATACCAAAAATAACCTTTTTTCATTGCATAGGTATTCAGCACACTAAAATAGCTATGGAGTCTGTTTTTCGTCTTTATAAGGCAATATACACATTCAACACATGTAACCAATCAAACAGCTAATGGACTGAACTAACTAACCAGCCATTCATTTGTGATTCATAGTGAAGGAACAGAAATAACTATAACAAGAAAAGTGAGGATAAAGTAATCACATTATTTGACAATAATATGCTTTTCCAACATTATAAATTTAGGTTAAATTTTATATGATTAATTATAAAACACACACACACAAACACACACACACACATATATAAATATATATATACCTCTGCCATGTTAATATTCTATGTGACTCT
The DNA here is from genome assembly GCF_001515605.1 of Sinocyclocheilus anshuiensis. NCBI lineage: Eukaryota > Metazoa > Chordata > Actinopteri > Cypriniformes > Cyprinidae > Sinocyclocheilus > Sinocyclocheilus anshuiensis. Next base: position 1,500,795 of record NW_015536541.1, read on the forward strand.
CAGGACACGCCTCAGTCTCCATAGTGTTGTGATACGTCATATTCACGTAGCAGCAATAGTGATGAGAGAACGCGCTTAAGAAACAGTTTAGAGAGGAGAAATAAATCTACATATAAAATATTGGTCACAAACTATTGGTCACTTTCTAAATAATAATACAGACAGACAGACAGATAGACAGATAGACAGATCGATAGATAGATAGATAGATAGATAGATAGATAGATATAGATTAGATTAACATTAGATGACATTGCTTTTAATATTCAATTATTTTTAAAATCATTTACTTACTTTTATAACTAAATGATTTAAGGGAAAGTATTTAATACTGTAAGCTATATTATTTTAAATATTTCTAATATTTTAAACTATTTTTATAATCTAATTATTTTGGCAAAAGACATATTTAGATGTTATTTTTTAGATATTTATTTATTTATTTATTTTAATTGGCATTATTTTTATAATTTAATTATTTAGATGATTTAATAACACATTTAATATTAGGGTCTGTATTATTTGTAATATTTTTTAAGTTTATTATTTTATAATGTAATTATTTAAGGGAAAAACATATTTAACCCCCTTAATATTAATATTAAATGTTTGATATTTTATGATGTTACTATTTTAAAAACAATTATTTAAGGGAAAATATTACATTTTAGATGCTGGATTTTTTTTTTCAATTCAAATTTGTAATGGATGTGTTAAAATTTAGATGCTATAACTTAGATATATTTATTCAAGAATTAACAACGGCAGTATTTTCTATGCATGTAGAGCAGAAGCCACTTTTCTTTGTACACATTTATATATATTTTTTTGCAATATAAGCACTATTTATTGATTATGCCGTGGTTTATGCAGTGTTTCCTTGCTCTATTCAGTGTTGGTATTGTAAGCCCTTGTTCCTATTCTTAGTCAAAGTGAGTCTTACCCTGGCAAAAGACCAGTAATAAACAACCGAATTGTTTGTTTTGGATAATTTGGATGTGTGCTGTTCAATCTTAAACTCAAATCAGATGGCATTTCAGTTCAAACTGACCCGAGATTCGTACTACGATAACACATTCTTTCCCCACCCACATTCATTTGGACACAGGCCCAAACAAAACTGTCCTTTGTCCAGGGACAGAGAGAAGAATAGTGTCCACTGTCTCCACTCCACCTCCATCAGATTCTCCACTCCATCAGAGTGCTCACACATTTACTCATGACAAGAGCACCACATCCATCTCTTTCTGTTTTAGTGCCTCCCATGGTTGCTTGATAAATCTGCCTGGCCAGATGAGAAAGTGCCAAAGCCTAAATCATCAATTTGAGGTGAATTACGGGACAAATCAAGTGTAAATGAGCTTTAGAAAAGAGTGAAAGCAAGACGTTTTCCACAAAACACCCCACTGGCAAAGTATGATCTGCTGAGTGTGTGAGAAAGCACATGAGGAATGCCAAACACTGACAGAACCAACAAAATATAGAGTAGTTTAAGCACAAACACTGGGGCTTTAAAAGTGTTTGTCTTTATCAGTGAAGTTCTGGCAATGCAAATAACACATTCTAGTCTAAGTCTAAGTGCCAGCTGAAACAGGAAACATTCACATATAAGCAAACCAAAAGAGCCTACCACATACACACATCACATATATACATAAACGTCCTCTCCAAATATATATATGATTTAAAAAAAT
>NW_015536541.1:1502769-1504701 GCF_001515605.1 Sinocyclocheilus anshuiensis
CTGCTGAAGGGAGGCGTGAGGACTGCAGATAAACTGAGGAATGGAAAGAGTAATACTCAGCATTGTCCTTAATGTAAGATACCTAAGACAGTGCTACTGGGAGGCTCATTATTCCATTTCTGATCATCAAATATCTGTGAAACTTGTTCAGTTTATGTCTCAGTTGTTGTAGTTTTTTACGTTCATACAAATGACATTACACATTTTTAAGAAATTTGCTATATATGTGCAAACTATATATATATATATATATATATATTCTCAAAACATTCTCAAAACAAGATAAAGTCGATTTTTTTAAGAGTAAAAATAAAAATTAAATCAAATTTGTCCAAATATTAATGTACTTTGACATGTATGGAAGCTTATTATCTTGCAAATTTTTACTTTTTTTCTCCAAATTTTGAATTCATATCTCACAATCCCCCCCCCTCCCCAAATATTTAGATAACAACAGCATGTACATGCAAAATTCTAAGGAAAAAAGTCTGAATTGTGAGATATAAATTCACAATAGTGAGGAAAAAAAACACTTAATTGTAAGATAAAAAGTCTCAATTCTTATTATTATTATTAATTTTATTTTATTTTTTTAATTTTTATTATGAGGCAAAATTAATCTTCCAAATATATGACCTACACTCTAAAAAATGCTGGGTTATTTTATTTATTTATTTATTTTATCATCATTTCATTGTGTCATTTTGCTGGGACATTTCTATTATATTTACCCAGCTGCTGGGTGTAGGCAGATTTATTTTATTTATGTTAAGCATTAATGTAATTTAATTTAATGTGCTTAAAACAAGAGAAATATGCATAATAAGGATACTTTCTCGAAAACAAGTTTTCATGCAATGAGAAATTGTCCATTTAGGTACAGAGGATTTACATGTTTTTACTGGAAAACAAGACTGATACACTGATTAAAATGATTTGCAGTGTACTAAAGATGCACTAAGAAGAGAAGAGAAGAGAAGAGAAGAGAAGAGAAGAGAAGAGAAGAGAAGAGAAGAGAAGAGAAGAGAAGAGAAGAGAAGAGAAGAGAAGAGAAGAGAAGAGAAGAGAAGAGAAGAGAAGAGAAGAGAAGAGAAGAGAAGAGAAGAGAAGAGAAGAGAAGAGAAGAGAAGAGAAGAGAAGAGAAGAGAAGAGAAGAGAAGAGAAGAGAAGAGAAGAGAAGAGAAGAGAAGAGAAGAGAAGAGAAGAGAAGAGAAGAGAAGAGAAGAGAAGAGAAGAGAAGAGAAGAGAAGAGAAGAGAAGAGAAGAGAAGAGAGTTTTGTCCATGGAGAGGGGGTGTTCACATAGACTTCATGCTGACAAGAAGACAATTCAAGTCTGCCAGAGATGGCTACAGCAAATGGCTGATGCATTAGCATACAAGCACATGCACAAACACAAGCACAACTCAAAAAGTTTGTCAAAATGGCACAAATACCCAGAGAAGCAGTCATGCTGAAGTATTCCTCAAAAGAGACTCATCCACAGAAGATAAACTGAACTTGCCGGCCACTGCTGTGTTCTGACGCTCCTGCACGCTTACTTAGTCTCCCAGTGTCAGTCTTTCACGGTCCCAAGTCTGTAATGTCTACGTTGTCACTTATTTCACCTCACATTTCTCTCTCTCTTTCTCTTTTGTGCTGTCTGCTTCCCGGCACAAACACTGACCATGACCATCCCGTCACACAGTTGCAGTTCTGTCCAACTCTGTCCCCTTCCTCTCTCTCTCTACTCATCTGTGTCTAGCCTGAATTAAGTCATTGAGTTTTTGGAATTCTGTTAAACCCCAGATGGAAAACTACTTAATTCTTCCAGCAGTGCCACTGGTTGACTGACTCCAGCTTTGAGGAAGGAGGGAAGGGGGAAGGTTGAAGGAAAAGGAAGAGGGAGGAGGACGACTGCCCCCAACTGGCATGAGGCAGAAAGGCAGTGAAA
>NW_015536541.1:1505408-1515647 GCF_001515605.1 Sinocyclocheilus anshuiensis
AGAAGAGAAGAGAAGAGAAGAGAAGAGAAGAGAAGAGAAGAGAAGAGAAGAGAGTTTTGTCCATGGAGAGGGGGTGTTCACATAGACTTCATGCTGACAAGAAGACAATTCAAGTCTGCCAGAGATGGCTACAGCAAATGGCTGATGCATTAGCATACAAGCACATGCACAAACACAAGCACAACTCAAAAAGTTTGTCAAAATGGCACAAATACCCAGAGAAGCAGTCATGCTGAAGTATTCCTCAAAAGAGACTCATCCACAGAAGATAAACTGAACTTGCCGGCCACTGCTGTGTTCTGACGCTCCTGCACGCTTACTTAGTCTCCCAGTGTCAGTCTTTCACGGTCCCAAGTCTGTAATGTCTACGTTGTCACTTATTTCACCTCACATTTCTCTCTCTCTTTCTCTTTTGTGCTGTCTGCTTCCCGGCACAAACACTGACCATGACCATCCCGTCACACAGTTGCAGTTCTGTCCAACTCTGTCCCCTTCCTCTCTCTCTCTACTCATCTGTGTCTAGCCTGAATTAAGTCATTGAGTTTTTGGAATTCTGTTAAACCCCAGATGGAAAACTACTTAATTCTTCCAGCAGTGCCACTGGTTGACTGACTCCAGCTTTGAGGAAGGAGGGAAGGGGGAAGGTTGAAGGAAAAGGAAGAGGGAGGAGGACGACTGCCCCCAACTGGCATGAGGCAGAAAGGCAGTGAAAACCCCCCATGGCTTCATTACCATAAGAGTTCATGAGTGCTCTCCTGCCTTTGATAGGTTATTCAATCATTGTTCTCCACAGACTCTCACAGTCTGTTTCACCTAACCAAACGGCACTGGGGTCAGGGGTGAGGCCTTTTATGGACCACCATGTGCTGCTGTTCACAACATCTGCTTCTATGCAAAACAGTTATTTTCTTAAACTGTATTTATTTGGAATAAATACATGAAAAACATTATCTTTACCCAGGAAGCAACATTCACAATATATGAAGACTTCTAAGACAAGAATCTTGAATATGTGTATTTTGACTTTGATTTTGTGTTTGATATTTGACTTTCCTTTAGCAGATTATTTCACTTGTTTAACTACTGATCTAACAAATGAACAAAATCTGCTAAAATTAAAATGGAAAAAAAAAAAGTATGAAAAAACAATTTACAGAGAAAAAGGTTTAGGTTTTGAAATGTTATGATCTAAAATGAATAAAACACAAATGTTTTAGATTCTTCAATTTTTCTAAGTGACTTAAATTATATAATAACATAATATGTAACTATGTTTTAAATGAAAGAAATGTAAAATAGAAATGCTTTTCCCTGGTGGTCCCAGACTCTATTCAAGATACTCTTGTTTCTCTGGTGAATTTATCTTGTTTAAAGCTGTTTACTTAATTTTTTACAATACTGTTCAAAAGTTTGGGGTCAGTAAGATTTTATTCAGCAAGGATGCATTTTAAAATATGAAATATAAAAATATACAATTAAAACATATTAAAATAGACAACTTTAAACTGTTCCTGCTTATCAGACTGTAACGTCCCTGACGTGACCTCAGCCACTGTAGCACATAAATTCATTTAAAGGGGCCGTGCTTTTCCCTTCCTTCCCCCTCAAACGTCTGTGTAAATATTTGCATTTGTCTGTCAGTGAGAGTTTGGCTGTGAGACCTTTTATTTTCTCCTGTTTATTTAGACACTAAAACATAGATGGACTGCTGTTACATAACCTCCAAATCTTCCCACATCAGGAAATTAAAATATACAAGACATCCTCCCCTCCTCTAGGCTAAACTTGCTGGAGGCTGGACGTGTTAAACACTGTATAAAGAAACAAATCTATTTCATTATCACTTTGTTTATTGTTTTTTTATTTAAAATAGAAATCTTGTAATGCTGGAATTTGGATTATAAAACAGGTAATCTGGCTTGAAGATTATTTATGAAGTGTAAAAACATTTAATGCTATGGTTTGTAGTTGCTTGTGAATGTTTTTATATCAATCAATGTACTAATACTGTAAAAACTGTAAAAAAACAAAAAAAAATCTTGTAATATAATGTGATATAACATCGTCTTCTTGTTCTTCCAATCTATCATTATTCCCATGTTTTCCTGTGCCTCCTCATTAAGACGTAATCAGGCAATAGTATTTCCCCCATAAAAGTTACATAATGATAATGATTTTTTTTTATGAGTGCAATTTAAATATTTGTCTGAGTTTTTGCAAATGTGCTGATGTTTTTAACTAATAATTTTATTTGTTTTTTGTTTAAAAATAAGGAAATCAAGAAATGACTGACAGAATATGTTAAAGGGGTCCTATTTTTTTGAAAAAAATTTTCAACTTTAGTTAGTCTGTAATGTTGCTGTTTGAGCATACATCAAGTCCACATCAAAAGGAGATATTTTATTTAACAGAAATCACTTTTCAAAAACTACAAAGAACGACTCGTTTGGACTACAACACATATTTTCCGAGAAGACCAGAGTGGTGCCAGTCACAACACACACTGGCCCAGCTAAACAATCACAGCACATTTCGTATTTCAGAAGGCAGGCCTTCATTTGATACAGGAACTATTCGAGCCGTTCATGCCAGACTGAGGAGAGAGGTGTTGTAATAATGTAAAATATGTGAAAAATAATGTGTTTTTCGAACAACCTAGTATGAAAGCCTGTTCTAGTACACCCCCAAAACAAAATCAAGACTTTGTAAAAGAGCATAATAGGACCCCTTTAAAGTGACATTTACATTAAACAAACAGTGACATTTTACGCATAGGGTATGTGTACACTGTGCAATTTAAATGTCATCCTCAGCAGAGTACAGTATGTAGGTACTGCAAGTGTGCAGTCTGATTTTTCTAACCATGCATACTCTGTACACTCAGCTTGCACATACACTTTGAATTTTTTGTGCTAATTAGTTGGTCGACAAAGGTGGCAACACAGGCTACTGGAGACTGCAATAATAACAGATGCTAGCACTGACAAGGATTTGTCTGAGGCGAGTTTCACGAAACTAGTTTAAATGAGTACAAAGACGTTTTCATTGCTCATAACTTCTAGAAAAATTGTGCAAACACTGGACAAGGATTAAACTTTTTAGTGCATATGTGTGCGCTTTCTTGTGCACACTTTGGAAGGCTATGTGTTCAGTTGTACACATACAGTAAGAGTTTGCGTCAAAACTGAAGTACTTTGGGCTAAATTCTAAGGACAGCTCTAGTTCCCAGAGCACTGACTGGCCAGGTTACAGGAAATATGCATCCTGACCCAGAGGGCCACATCCTGTAGCAGAGTTATTTTGAGCAGCACAGAATTTGCGACAGCAGCAAGACAGACTTTGCTACAGGGGTTTTTAAAGGTTACATTTGTATGAGATACAGTTGGATTCTTTCCTGACTGGAACAATCAAGTACACACACAAAATGATATCTGCACACATACTTGTCCTCTCAAGTAGATATAAACATGATTTTGCTACTGTAGTTATAAAAAGAAGTAGCATAAGAATGTAGCCTCTGTGTCAGTTGATTACCTTGCCATATTGGAGAGCTCATGTAGTATCTACTGGTTTGAGAGCCAGGTCTCGAAGGGATGAAGTCATGTCCACTCTTCACTGTAAGGGGAAAGAGACAATTAAGCACATTAAGCAGTGGTGTGCCACAGGGTTCTATTCTTGGACCATTTTTATTTTCATTGTATATGTGTCCATTAGACTCAATTTTTCATAAATACAACAATTCTTATCATTTATATGCTGATGATACAAAACTGTATAAAAATTTGATATATTGCACTTGATCCAAGAGGGTATTCATTGTTTTGTTCACTAGTACATTTCTTACGCAAGGTTAAAGCCTGGTTAGCCAGTACTTTTCTGCATCTTAACACTAATAAGGCCAAGTGTGTTGTTTTTGGATCTCCTTCTGGCACCAAGGAGATTATAAGTAGGCTAGACTCTATTTCATTAAGTGTTTCTGATCAGGTTAAGAACCTGCGTGTTACTCTGGACTCTGCATTGGCACTTGATATGCAGGTTAATGATGTTGTTAAGGCTGGTTTCTACCAACTCAAGAGTTATTTCCAAATTGAAATTGACTCTCTCATGACGTCATGTATTGATTATTGCTATTCGTTTTATAGGTATTTTTCCGTGCCAATTATCTCAGCTTCAGTTGGTGCAGAATGCAGCAGCCAGGATTCTGACCCATGCAAAGAAGAGCGATAGTATTACTCTAGTTTTAGCATCTTTACATTGGTTGCCTGTTAATTTTAGGATTCAGTTTAAGATTCTTTAAGATCAAAAGGTGAAAGGGCATTTTTTATTTTCTGCTCCCCAATTATGTCATTCTCTTCCATTGCATATAATTTTTTTTCTGACAGTTGATGTGTTTAAATTGAGCATAAAGACTTTTTATAATGAGACATTACCAGGTTTTAATGTGTCTATGTGTACGTAAATGCTTATATTGTTTAAGTTATCTGCTGGAAAGCATTTTGGTCAATGCATGTATTTTGTAAATGTGCTATAGAAATAATATTTTCAGAAATGACCATACATATAATAGTAATATACTGCAATATTACTATTTAATAGTAACAGAGGTTAAAAAGACTGTGAAATGCTTACTAGCATAACAAATATCAAACACAGTGTCAGCCTTACCATATGGAGTAGGGGGTGTCACAGGAAATGCCGGTGTGGGCTGAACTTGATTAAGACCCACCCACAGTGGACTGTCAGCCTCTGGAGGAAGGTCACCAATGTCAACAGTGTCAGTGTGATATAGACCTTGCTGAAACAGACAATAACATATGAGGCATTGTTGTAGCAATGTTCCAGGTTCTATACAAGTTAAACTTGTATTTTAGTTGACATTGGGCAGAACTTTGCAGAGGGTTGGTGAGTGATTTTATCGTACTAGTCTCCAGTTAAAACATTTAATGTTTTGAGTTTAAACATTAAAACGTTTAAAATTTTGAGGCTATACAATTATGAAGTATTTGTGCAGTAATAAATGTGTGCGCATTTGTACCGGAGATGGCTTGCCAAAGACGAATCTCTGTTTGTTCTGCGTTCGATCGCTACCTGCACTCAGCAGCACAGAGTATTCAGAGACATCACTGAGCTGTCTCTGCCTCCAACCTGTACAGACAGAGACACAGAAACAGAGAGTTATTCATTTGGCATTCACAGTTGATATTCAATGCATGACAGTTCACATTTAATGGTGACTGGTCATTCAGAGATAGGAGGATCTCACTCTTATTCATGATTTTCTAACAACATCAAACAAAGTTAAAGAGCTTCAAACAGCATGAACTAAAATAGCATGTTCTCAAACAAAGCTTGTTTTGATAAGATCCATTAGGAGAAGTTTATGACCTCACATAAACAAGAGCCATTTACTTCAGGGCTGTGATAAAGTACATTTCACAAAAACATTAAAATAAATAAGAAAAAATAAAATAAAATAAAAATAAAAAAAAACATTAGAAATAAAATCAATAAATGAATATTATAAATGAATAAAATGTTACATATTGTATAAAATAAATTCATACATTTTATAAATACATTTGTATAAATAAAATAAATATATATACAAGATTTTTGATAAATTTTCTGAGACCACCAGTGAAAATACTTCTAAATATTTTAAACTGTTTTATCCATTACAAATTATAACAGTTTGACTGAAGTTTAATTTCAAAATATCTTATTTTTTAGTTTCTGTCTTTTGCTTTAATGACAGCAATACATGAAAACTTTATTCTCCAGCATGATTTGAGATCTAGAGATCATTTTAAATATCAATGGAAGCAAAAACTATACAAAGAATCACATGATCAATGACACAAATTTGCTTATTTGATTAGTGACCTAAAAAAGTGCAGATTTTGGAAAGTCTTTATTTATTTATTTATTTGATTATTTCAGGGGTAAAATAAAAATAATCCCAGATTATCAATGCGGAACTTTAGATCCCAGTTTTTCATAATAATGATAAAAACATGGCAATAATTCATTGCAAATGGGCAACAGTACAAGCTCTGTGCACTATCACTGTACAGACAAACAAAATCCTTGAGACTTAACGATGGGGAAAGACAACATGTTTTGTGTGTCAGGAGATGCTCACTTCAAAGGCATTCCTCAGCCCTTACACCATGTGTGTTCAAACACACACCACCGGGCATATATCTGGTGACATACTACAGTAATAATAACACTGCAAAGATTTCTGTTCAGCAGGATGAATTCACTGCTCTACTCAAAGAATCTCCATTCCAGGTGTCAGAACTTTTCTGACATGAGCTGATCCAGCAAGAAAGGACCTTGGGATCTTATAACAGAAAAGACAGGGGACATATGCAAGGCAGGGGACACACTTCAAAAGCAAAAAGACCCACTCAGTATGCCGAGGTCAAAGGAGACAGAGTATTGAGTTCATGAAGACTGCATCACAGATGTGTTTGGAAAAAGCAGAAGTCAATATAACATTATTAGGGAGTAACTAAATGGTTGTCAAAGGCAAAGTTATTACACTGCTAGAAATATGATTATGTCAATTTTTTAACTAAAAGGCAGCTTAGAGGTCACATTTACACTATGCAAGCATTCCATACTAGACCTGCATGTTTACATATTCAAGCACAGTCACACTTACACACACACACAGAAATGAAAGGCAGGACTTTATTTTCTTTAGCAATCCTGTCAGGAGCTACACATAGAGGACCATTGTATGTTACTTTGTGCATTTATTAACATAAATTAGGCCCCTGCCAATAGAAACCTCAAACATTAATTTAAAATAAAAGTCACTAGCCTGAAGGCTCAGACATTAACCAGTGAATAAGGCAAAAATGCCACTGAAAGCACCAAAAATGGCACATGTATTTAAAATGTGAGGGTAATACATATGTATCTTATACATACACACACACTACCATTCTAAGATTTGGTTCGGTAAGATTTTTTAAATGTTTTAAAATAATTTATCAGGATTATTTGATTTAAAGAAAGTTTAAAAGAACAACTTTTTTTAAAAATAGAAATGTTTGTAACAGTATGCATGTCTTTACATGTACATGTACAAATTTTTATCAATTTAATGAAAAAAAAAATGTATTGACCCCCAACTTTTGAACAGTAGTGTCTATAAAATAAACAAATTGTTGGTTGCCTTATGATGTCTGTTTATAGTTACCTTTGTATTTGATACTAATTTGATTTTACAGTCATAATAATGAAATGATGAGCATATATTTCAATTAAAATTTCAAAAAGTATTTGATATAAATTGTCATTATACTGTGCATTTTATGTTTACAGTAGAAAAATAAATATAACAAATATAGAATATAAGTTACAAAATCAAAAAGGTTAAAATATTGCAAAAAGGTTAATTTGCTGGGTATGCAAAGAAGTTGTGTATCTATCAAGTTTATGAACTCTTACAAAATGTGCGTTGACAATACCATGGTGCTGTGATGGTCTCAGATGGTAATACCGATAACACTTTAGTATAGGGACCAATTCTCACTATTTCCTAGTTGCTTATTAGCATGCATATTACTAGCGTATTGGCTGTTTATTAGTACTTATAAAGCACATATTAATGTATTATTCTGCATGACCATATTCTACATCCTGAATCCTACCCGATACCTAAACTTAACAACTACATTGCTAACTATTAATAAGCAGTAATTAGGAGATTATTGAGGCAAAAGTCATAGTTAATAGTTAGTTAATAGTGAGAACTGGACCTTAAAATAAAGTGTGACCGTAATACCATGGTACTTTTGATATTTACTATGCTACACAATGCTTGCAATATTCATATACTGTGGCATTTACATGATACACCAGAGTATTTCAAGGAATAACATATAGTACTTTGTCCTAAAACATAACTAGAACATTTTGGTGGATGATTGCAGGTCAGTTGGAATTAATAAATTGATTCAGGCCTGGTGAATGTAACAGGATTTGTTCTTACCTGACTGGTGGGATTTGGCCCTTCCACCCGAGTGCGTCTTTCCATTGGTGTGAAGGGAGGCCGAGTGGGTCATGTGACTCCTTGCCTGGGTGGGGATTGGCTCAAAGTCGGGGTCAAGGTCCAGGATCAGCTGATTGAGCTGTTCGATTGATTGATCTACATCCAAAGCCAGTGTCGCAAACTCATCGTCCTTGTCTGGCTCGGACTGCGCCTCCGGAAAGCCATTGTCTGGTAATGAAGGTTTGTTTGCACCTTTTTGGAGCTCCATCTCCTTCCTGTGTTCCAGTCTGTCTGATGAAGTGTGCATGTAAGACGTGGATTGTTGCTGTTTCACCCATATATGTGTCTGATATCCAGCAGGTACTGAAGTGTGTAGGAGTGTGTTTGAGGAATTCACATCCTCTCTAAATATGGCAGGAGGAGCTTCACTTTGGCAATCATCTGATTGGACGGAGTTCTGACATTCACCTGAAGACAAGCCAGACATTTCCTTTGAAGACAGTGTGCCTTTAGAGTCTGAAACGGCAGCAATGGCATCATTAGGAGCGATGATGTCATCATCATCATCTAAAATGTCCGTCTCTCGCTCTATGAACATAGCTTCACCATTTAAATGACTGGAATGATCAAATGCTGCTTGATTGGCTTTAGGGTCATATCTCAGGATGCCTGGAGAAGGTTGTTCCTCCTCCATTCTTAGCCCTCTGGGGAGCTGGGGATGCTCCTCAGAGCTGGAGCTGACTGGGAGCCCAGAGGTTTGTCCTCCAGTCCACTGGGAGGAGCTGGAGAGTCCAGAGTCACTGCTCAGAGAGTGTGTGCCTTCTTTTTGCTTGGCTGTGAAAGAAAGAACAAAATGTTAGTACAATTAGTAGAGAATTAGTACAATAATTAGAATTAGTACAATAGAATTAGTACGTTGAGTTGACCTCAACGATTTGGAACTCATTTGAGACGGCTTATGGTGCGTTCAAGTCCTACTGAAAAATTCATATTTCTGAGTTGGGAAGTTGGAATTATGATGTCAGGTGTGTTCAAATCACTTTGAAAGGAGCAAAATGAAGCAAGAATACATAGCAATATTTTTTAACTCTACTTCTACAAAATCATGAATAAAGAATATGCATCGTGTGTGCTTTCAATGTCGTAAATGTACATATTAATAAATAACTTAACTCACTTTTAAATTATTAATGTAAATAGTCATTTCATACATTTCAGCAAATTTACCATCAATACAGATGCTGAATTTACTGTGTCTACCATGTTTTCTCACTGACATACCCCTAACTCAAAGAAAATCCTATTTCCCCCGTAATTGACATTGCAGTGGCATTCATCAGTGTTCAACTCATAGATACAAACTTTTCGAAATGACTGTGTATCTTTCTCTAGCCCATATGACTTATACTGACACCTATTGGTGTGGATGAAGCATTATGCAAAAGCAAAAGGCAGATTATAGAGATTTTCCCAGTCATATTTGGCATCCATGATCTCTGATATGTGAAACTTCTTTATTTTAAACATGTTTGTGAAAATTACTACTCATTTCTTTATGTATAACAGTTTTAAAGTGTAAAAAGTAGTGGTGTCAAAATTAGCACGTTAATGCAGGCGATTAATTTTTTCAGTTTAACGCGATAAAAATATTTAACGCAATTAACGCAGGGGAGGGGCTAGGGTTGGCCACCCCACTCACAACTGCTGCTTCTGTCACTTTTTCTCTTGACAAGAAGTGCATTTATCCAGTCGCAGAACGACTGAGAACGGGAGACGTTTCAGACGCGTGCTCCACTTCACTTCAGCGCCAGGCGCAAGTCAAACGAGTGCGGAAACGGTATTGTGCTCACAGAGCGTGATCTTCAATGCACAATGCACGCACAAAGGCGCCGGCGCCCGCTGTAGCCTGTATCCTTTCATATCAAAGCGTGAAATAAACTATGTGCATGCAATGTATCGGCTTTCACCGTGGACGAAGCGGAGTCCAGACAGTATAAGTCATTATAATCCATAATTATTTCCCCACTGGATGCAACGAATGCCCAGAGAAAATCGTGTCAGATCCGCGTCAAGTTCAGCAGCGGCAGCTCTTAAAGAATTAACAGCCAAAATAACCAGCTGCTGTGATGTCTATTAATCAAAGGACAAAGAAAATAGGGAAAAATAACTTTTATAGCTTTAAGGATTCATCTATATTTAATTTAGAATTTAGTGTTTGATAACTTCAATTT
>NW_015536541.1:1516888-1547000 GCF_001515605.1 Sinocyclocheilus anshuiensis
AAATACTGTTCTTTTTAGCAGCATCATATGACCCCTTTAAGACCTGAAGTGGGTCAGAAAAGGTAAAGAGAGTTCAGAGAAAATCGTGTCAGATCCGCGTCAAGTTCAGCAGCGGCAGCTCTTAAAGAATTAACAGCCAAAATAACCAGCTGCTGTGATGTCTATTAATCAAAGGACAAAGAAAAAAAGAGGGAAAAATAACTTTTATAGCTTTAAGGATTCATCTATATTTATGTTTGATAACGTCAATTTCTGTATATTTCTGCTGAAGGGCACAGGTAAATATGACATTTATTATAATGGGTTTATGTGAAGATTGTTTTAAGTTCACTTAAATTAGAAGTTATTTTTTTTAAGTCTAATAAATGTTAAAATTGATAGCTATCAATTATACTGTAATATTGAATGGCTATAGTCAATGGTTAAATATTAGGGGTTAAATATTATCGCACATTTTTTTTCAGAAAAAATGGGGGGGGGGTATCATTGATACTGGCCTTCAGTCATAAAAAAAGATGCCATTAAACAAATATTTAAAAATATACTGTCTTTATGTTGTTTGTACATTAATTTGAAGATTGAATGTGAAATTATTGCAATATAAAAGTATATTTAAAAACTTTAAAGTTAGGTGGGATTAATCGCGATTAATTTCAGAAAAATGTGCGATTAATTAGTTAATTTTTTTTAATCGATTGACAGCACTAGTAAAAAGTTACCATGGTGACACATACTTGTTGAAAACAGTCACACCTTGTGGCCCCTTATCTTCACCCACTCCTCCTACATTCAGTCCTGTGTGTGTCATAGTCTGGGGTCCAGTGGAAATGTTAACACGTCTCTAACGAGTTGCAGACACCTTAGTCATCACACAAATACATGGGTACACAGACCTATATATGTCTTTTGTGTGTTCGTAGTGTGTGTTCTAGCAAAGACACATCAGTCAGTCTCCGGCAGCTGAACACAGATCGCAGCAGATAGTGTCATGTGTCATGACACACTCAAAGTCTCGCAGCAATGATCATGACTGATAACACGTATCTACTGTTCAACATGAAGCCAGAAGGCAGCATCACACAGGCAGGCTGTACAAACACACACAAACACTGATATTTAACATCACGCCACACTCTGATCAATTTTGACAATAGAGTGCAGCTAGGATGATGTGTTTTTGTAGGCCAAAACCCAAAAATGTTAGCATTTTAGCACTTCTATTTCCATCAATGGGTATAGGTTTTTCTGAATGGGTGTTTTGGTTAAAATAACGGATTTGCCCAAAATAAAGGTTTTTGGTTAACACAAGCTCAAGATATTTTCATGTTTTATTGTACAACAAAACATACATGAGTAATACCCCCTTATGAATCTTTTACTTATCTTGAAAAAGGCGGTTGCTAACAAATGGCTAAAAGGCACTACAGAGGTTGTTATGGACATTATACGTCATCACACCAAACAGGTAAATTCATCTACTCACTAGACTGCTTTCATAGCCACATTGTGTTAATCGCACTCTTACAAATTATTCAAAAATATTTTTAAACAAAAACTGAAAGAGTTATTTGAGGCATAACGGGGGGTGACGCTGAAATCATGTGACCGTGGTTTTGTTAATTAATTGCCTATGTTTAGCTTTTTACGTAGGCATTTACGCGTCATCACTGCAACACTCTATAGACAAGATATATGTTAGGTAAAAAGCACAATGGTGTTTTGTCCACCAGAAATAATCCGACCACACGGACCCACTTTATTTTACATGTCTTAACTTCTATACTACTAACATAACATTTAAATTAATAATTTGATACAATGCACTTATTTGTGAATATACATGCTTATATTTAAAAACACATGAATGTAATTATATCTGTAATTAATTTCTGTGATTGCACTGTTTATCCTACCACTACCTCTTAACCCACCCTTAAACCTAACCACACCACACCACAAAACCTGTCGCCAACCTTAACTGCATCCCACCTCAATAGTGGCAAAAGTGTTGTGCAATACAAAATAAACAGAGTAAGTACATTGTACCTAACAATTAATTTTTGTGATGAAAAGTGGGACCAATCACAATGGCAAAACTGGTTAGTATGTCAACTGGTGAAAAACACAGACCCTTTTAACTAAACCAGTAATGCTTCTCTCTCAAGAGGCTGAAATCCAAATACCAGGCATGCATGATAAAACGCCACAGCTGGCAACTCTCTCTCTCACACACAGACACACTCACAGGCATACAAACACACACCCAACAACTGAGATTCAACGGTCATACTATTATACAAACTTCATAATCTAAAATAAATATTTAATAGACCACTTAATCAAAACCAACTACTTCAATGCATCGCTCAGCATTGAGAAAAATGACAAGAAACTTGACTTTGACTTTCAATTTGACTTTGCAACTAACAAAAAGTCCACAATATAAATTAATAAAAGAGCAACACACTAATATTTCTTCATATTCTGCCCAAGTATGTTTTTTCTAAGTATTTTAAGACTGCATAAAACATCAAATGCAAAACCTGAAACTTCTTGTTACTCTCAAAAGTACTTTAAAAGTGATTCATGCGGCAACTTTTCCTGATAAATTAAGCACAACTGCATTCGTTTATCACAAGAGCTTTCATAACTTACAAAATAATCCAAGCGTGTTGCTGCTGAAAGTATATCCCACCACCCTGCACCGCTTCAAAAATGCATGCAGCGTCACAAACCTAATGCTTTCCAGAAACATCCTCTCGAATCAGACCCCAAAGGTATCTGAGAGGACAACAGATGACTTTGACCATGGAAACTATGACTAAGAGCAAGAGGAAAAAGACATCCGACAGAGTCACAAGTGAGAAAGAGTCTCTACAGTACAGAAAAAAAGAAAAAAACAAACAACATTTCTTAAATGAATAAAGACCGAGGTATAAAAAAAAAGGAAGGAAAGAGGCAAGCGGTCCTGACCGTGTTTATCCTGCAGGCGTCTGTGCCCATTTTGTCCTGCTCTCTCTTTCTGTCCTTCTCTCCTCATGCAGTTTTAAACAGACAAGCAGCTTGCATTCCTTCCCATGAGGTGATAACAGCTCCCCTGGGTCTCTTTTCTTTCCTCTTCTTATTTTTCTTTCTCTCAGTCAGTCTCTTTCCTCCCTTCCCTTGTTTTCCCTCCTTCTTTTCCTCTTACAGCACTGCTCGCTCTCCCTGTCTCTCTCTCTCTCTCTTTCTCCACCTCCACACACAGGTAACCCCTTTCAGGTGCCCCTCCTGGGTGTACGGGAAAATCCTGGCTTGGGAAGCATTATTCCGCTCGAGCCAGCCAATGCTCCTCGCAATAGAGCTGTACACACACACATATGCTTGTTGTAGAGCGCGAATGGACGCTTGGAGGACATGGAGCCCACCAAATATGGAGTGGGGAATCTAAACACATAGGCGGAGTTATGTGTGGGTGGAGAGAGGGAGCGCAAAAGAGACAGAGAGAGAGATAAGGGAGGTATTGGTATAGTAAAGAACAAGAGTACCAGGTAAAAAACACACACACAATGATGAAAGAGAGATTGAAAGAAAGGAAAAAGAAAGATAACGGGGGGGGGAGAGAGAGAGAGAGAGAGAGAGAGAGAGAGAAGCATGCAACTTCTGGTCGGTTGGCAGCACAATTCCTTCAGACTGTTTGTCAGTACGACTGGCAATAATTGCAGACATACGAGTGTGTGTTTGTGAGCGTGTGTAATTCTATATTTGAGTTTATGTATTGTAAATTGTAAAGGCTGTTTGTGCTCCAACCATGAGGTATCTCTAAATTACACGGCTGCTCGAGACAGACAACCAGATGTGCATCAAGCTTCAGTCCCATATGACACACACACACATGCACACACATTAAGCTGTTGGGATTGATTTTTTTACAGTTATGCACAGAAACTCCCAACCTTTAAATATCTGGCCCTGGAATTTCAGATTCTTGCGCGTAGACCATTTAGCATTTAAAACACTAGACTTTGTGCAGAAGCGAAGGGTAAACATAACAAGTGCAACTTATTTGTTCCCTGATCACTGGACTTTATCTGGACATGGAGAACAAAGTTCATTTCCATGGAGTTAAACACTCACTAAGTTCCACTCCTTGAAGTGATTTAATTCTGCATAATTCAATTTTGTACATATAGGAGAAGGTGGGTTAAGATGTGCCAGTGGGTAAGTTGAGCCATCCTGAACTTTGTTGTTACTGTATCAATATACAGTTCAAAAGTGGGGGGTCAGTAAGATTTAATTTTTTGAAAGAAAATCAAGGATGCATTAAATTGGAAAAAAAAAAAGAGACATTTACAACGCTACAGAAGATTTTAAATAAATGCTTTGTTTGAAATTTGTATTCATCAAAGAATACTGGGAAAAAATGCATCACAGTTTCCACAAAAATATTAAGCAGCACAACCATTTTCAATAATGTGTCTTAAAGTCCCCCTGTAGTGAAAATCAAGTTTTTTATGTTGTTTATTTGTCTATGTGGTGTTTTTAATATGCTTTTAGACAAACCATGTGCCAATCTATTAATCAACACCATTGCTGTGTATTTTCTCCTTAAAACTGTAGTTTCCCAAAGGCTGACCCAGAAATATGGTTTGAAACAGTTTTAACTGTATTTTTGATCAAATAAATGCAGCCTTGGTGAGAATTAGATACTTTTTTCAAAAATATTAAAACATCTCAGAGACCCCAAACTTTTCAAAAGTAGTTTACTATACTGTCTATATTTTTTAAAGAAGAGAGAGATTTTTAAATGCCAAACATTTTAAGCCAAAATTAATTTTCTGCATGACTGATAAAATTGTGTTTACGTCTTTAGCAAATGTACCTACTTCAGAAATAAATATCATAGGCACTGGTGGCTTGTAATGTAAATGATTTATACTGAAATATAAGCTTACATAAAATTGTGTAAACCCTGTTATCATCAAATTTGCCCCTTTTCAAGTGACAAACTACTGCCAAAATAACCAAAACTTTATTATAATGTCATAAAATTAAATTGTCAATAAAATCATCCTTTCACTTTTTTTTTTTTTTTTTTTTATAGCTTTTTTGCATTTAGTTAGGTTTCTGGCATGTCTGCCAGCTCAGAAAAGCTGAAAAGAAAACATGCAGCCAGTTCATTATGGGCTGTCTGAGTTTGAAACTGTGACATCCAGCGAGCTGTTTCAGTTTGCAGCTGGTTTCTAGGTAGATAGCTATCTATTTGAATAAGACCACCTCTGAGCCATATATGGATATATTCATGTGTCTTGTGTCGATGCCCCATAGAAGAGAGGGGTGGGGTGAGCAGTAGATCCTTAGCATTTAAAGAGACATGCAACAAAACGGGTCGCTGTGAACAAAGCTGTTTTTGACAAGGTATAAAGGGTGTTGTTTTACATGACCACTGAGGAATTTTAACCAAAGTATGTTGCAGACATTTCATGAAGACGCTAAAGAATCATACCATCTTGAGGAAAATGGGCATCTGATGCCCCCTTTAAGACAATTATGTTTTGCAATACAATCTTAAAATGTCAACCCTGTTAGCATGGTTTTATATAGTAAACATCTGATGACTGAAATGTGGATATCTGTAAAGATTTGATCATTGAAAGCACACTGTAGTTTCACAATCTTGGGCACAATGCTTGTAAAATCAAACTGAACTGTACAACAGTCAACCCTGTTACTGTTAAATCTCGATGAAGATGTATTGAATTATTGTATATCTTTAAAATTACTTTAAATATCACCTAGACTGGAAAAGGGATACATTACAGAGAATGATCCAAATACTATTATGGGTGCCATCATTCAGCATATATGTTTCACCTGTCTTACTTCTTCTTGCCTAGAAGACAACTCAAACCACTGCTAAATGTTAGTCCACTCTCCCTAACATGCTGGCCCTTGAATAACTCATGAGTCATTTGGGTCTGTTATGTCTGAGCTCCATCCCTCTGCTTTGATATTCTGACTCGCTCTCCTCGACAAAACATCTTGTAGTTTGAGCAGCTCTGTCTTACTTCAGTTCATTTAGTGCAGCTACCTAAACATTTTCAGTAATTACAAACCCTCAAGGAAAACAGCCACGACAATTGCACTGAGCACTGTGGCCATGCTATGGTAACTGGCAGGTCTCGTTTGGAACTCATTATGGTACGGAGGCCTAAGGCCAAACATGATTAGATTAGGGTCAAATACAAGAACTTTACTATTATTGCAAGAGGTTAAACTTTCCACGCATTCTGAACAGTCCCGCACAGTCTCATATGTTCCAATTAACCTCAGCAAACAGTGCCCAGACTTAATAACGGTATTAGAGGTAAAGCGTGTTTCCTGTAGCAGACCGTAACTTGACAATTAGTAGACCATTACGAGCCTTCATGTCTCGGAAAACTATTCTTTGCATCCTGAAGTAAACACTGCTTAAATGTGCATTCTTGCTTTTGTTTTCTCTCCTAAAATAAATACCCACAATACCCCATGGTTTCACCACTCAAGTCCCACAAGAGGCCTATGAAGTACTATAAAAACATGTCCCAAAACAATTAGTGAATGCAAAGCCAGATTTAGTGTTTGTAGTATGTTAATAAAGATATAGCAAAGTGTACGCAAAGTAAAACTAACTGTAATTTATTGAGTAAATGATGAGAAAGAAAAAAGAAAAAGAGACATATTACTGTATTATATTCTTGACTAGTGATGATAATAATAATAGGACAATATTTGATCCTTTTGAGATCTGTACTGATTAATATTTATATTCTGCCAATTAGCAGAACTTTTCCCTTGTTATTTTCTAAAATGGACCAACACTTGTGGATTTTAGGTAAATATTGTGTAAATAAATTTCATTTCTCCACCATTGCCAGTCCCAATCCCAGATGAGAAAGGACGAGGGTTGGGTGTCGGGCTAGCCACCCATCCCCGTAAAATCTATACTGCTAAAGAAACGATGAATATCTCCTCAGTCATTATTAACTGGGTGAGTGAATCGGGTCCCTGCCAGATGATGGCATTTGAGCAAACCAGCAATGGTGCCTGACCAAGGATGCGATTTTCTCTGCAAAAATGATTATGAGACTTGGCACCTGGAACTTCTGCACATTTCATTAAGCCGGCCGCCTTGACCAACTCATCCGGGAATTTTAAAATTATCGTCACGATGCACTGGGAATTAATGAAGTATGGTGGATTGGCAGTGGACAATTGGCTAGTGACGGCAACACCATCCTGTTCTTCGGTCATACAGAATGCCACCAACGAAGTGTCAGAATCGTCCTGAGCAAACACGCAGCTGAATCCTCCGTCGGATGGACACCTGTGAGTGATAGAGTAATCACCGCGCACCTCCGGACCAACAACATCCAGATTATGATTGTTCAAGTCTATGCACCGACTGACAACGCAGAAGGATGAGTTTTACGGCCAACTACAAGATACCCTTGATGAAATACCTCATCATGATCTCAAGCTGGGCGGTGATCAAAACAAACTTGAACTTACTGTTGGTCCTTTTGCATCATCTGAGTGATAACGGTGAGCGGCTGATATCATTCTGCGACCATAACAACTTTTGTATCCGTAACACCTTCTTTCAACATTGTCGTAATCACAAGAAGACATGGTGTGCACCAGACTGTGTCACCTTTAATGAGATCAATCACATCTGCATCAGTTGACGATGGCAGACATCTCTCCGCAACGCACGGGTCTACAGGCCAGCGGACGTTGGCTCTGACCATTATCTAGTCCAGGCAAATGTTAAGCTCAAACTCAAATGCCAAAGACAAGTTGTGGTCAAGCATCCATATGCCAAAGAGAACCTTAACAATCAATATATCGCCGAAAGGTTTGCACTTAACCTTCAAAATTGGTTCGAGATCCTCAATGACACTGACGACATCAAAGATAGTTGGAAGACAATGAAAACTATCATCCAGAGCTGTGCAGATAAGAAGATTGGGCGCAGATGGGGAAAGATTAAAGAAAGATGGATCCAAGACCAGACGGCAACCACATGTGACGACCCCGGGCTGGACTCCACTTCGTCTGCGGTGAAAGCCAATCCGGCAATCCACAGCGCGAAGTTGATGTATTTCCTCAGCGACCAGCACGGATCAGCTCTGGGGCTGGTTGAAACGCTTTTAGAACTATATACAAAAACAACAAAATACAAATGCACTAAATAAAATAAAATAATTTAATAAATGCATATTTACAATAGGCACTTAACTCAAATAAGTATTAAGTAATAAAACTCATAAGAGAACACTGTATATGTCCAGTTTTGTGTAAGAGTGAAGGAAATCCGCTTGCAAGTGGAGAGATTCCTGCTCGCGCATTACATAGATGCGCTATCGTGTTACATTACTGCGCTCTCGACATTTGTCATTAAAACCAGTTAAACTCTGCGGACCCGGATACGGGTACAAAATGGCGTTAAAAATGTTTATGCTTCATTTACATAGCCTTCCTTATATGGTATCAGCCCATATATGGGTTCAAGTAAATTGCAGAGAGTTGTGCCTAATAGAACCTGAATTACAGATTTTCAAAAAAATACTTAGTTTTAAATCTCCAAAAGCGCCTATGTTTTTTTTGTGTTTATAGTAATATTTGAAAAGTATATAATGTTATTTATAAAGAATTACACTCATATTTTGTAGTTCAAAGGGTTTTCTTTACAATGAAACCATTTTTTTTCATTTCCTCCATTGTATGTGTGCAGGGTAAACATTTGAATTTGAGTATGTTAAATTTAGGCGAAAATACCAAAAAACGCCCTGAGCTTAAGTGGTTTTAAGATAATGCTATAGAAACCGCCTAAAATTAAATATATAGAACAAAAGAAAGCTGCCCGAGGAAGCTTCCTATTGCCCATGCCAGGATCCGCCACTGATGCAGTTAGAAATTTTATAAAAACAAGCCAATCACAAGACATCTGGTAGGAGGGGCACCTGGGGTGGCCAACCAGATTTCAGTGGGGGCCGGTGCCACCCCTGGCCACCATGTAGACCCGCCCCTGCCGAGGCCGACTGCGCACCACCTAGCACCGAACCTTTATCAACAATCTCAAGCTCGCCGGTGTATCCTGGGATGAAGCTGAAGTGCTGGCAGAGGACCGACACCGGTGGGGAGACCCTAAGTGCCCAACATCACGGGAAGATCTAAGTCTAAGTACATTTCATTTCAGCAATTTAGCACACGTTGTGTCACTTCTTTGTTCTACTGTTTCAATTTCTAAAAAGCAATTAAAATGGCAATGACATAAATGCATAAACCATTTCATATTTCAATATATTTGTTGAATTTGACTACCATTCAAAATTTTGATATCCTTTTTTTTGAGTCTGCATTTATTTGATTAAAAAATACAGCAATACTATAAAATATTTTTGCAATAAAAAATAACTGCCTTCTATTTTAATATATTTTAACATGTAATTTTAAATCTAATATGCTGATTTGGTGTTATTATTGTTTATTGTCAGTTTTAAAAGAAACTGTTCAAAAAGTTCAAAAGAACAGGATTATTTGATTATTTGAAATAGAAATCTTATGTAATAAAAGCAAGGACACATTTAAAAAAAACAAAAAAAAACATGTATATTCTAGTTCTATTCAAGACCACTAATCTAGACATTATGAAGAACTTGAGAAGTCCAGTCTTACCAGCTTCTTTAAGATTTTCAGTGAAGTCCCATTGAGCGTGTAGTGAATTCAGAGGGTCATTTTCAATGACAACTGCTGAACCGTTCCTCCAGTAGCCACAATCTTGAAATGGAGAAACAGTGTGTTAATTTATTACTAAATTAATTTTTACCTAAATTAGCCATACTGAATAATGCACATTCACAAAGACCCATAAAACACCTTTCATTCCAGATAAATGAGAGGATACCTGAAGCAAG
The DNA here is from genome assembly GCF_001515605.1 of Sinocyclocheilus anshuiensis. NCBI lineage: Eukaryota > Metazoa > Chordata > Actinopteri > Cypriniformes > Cyprinidae > Sinocyclocheilus > Sinocyclocheilus anshuiensis. The sequence goes on from NW_015536541.1 coordinate 1,526,827, forward strand.
GGATGGGTCTCTGTTGGCAATTTCTGAAAAGAGCACCTCCACCACACCGTCCTCTGGGAATCTTGGGTCTTGAATAGAGACAAGAGCAAATTATGACTGAAAGGGATGAAAGGCATGGAAAAAACTACGCTGCAAAGCAATGTGGGAACATCAACACACACACAACTACATGAGAGCTGATGTATCTGTGACTTGTAAGCACATTCGCCACAGCTATGTGACTGCTTTCATTTCTATCCATTCAAAATTACCGTTGATTGTGTAAGATTTCCCATTGCGTAAGGACTAAAATGAAGTGTTTGTGGAAAGAGTTAAGTTGTCAGTCTCTTTCTCAGGTCTGCTTGGGTCACCGTGTGTCTTGTCTGTCATTATTTACCAAAAACACTCAGCACTTGCTCACATGCTCAGTCACACACACACTCACATACTAGTAAACACAAACCTGTACTAAAAATAATGAAGCCCAAAAAGTATGAATTTCACAACATTACATACAAAATATCAAACGGCATCTGAAAACAACTTTTTTTAGAGGATGTATGAAATCAGTTTCTTTCCATTATAGAAAGAAAACACATATAACGACAAAGACAGGTATTATTTCTACAGTAAAACAAAAACAATAATATGGATACAAAATTGTGCACATACTGTATATCTGCCATCAATCCTGGAAACAAAATTCTCTCATTTCACAGATGCTTTGTATTTTCCCTTATTATTTAACTATATACAACATAACGGAGCTTATGCCTTATAACTCTTAGAATTACCTTGTTGAACATTTACGGTTCAAAAAAAAAAAAAAAGTCTGATCATATTGCTTTAATGTATTCAGTCCATTTCAGCGTTATTGTAATATCACTGAGAAACTATTATACTTTTTATTAATATTTTGTTAATTTTTTTACACTTTTTTTATTTTAATTTTAAAATTAAAATAAATGAATGTTTCAGTAATTGCTATGTTTATGACATTTTATTATTATTAACTATGAACATTTTCCTGTAACATTTGTCAACCAGATTTACAGTTCAAATACTTTAAGTCAACATTTTGAGCAATATATCTATTGATTTATATGAAAAGATAAAGGTTTTTGTGCTACATACAAAATAAACATTGTTTGGTTTGTTATTTTGCAAATGGAAATACCTTCTTAGATTCATATCTCCAAAACCTTTTGGGACACTTCGAGTGCAAAGATTTGACCAAAAACACTTTGTGTACCTATGTTTGCATGATCAAGGTCTTCTTTCTGCAAAGAAAGTTGGTCTCCACACAGAGTGCCGGTGTGGAACTGCACACGAAACACTGTCTCATGAGTCCTCATGGAATCATTTTTATGATAACACGCAATCTGCAGAGAAAGAAGAAATGAAGATTAGTGCTGTCTGCATGTGTAAGTGTGTGTGTGTGTGTGTGTGTGTGTGTGTGTGTGTGTTGTGTGTATGTAAGGGACGGAGAGACATCTCACCATGAAATCACCTTTGAGCATCTGTGGGGGTTCCAGAACAAAACACACTCTTTCTGTCTGACCTACGGCAACCTGCCTGACAGTTATACACAAGCACTAAGTATACACAAATTATGAATACTGTATAATCACATGGATAAACATGATGATACATATAATATGTCCAGCATGTTACAAAAGTACTTTCATATTGTGTTTATATAATATCTGGTGTCTTACTGCAATCCTGATGTGTATACTGTCTGTGTGTCTAGATACACTCTGATAAACAGCTGACACACTGAAAACAAACAAACCCAGAGGAAAATAGTATTACCTTTTCTATAGTTCACTTAAAAGAGATCGCAGTAATGTTTCATCAACTATTAACTTTGTCTCAGATGTTTCTCTTCAACTTCCTTTGTAGAAATGCTATAGAAAATAAACTAAATACAGATAGCATATTGTAAATTTGACGTGGAGGGCATATAAAATGCTTTTAGAAGAATTTGATACACAAATACTTTTACAGTATTTATAAATCTAGGTTAAAGTTAATGTCTACATATATAATTTAATACATTTTTAAGATTTCAAGTTGAATAAATAAACATTAGTAAATTCTATTATAAACAAATCGTTAGTAGATGTATTATAAACAAACATGAATTTACATATATATATATATATATATATATATATACACACACACCTATTTTTATATTGGATAAACAATAGTAAATTTAAAATAGTATATTTAAAAATAAACTTTAACCTAGATTAATTTAAAAAAGGAGAATAATAAGAATTGCTTAAATACTGCATTAACTAATGTTAATTAAAATAACTTTAAAGGGATAGTTCACCCAAAAAGGAATTCTATCATCATTTACTCACATTGACTTACTTTCTTCTGTGAAACACAAAATATATTTTGTTTCTTTTTTGTTTTCATACAATAGAAGTCAATGATCACCAAAACAGTTTGGTTACCAACATTCTTCAAAATACCTTCATTTATGTTCCACAGAAGAAAGAAATGAGAGTGAGATGACAGACTTCATTTTTGGGTGATTACTGAAGCATTTTTCTCAGGAGAAAATTTGGAGAACTGGGAGATTCTGAGAAAGATCTGTTCTGTATTAATGTACAAGAGAACTAATTGAGATATTAAATGGGATGACAAATACTGAAATTATTTGGGAATTAAAAACTATTTCACTTAAAAGTTAAAAGACTGGATGTACATATGGGTGTTTTCCTCACCTGTAGGGTGGAAGTCAGGAATGGGATGGATATTAATGCCATGGATGAAGAGCGGGGAAGAGTTTATGCGGATCTGATGGGTAAGGAGCCTGCCAAACACCTGCACATACCTGAATCATCCACAAACACCACAGTCACTCTTATTGACACAAGACAACAATAAATCAAGCCTGATGACACCAGCACAACTTCAGATGAAATCAATAATAAAACAGCAAAAAATGCATCAGCCTGGTCTTATTTGGCAATTACCAGCATTTTAAAACAAAGGGATTTAGGTGGAAGAAAGAATGCATGAATATTTCCAAACAAACAAGCCAAAGGTGTGAAAAGTATGGAAGCCCATTTCCATCACAAGATTAAAAAACTTAAATAAATAAAAAAGGTAATTGCAACTTTTTATCTCAAAATTCTGACAAATTCTTGTTTATCTGACTGAGTTTATGTTAAACTCAGAATTATGAGAAAAAGAATTGCGATAAGTCTATTTTTTGTTTCTTGCACTTTTATATCTCACAATTCCAACTTTTCTTCTCAGAATTGCAAGTTATAAACTCACAATTGTGAGTTAACATCGCAACTTTTTCTCAGAATTGTGTTTATATCCACCAAATTTACATTTCACAATTCCGTTTTTTTGTTGTTGTTGTTGTTTTCCCGCCACGGAAGAAAACATTTTTTTCTTTTTATCTTATAATTGCAAGTTTCTCACAATTCCGACTTTTCTTCTCAGAATTGTGAATAAACAACACAAGCAATTGCGAGGTAGCATCGAGTTTGAATCTCACAATTCTATGTTTATATCACACAATTCTGAGAAAAAGAATTGCTAGATATAAATTCAGAATTACAAGATATAAACTTAGAACTACAAGGGGAAAAAAGTCTGTTGTGGAAACAAGCTTCCATAGAAAAGTGTTACTGATTCTAAAAGCTGGAAAAAAAAACACATTTCTTGACATTCCTTCATTGATTTAGTACTATTCTGGGTGCGCCTCACTATCAAAGAGAATAAATAGCTTCTTTATAGTGTTGCCAAAAACAGCGTCTTTGTGTTGTTCCAACAACAGATCAGAGCAGAATATTTATGTTGCCATTTTTTAAGCTTTACAATAACTCATCTTCTGAAAAGTGTTTCTAGAGTCAATAGAGATGGGAGAACATAAGGGAATGAAAATGATAATGCACTAAACAGCAACTCTTGCTCAGTTTGCACGTGCATGATGGGTGACAGGCGGTGTCTTTCAGTATGATGTAAAAAAGAAAATACCAAAGTGTAAAATGAAGATGATTCACAGAAAAAGGAAGTGGGAATAATGTCAGGACATCCAGACTGCATAGGGGGATTTCCTCTCATGTGTGACCCTGAACCACTGTCCAGAGCGTAACCTTCACTCATGACAAACTGCTGAGTGACCAACAGCCATAACAGCACCAACACCTCAGTATGCGTCAAGATGAAAAGCAACAGGAAGAAGGGGAAAAAGAAAGTTAATGCATAAACGAATGAGCCTTGCCTTTTCTGAGATGGAGTCATAAGGTTAACCATTTTATCACTGCAGAACTTCTTCATGGAGTAGAGATCTAATGCATGTTCCTCACTGAAAGACAGAAAGGACACAACCGAAAGTATAAACCTATATCTCTTTGAATATTCCTCTACAGTAAGTTTTTAACTTGAGAATCTCTGCGACCTAATCACTGAACAAATCATTCAGACTGGACTTGTGAACTGGTTCAACCAATTCACTGAAAAGATCCGAATCAAAAGAATCATTTGTTCAAAAACTGGACATTGCTCATGAACTCTCATGACCGCATCAATATTTTCAGTGAATAATGACTTAAATTTGAATCTGTTCCTCACACATATGAATTCTGAAGACTTGGAATATAGTGCATAATCAAAAGGACTTTTTATGGTGCTTTTGTGTCTATTTCAAAGCTTGAAAGTTTCCGTGGCCTTTTATTCGCACAGAAAGTCATACAGGTTTAGAATGGCATGAGTAAATAGTACCAAATTGTCATTTTGGGATGCACTATGTCTTTAAGCAGCTTGTCTGAGAAGGCAATTGTCTTTTTAAAGATGTTTTGACTTGTTAACAATGGATATAAATTGTTGAGTTGTACCTGGTGGAAACATTAGATAGCTGGATGTAAGAGGATATTACCACACCCACTCTGTCTTTGCTGCCCTACGAGAGACACAGGAAGAAGTTAACCAACCGTGTCATTCCTACAGTCAGAGTCCCAGAGACAAATAATGGACTTTGAGCCTGAGAATAAACTGCAAATATCTTTAAATCTCACTTTGCAGTGTAGCAGCAGCACATTTTCAGAGTATGTCCTAAGCCAGTTGTCCATGTTTTTACACACCGAACACAGCAGATGGAGCGAAGGAGCATGTCGCTCTGGCCATCCCAAATCCACCACCTAACAGTCACAAATGTGAAATAGTTAAACATATATTTCAATTCAAAAGTTTGGGGTTAGTAGGATTTTTTTCTTTCATTTTTTTTCAAAGAAATTAATACTTTTATTTAGCAAGACTGCATTAAATGGATCAACAGTGTCATTAAGGGCTTTTTATGTTACATAAAAAAATGTGAAAAAATTTACCATGGCTGCCACAAAATAACAATCAGCCGTTTTCAACATTCATAATAATAAGAAATGTTTCTTGAGCAGCAAATCAGCATATTAGAATGATTTCTGAAGGATTGTGTGACACTGAAGACTGGAGTAATGACTGCCGATGACCCAGCTTTGCCATCATAAATTACATTTTAAAATATATTAACATATTATTCTCATATTATTTTATAAAATTATTTAATATTATAATAATATTTTAATAATAATATTTCCCAAAAGTCCTATTTGTATTTTATTTTGGATCAAATTAGTGTAGCCTTGGTGACCATTAAAAAAATCTTACCAACCCCAAACTTTAGAATGGAAGTATGAATATTATCACACATGACACATCTGTAACAGTCACATGACACACAGTTTAACTTTACCCTGTGATTCATCCTGCTGAGATCATCACTGTGTTCGGATAAATTGATGACCTGCATGCAGGAAAATAAAGGTTTTGTTCCATGTGACCCCAATAGCAAAAGTCAGTCAAGTCAACAGACACCTGATTCGTTTGTTTTTCTGGTCTGCTCACCATGTATCGATCAGCATGTTTGGACTGCAGCATCTGCATGATGCTTTGCAGGTTGTGCTGGTACGTCTGCTCTGTGCAGGACTGGTGAAAGGCGATGCCAATGATACGCTCTGTAATGTAGTCCAGGTCAAATTCAGATCCCTCTGCCATCACAACAGTGTTCTCTCATGGGAGGAGATCTGCAGAGAGGACGAGACTGGCTTCAGTTCAATAATATGCAGGGCTCTTTGAAAGCATTTGTTTTGGCATGTAGGGATGATCAAATCTGCAGGAATCCATGAAAGATCGGCACTGGTTGAAATTTCTGCCAACAGACCGTAACAGTAGGACTTTGTCAAGCCCTTGGACACTTACAATCAGACATGCAGAACTGTTTGCATCATTTAAATTGCATAGAAATCTTCAAGATAAAATGTAACTTTAATATACGAATAATCTTCTCTAACACATCATTTATTAGTCTCACATACACTCTTAATAGATACTTGTCACATTCACTAGTTTTTAATGCATATAAATTATCATAGTACCTATATGCAGTGAACATAGATACATTACAAGAGAAACTGACACTTCTGTCAATTTATGAATTTAGCCATGTGTGTAATAGTGTTCTATAGTGGAAATGCTGATGGTGGAAACTGTATTTTCATAACTTCTGTAATAAAATGGTCAACTCCTCTTGCAAAGCTTAATTGCATAGCAAGATTTTCATGCACCTTTTTGATTTTTTTCCATAATTTGATAAAATTACAGCTTGACTGTAAATGACAAGCTAAACAGCTTAAGTCATTGTTAACTTGACTTTTCTTCATTTTCTTCACACATTAGATCTCAAGCATGCCACAACAAAGTGACAGTTGTAATTTGTGTAAATATGTAAATCATGTTCACAAAGTAAATATCAAATATACTACCAGTCAAAGGATTACGCTCTTATGCCCACAAAGAATGAATTCAAATAAAAAATACAGTAAAAACAGAATTATTGAGAACTATTATTGCAATTTTAAATATCTGTTTTCTATTTAAATATATTTAAAAATGCAATTTATTCCTGTGAATGCAAAATTGAATTTTCAGTTTTCAGTGTCACATGATCCTTCAGAAATTATTCTAATATGCTGATTTGATGCTCAAGAAACATTTCTTATTATTATCAGTGTTGAAAACAGTTGTGCTACTTAATATTTCCTTTTCATTATTCTTTTATTAAAAGAAATAAGAGTATTTCTAACAACATAAATGTCCTTTTTATCTGAATGTCTCACTTTTTAATTAATTTAATGCATCCTTGCTGAAAAAGTCTTCTTAAAATATCTTGACCCCAAACTTTTGAATGGTAGAGTAAATAAAGGACATTTGAAAAGTATAAATAAATGAAGAAGAAGATACTGTACAAAGTGACTCGCTGACTTCAGAGAGAACATAAGCAATGTCTCACCAAACATTAATAGCAGCATTTAAAAATCCATGCACAAAGGAAACTGAAACCACAGCCTGATTAAGCAGCCACAGTTCTTTCATAAAAGAGTCACAAGATATAAATCTGCTTTTGCTCTTACACATTCTCTTTCACACCAAGGACGCTTCCTCTATTCTTTTCATTCAGTATCTCTTTTCCTCTGAGAAGATAAAAACAGTTCACAACACTACTACATTGCAAATTACAATACATGTAATCAGTCACAAATAATGCTTTACAAAGTTCAATCAATATACAGTTCCTTTCTTTCTACCATTCATTTCTGACCCACAAACACATGTAGTGCGCAAGACCACACAGCTTCCAATACATAAACACATGACAGCCTATGGGTCACTCTGACACTTGCCATGTGATAGTGGAAAGGCAAAACAGATCCACTGAACTGAAGTGAGACTCAAAATTAACCACTCAGACTGTTTCTTTTGTGAGCTGACCTGACACAAAGTGGACACACCTAATGACAACACATAAAGAGACAGAGAGGACTTTGCTTCTTGTTTCTATTTAAATTACGTCTCAGTATAAAAACCTGCTTACGAACATACCAATTCTCCACTTCAAGCAAAGCTTTATTGTACATTTATTGCAAAATAAATATAATATAACCTTATACTTCATATAGAGGTGTGGTTAAACACAGCTGATCTGCTCACCGTGTTCCCTGTTCACACCAGATCAGATTTCCTAAAGTTTACCCACCTTCACTTTCAGCATTGCACACCTACACCATGTGCTCCATGTGTCAGTGTATGTGCGTCTGGTGACTTATCTGCTGTATGTTTAATCCTTAACCTGTGTTTAACCTTCAACCTCCAATTAGATCCATAAAAAAAAAAAAGACACAAAAACACAAATTACATACAGAGAGCTCACCTGAGTGCTGTCTTCACCGAACACATATAGAAACAGCTGAAAGAACTCACCCTTCTGTCCGGTTGAAATCTCCTCTCAATACTCTTCTATATGCCTGCAAACATGAAAAGAGAAAAGAAATGCAGCAAAAGGCTTTGTCTGAGCTCACATGTACTTTGGCCGATGTGGTGTATGTGCATGTTCACCCGTTGTCAGCATTTGTGGTGTGGTAAGCATGAGTAAAGAAACAGTACCAAGGGAACACACCTCCCTATTTCAAAGAAAAAGCCCTGAGTCACACAATGGACATATGATGTTGCAATGTCTGGACTTTTTTTTTTTTTTTTTTTTTTTTTTTTGTGTATTGGAAAGGTCAGACCTGATATAGAACAGATTGTATCATTAAAATGCACACAATTATCATAGTAATCCATTGATTTCTAAATAATTAACGAAACTATGTGAGCTCTCACGTACGTTTTTTTCCATAGACTGTAACTGGGACATAATGGTTAAATATTACCAGCATGTGCATTCTAGATTTCTGCTGTATCCAGACTTGTGAGATAATGCCTGTCAATCACAAACTGAAAAACAGCTCTGAAGGAGTGTGACAGCTGAAGTTTCACCAAACATAAATTTATGTTTAGTTGTCAGAAAAATGTGGGGTACTTCCAGTTAGTGCTATTTAACATGTCTGCTATTTAATGCCAAACGTTGCATCCATGAGGCATCTTCAAAATCCTTTTTAATAATGTCTAGAAAAAGATTACATAAAAGGTTTGTTTAATGAATGCAAAAGTCACATTCAGCAGTAAGGCTATTTAAGGTAGTACATCATAGTAAATGTGAGGTCAGACTGAGGGGCCAAAAGTGCATGTGCATCTGCTGCCCCCTACTGGACAATCAGTCATAGAAAAATAAACAAGCTTAAAGAGACAGGTTCATCCAAAATAATAATAATAATATATTCTGTCATTATTTACTCACTCTCATGTCATTCCAAACCTGTTGACTTACTTTCTTTTGCAGAATACCAAAGGAGATATTTTGAAGACCGCTGGTAACCAAATCATTTTAGTGACCATTTTTGGACCAAAAAAAAATTTATGTTCCACAGAAGAAAGAAAGTAAGGTTTAATGGTGAGTAAATCGAAATATTTATTTTTGTCTGAACTATCTTGTGTAAACTCAATTTTCAGCATAACTAAATATTCAAAGCAATGACGTCAAAAACCCAAAGACTAATTGACCATGGGTATTTCAATTTATGAGCAAAATAAGGTCTGTGGTAAATATAAATTAACGAAACGATGTTTTGATCTATAATGTAAATTACACAAACCCATACTGAAAACGCAAAATTTGAATCAGTTATGTTAATTTTTCTAAAAATGTACATTATGTTTGTAATATCGGGGTTTCTGCAAGTTTATGAAGGTAAATTTAAGACTTTCAAAGAAAATGTAAGGAATACATTAAAGGGGAACACAGCACATTAATATGTTCTCTAAATGTAAATGTCTAAGGAGAACACGAGTCACGTTAGCAGTAATCTCCATTACTTTTATTTAATTTTACAAAATAAACTGCTTAACTAGAATATGGAGATAACTTTTACTGTACCTTCTGATCACACTGCACAAAAAGTGATGTTCTGTCTTGTTTTGTAAGATGTCTTGTTTTCTGGGAAATTCATCAAAATTAAAGGTGACATATCATGACAATCTGACTTTTCCAGGCTTTAAGTGCTATAACCAGGTCCCCGGTGCATCTTTCCAACCAAGGAAACGTGAAAAAGATTAACCCAGTAACTTTATTTTGGTAACTTAAGCCTTTTTCTGCAAGCGTCTGAAAAAACGAGCGTCTGATTTCGCTCCCTTGGTGACATGGCAAAGGGATCTCATTATAATATTACCGCCCCTTAATCTGCACGTTTCCACCCATGGCGCCACCATTTTGAATTTGCAAGCGACAACCAGTTCTAATGCCATGGCGAAAGTTTGAGCAAAACATGCTAACTGTTCTGTCTTTGGCTGCACAGACGAGCACAGAACACTGTTTAGAGTCCGAGCCTCAGAGACAAGAGAGCAGTGAATTTATTGATTTATTTAATGTATATTGCTGCTGCCATACAGATCTAAAATAAACATGCGATTTATTGCATTATTATTAATAAACAGCTTTATTTCCCAGCTGTTTACCTTCACAGACATGACCGACCGTTTTTGTAACTTGTGTGTTTTTAACGTAAACTTGTGTGAATGAGAACTTAGTTTAGTACTCACATGCTGTGACAGCTGCTTTCTGTCCGTGTGCTTCGGATGTGTGCACTCAAAAAACCATATATCAGAAATTTAAACTAATATGGTTTAAAACGCATGATTTCAGCATGATAAACATGATAATCAGAACCAAAACAGATGTTTTTAGCAGGTCGAAAAACAGCGTGTTTCTGCTTCCACTCAAAATGGGCATTTTCAAAATGATATTATAAATGATCTGTGGAGTATTTTGAGCTGAAACTTCACAGACACATTCTGGGGACACCAGAGACTTGTATCACATATTTTAAAAAGCGGCATAATATGTCTCCTTTAAGTGAATTTATGATCACTAAAAAAAGACAAATATCTGCCAATGGGCTCAGAGAAATCAACTTAATTCAAAGGGAAAACAAGTTTTTATACCCCATTTACAGATGTTTGTTCTTGCTTTAATAAACTCACTTTCTAAAAAAAAAAAACCTTCATATCTTAATTTGCATCTAAGGATTTAAGGATGTTTAGATATTTGAATTGGAAAATAAGACAAAAATACTGACAAAGATGTTAATTTTTCAGTGCATGCAACATTTAATGCCATGGCCCCATTTGAAAACCTTTAAGGCCTAAATTTGTGGAACCCAGAGAAACCCTGAATAATTAACTACATCAGAACGTTTGAAGTGCAAGTATGTGTAATTTACATTGTAGCGCAAAACGCCCAAGTATACCAAGTGATGTTTACCACAGACCTTATTTTATTCATGAATTGAAAAACCCCATTTTAAAAATCCATAGTAAAATCATAAGCGAAGGCAAATTAGTCTTCTGGGTTTTGCCATCAAAGCTGCAGCACTCTATTGCACTTTTTTTTTTCCATTAAAACAGTGAATATATATTTGTATTCACAATATATGTAAAATATATATGCCACAGTTTCAATTTATTATATACAGGAATTATTCCGTGTTTATTAATTGAAAAACTTCATCATTAAAAATATATTGAACTGAAGTCTGAAACTATAATATGCATAAAACTTCTAAAAACAGGTTTCTCACAGTCAAAAATGTTTTAAAAAGTAAAGAAAAAACTAAAATTAAAGCCAGTTTATATACATCCATTCAAGAGGGTTACGGTCCATATTTTTGCTGCACAACTCAGACATAAGTGTCAGGATTAAGAGGTGTTTTCAGAGGACCTCTAGGTTGTTCTCTGCGTTCAGCTTCATAGCGGTCACGCTCCTTAAAGTAATGACTGACATCCTGGATTGTTTGTCCCGTTAAAAAGGTCCCAACAGCATACAGAATTGCAGTTATGATTCCAAACAGTGCGACAGCTGCATCCCCCCCACCTACGCTACAGTTCATCCAGGTATATCCGTTACGAGCATACAGTCGTTCACGCCGGACGCACACATCAGTTGAGTTCACTGAGATCACGAAGTGCAGGTACAAACCTACCGCAACCACGTAACCCACTGCACCAATGATCTGAAATGCAAACTGTCCAATCAGGAGCTTCCTTGGAAGCATGTGGGGGGGTTTGCTGCTGGACACTACAAATAGTAGTGAAAGTGCACCAAAAGTGAGGCAGAAGGCCACACCTCCATAGACTCCTGGTGCTCTCATCTGTCCAAACTGCATGTCAAGCTCACGCACCTGCTGCAGCTCCACCCCCTCAAAAGGAATGATGGCGTCAATGAAGCTCGTTCCGCCCATACCCATCGCAGACATGCCCATCTGCGACATGTGAGCAGCCACCACGCATATGAGAACCAACGCATTGGTCAGGACGGCACATATTAACACAATACCTGAAATAAACACAGAAACACAGAAACACATTTGCAGTTTCTTATGCAACTACATAAGAAACTGCAAACATGTTTAGACCAGGAGTTTTCTTAACTTTTTAATGCCTAAATCTCCCATTATATGATGATCATCTTGTGAGGGAGCCCATCGTAAAATTTGCAAAGTTTTCAAATAAACATTTAAAATGGTTGTGGGAGATAAATGTTTTCATAATAAATATTTCTCAAAAACAGAAAATCATTCCACCATTACTAAGCAAGTTAAAGGTGAATTTAATTATGAAATAAGATGCAACATAAGTAAAACTACTCTATCACATAAAAGTTGCAAGGTATGAGAATTTTTTTTGTTGTTGCAAAATTATATTTATATTTTACTCAAACAAAAAAAAATCGCAATTTTATTTCACAAAATTTCAGGATGACTTAATATATTTTTTAAATAAAATATGCACAAAAAAATTGAATTGAAGTACATACAGAATCTTAAACCTTATAGAATCACAAAATGAATCTTATTTCATCAATTTAATATACAAAATATTATACAAAAATTAATATCCAGATTCTGTTAATAAAACAGTTTGAAAACAAGAAACAGAAATACGGAGGCCTTTGAATAAAGTCAAAAGGGATAAGAACCACTATATAACACCCCCTTACTCATCCCTGAGGGTTCATGGACCCTAGATTAAAAGACAATCAATATATCTGTAAGTGCCCTTAAATTACAATTTTATTGTGTACAACTGAGCAACAAACTGTAAGAAACAAACTGTCATGTATGTGCATAATTTGATGAAAGAACTTGTGTTTATACAAGTGTGCAAATGCAGGTCACCTGCTAAACTAACAGCAAGTGAAATTTGTTTTTATATATTTTTTTAAAAATTTGACAGACATAAATACAAATATAATTTGATAACATATACAGTAATACACATAAACCGTAATATACTGTATATGCTATGCCTGGTCCATGCGTTGCAAGAATGAGAAATTTTTTTTTACATATCTCTCATGGTTTGTAAATGAAAGATTGGTATCAACAAGCTTAAAAAAGCTAAACCGGTTAGACCAGGAGAAAGGAGGAAGAGGGAAAAAATACATTGTGTCATGTCAGAAGGTGTGACTTGAGCTAGACTGAAACCAGACCTGTGTGAGGGCATGTTTGAAAAAGCGTGATCTCAGTACTGACACCCAAATTCAGAGAACTACCTGAAAGTGTTTTCAGACATTTTGACCTAGTTGTTTGACCAGTTATGTCTGTCTGTGAATGCCTACCTCTCCTGGAACAGATGTAAGAGCACTTTGACTCCCGGCGCTCCTCTCGAGGATCGCTCCTCACATGTCTCTGAGAACCTCTGGGGTAGTACGGGGGCTGGCCAGACGAACTATGTCAGATACAATTATAAAAGATTTAAAATAACAATATTACAATAATTTGTAATAACACACAATATGCAAAGCATAGCCTTCAAAGCAAAGATGTCCTCTTTATTTAATGTGTATGAACATGTAGTATGACGTCTCACCTCTCACTGGCTGATCGTCGGTCACTGGGACTGTCCCGTCGGCTGCGGGGCTCTCTGTCTCGCCTCTCACTATAGTGTCCCCCGTTTCTCTCTCTCTGCGGACGATGGTTTCTGGACGGTTGGCTCATAGCTTCATGAGGGAAAGAAGCTTTGGTGTTATGTGCTTATATACCAGAGGTTTTGAAATGTTACAGGGACCCTAGAGGTAACCCAGAGACCCCAATATAAAAAGGATGTAATACTTTTTATCAACATGCATACGTTTCTATGTATATATTAATTATATACGTTTTTATAGCCTATAGGTTTGATTTCTCTGTAACATCTGTGACTCGTAACATCCAGGGGTCGGTGGACTCTTTGTTTTTAAAGTGAAGTGAAGTGAAGTGAAGTGACATGTGGCCAAGTATGGTGACCCACACTCGGAATTAGTGCTCTGCATTTACCCATCCAAAGTGCACACACACAGCAGTGAACACGCACACACCGTGAACACACACCCGGAGCAGTGGGCAGCCATTTATGCTGCGGCGCCCGGGGAGCAGTTGGGGGTTCGGTGCCTTGCTCAAGGGCACCTCAGTCGTGGTATTGAAGGTGGAAGAGAGCGCTGTACATTCACTCCCCCCACCTACAATCCCTGCCGGTACGAGACTCGAACCCACAACTTTTGGGTTATGAGTCCGACTCTCTAACCAGAGTATCTCTATTTTATTGTTTATCATTAACAATACAGTAAACATCATTCAGTAAGGTAGGCTGTAAATGCAAACCTGCCAATAATATCATAATCACAACCGTTCTTCTAACTAAAGGCTTCTCTCTGCCTTCCTTTGACACAAAGCAACCTGCTCCTCAGTATCGGTAAATGCGTTTCACTTGTCTCCTGTTTCAGTTGACTTCAGCAAGAACATTTACGTTAACTTTCGTTTGTTTTTTCTTCACACATATATCAAATAATGTTTATAAACACACTGAACACACACAACTTACCTGCTTAAAGGGCGTCGATCACATTTGTTTTGGTTTTCCAAATCAAAACTTCACTTTCTCCGCCGACACGAGATTCTGACCGACCCCGTCAGTGAAATCTCGCGATGATTAGGATACCTATAGAATGGGTGGGGCTGGAGACAGGTGATAAGTAGGTGACAGACGCGTTATTCGTTACTTCGTTATTTGTGCGGTCGCTTATTCGCTGTACTAAACGATCCAATCCGCGATAACGGCAGTAAGGGTCACGGCAGATTGCCGTCTGAGATCACAGATTTGTGTCCGCAACAGAAGTGGCTCTGTTTTGGCTTTAAACCTACGTCACTGAGGAGAGCATGGTGTTTGATTCATTCCAGCGACTCGCTTCTTTTGAATCAGTTCACTAGAAAGATTCATTCACTGATTTGTTCAGTGAATCTCTGCAAGATTACTTCATTACGCTAGTAGATGGCGAAACGTGTATTTTTCTCATGAATGAGTCATTGTATCATTGACACAAATGATTAATAAAAAAAAAACACAGTCAACCGAAACGAGTAAAGTGAAAAACAAGTACTGAGAAAGAAGTGATGGGAAGAATCGAAGCTTTTCGAAACTTTGAATCAATTGAACTAATTGCTTCGCGAAATGCGTGCGAAGTGCTCGTAACATCACAGGCTGGCGGCACCTGCTGGTCAAAACTCTGTAAAAGCAGTAACAAGTGTAATCATTTTAAATTAATCTCCAAATAATTAAACACCATTAATTATGAAAGTTTTGTAAAAGTGCACTTAGTTATTGGGCAGGGTTTGGCAAACTAAGTCAATTAAGCTATTAGATTTAATTATCCTAGAAGTGTTAAAATTCATTTAAATAATAAAAAATGAGCATACATTATAAAACACACGAAACTAGCGGCGAACCAGGAATTTTGAAATGAATCACGTAAATGTTTCAAAGCTGCAGAATGCAGTGTTTCGCGTCCGACACTAGTTTAACCATAATAAACGTTCACCCACAAATTTCGACAAGATAGAATAGGCCTACAAATCACGAACAGCATCCCGTTCCCAAGATACTTGTACATGGAGGAGACTAGGGATGGGCGGATCGATCCTAAAGTATCGATACTTTCGATACTGATGTTGTATCGAATGGATCGATCCTCACATAAAAATATCGATTCTAAAGTGCATTTTTTTAACATTAATTTTATTTACTTATCAAGAAATTCGGTGCATAAAATAAGCTTCTAAGTGGAAAAATAGACTATATTAGCGAATAATTGTGTTAGATACAACCATTTCTCCTGCTCATCGGAACACACACAGATGCTGAAAGACAGAACCAATCAATCACAGACAGCGTTCGCTGCTGAAGCATAGCTCAGAGTGCTTGTTCAAATAGGGCTGCGTTTCCCAAAAGCATCAGAAGCGTAAGTAGATCTTAAGAAATCATTGCCACATTATTACATTACATTACATTGTTACTATATATAAAATTAATTCTTAAAATTGCATCACGGTTTCCACACAAATATGAAGGAGCAATAATAATAATAAATGTTTCTTGAGCAGCAAATATTACAATGATTTCTGAAGGATCATGTGACACTGAAGACTGGAGTAATGATGCTGAAAATTCAGCTTTGATCCAAAGGTGCACCTTTGTAACTTATCTACCCTTAAAACATGCATACTTGTATGGTACTAATATGCTCACTTTTAGGGGTATAGTTGCACCTTTGAGGTTACTGCCCCATTAAAGGGCTAAAATATACAATTATAGTATATTTTATTTCTAAAAGTGCAAACAAAAAAGGCATATGAAATGTTAAAAAAAACATGGCTTTAAAAGCTAATATTAAGTGAGTATAATTACTGATTATATATTCTTTCAATAATTTAAAAGATCAGTTTAGTTTAGAAGTATCGGTATCGATATCGACGATACTGGGCTTGAAAATATCGGTATCGGATCGAAAATAAAATAAGAGGTATCGCCCATCCCTAGAGGAGACGTTTAATCCAGCTCCTTCAAGAGGGCTCACTCTATGCTATTTGCTCGCGTGAACCTCAGTGAACTGAACAAAAGAAGATCCATTCATTTACTTAAAAGATTCGTTCAAAATGCCGAATCGCTTGAAATGGGCTGTCGCCCGAGGCTCCTACCTCCTGGAATGTGGTAATAAGAGAAAATTTGGTGATTTATATGCGGATTATGCAACTATGTGTCAATGTCAACAGCTAAATATCCCACAGCACGAAATAAACTCTAGTTCACTGAATAAACCATTGTCAGACGAAGACACTGTAACATCTTTATTCCTATTATAATAGCTTGTAAATATCTCAGATGTCTCTTTTCACTATCTTTGTCAAATACAGTATAAAAGAATAAATTAATACTGTGGGAGTTTTGCATTAGAAAAAAGATACACTACTGCATGTGACATTTTTACAAGGGCCACATTCCTCTCTTCCATTGTCCTTTTTGTTCAAGCAAGCTGTGCACTTTAAGGAGATAAATAGTTTGCAGTTATTGAGCTCAGGAAGAGAAGACACTTTTATCAAATTCATCTTATGTTCAGCAGTTACACTGGATGCAGTTCTCTGTGGTTGTATAACTGATAATCACATGGCTCCAATTAACCTAATTAACATAATTGATTTGTAGGCGTGTGTTCACCTGGTTTCCAAAGACAGACGTTTGGTTGTCAGTCATGTTTGTGTCTTTGATTATCAATGTTGAACTGCTGATGATTTGATATTGTATTTTATAGCAGCGCACATGTTGACAGGGGTGTAGTGGAAATGGATACTGGATTAGAGGATCTTGAGCTGAGAGAGTCTCAGAGGGAGTACCTGGACTTTCTGGATGATGATGTGATATATTTTATTCTTTGTCTTTCTGTTTTTGACTTGATGTGGGACTTATGATTTGTGTTAACACCTTTGCAATCTCCGTCACATTCAGTGTCATTTATCTTTTTTTGTCATTTACAGCAAGACCAGGGCATTTATCATGAAAAGGTTAGGAGTATGGTGTCTGAGGGCCAGTGTCGTCTTATTGTAAACATTAATGAATTGAGAAGAAAAAGTGAAAAAAGAGCTAAAGAGTAAGTATTTTATTTATTTATTTATTTATATTTTTGTCCATGAGTTTGTCCTTGAAGCTCATCTGGTTAATGGTCTCTTGTCAATAGATTACTGAATAATGCTTTTGCTGAGCTGGTTGCGTTCCAAAAAGCCCTAAAAGATCTTGTGGCTTCAATAGACGCCACTTACGCTAAGCAGTTTGAAGAGTTCCATGTTGGTTTTGAGGGCAGCTTTGGGAACAAACATGTCTCTCCACGTACTCTAAGTGCACGCTTTCTGGGAAGCCTTGTGTGTGTGGAAGGCATTGTGACCAAATGTGAGTAGGATTTACTTAATTTTACAAATGATCAATGCTCATTATATTCACGTAGTTAAAAATAATAACATTTTGTTCAGAACTACAGGCCCTGATTTTTTAGATTAATGTGTTTAGGTCAGAGCTGTTGATACGCACATAATGTGATGTTTACTCCACCTTAATTATCATTATGCATTATGCTGGGCAGAAGTTGTCATTTCTAACTTGTAATTTTGATGTGATCTGTAGGTTCCTTGGTCAGGCCCAAAATTATGCGTAGTGTCCACTATTGTCCAGCCACCAAGAAAACCCTGGAACGAAAATACACTGATCTTACCTCACTGGACGCTTTTCCTTCCAGTGCCATCTATCCAACTAAAGTGAGTTATATTTTGTATGGGCCATATATTTAATAATGTTATTTTAATTTTCTTAAACTGTATTTATAAAATGTAACATGTAAATGTAAAATGTTATTTACCAATTTAATTAAATTGTATTTTAGTTACATAACTATTTATGTGACTGTTTATTTAATGCATTTTTGTATTTAATTTATTAAACTTAATTTTATTTGTCGAACAAATTAATTTGCTTAATTTATTAAGTAAATATGTAATTAAATAATTAAATTAAATAAAAAAAATAAAAAAAATAAATATATATTTATTTATTTGTGTGTGTGTGTGAAGAAAGATGTTCCTAGATCATCCTCTTTTTCTGGTCCTGTAACATTCCTATCACAGAAACATGGATGTTGATCCAGGAGAATGTTCTCTTTGGAAAAATCCCAATACCATGTTAACCACTGATTTAGTATTAAGAATGTTAAGAAACATAAAATAAATTTTGCATGTGTAGGATGAAGAAAACAATCCTCTGGAGACCGAGTTTGGGCTGTGCTGTTATAAGGACCACCAGACACTGACTATTCAGGAGATGCCAGAGAAAGCCCCTGCTGGACAGCTGCCACGTTCTGTTGACATCATTGCGAACGATGACCTTGTTGACCGGGTGAAACCAGGTGACCGCGTGCAGATTGTAGGGGTCTACCGTTGCTTGCCTGCGAAACAGGGCGGTTTCACCTCTGGGACCTTCAGGTCTGTATATTTGTATTCTTTTTCCCAAGATCAGGACCGGGATTTCATGTCCTCAGGTGAACTTTGTGATTCTCTGCAGAACAATCCTGTTGGCTAACAATGTGAAGCTTATGAGTAAGGAGATTGTGCCAACGTTTTCTGCAGATGATGTTGCCAAGATAAAGAAGTTTTGCAAAGCTCATTCTAAAGTAAGAAGAGGCGCAAACAACGTTAACTGAAATATTCTAAACTTGGCTGCAATTTTATATATATATATATATATATATATGTATATATATATATATGTGTGTGTATATGTGATAAGCTGGTGCCAATGGTTTCTACTAAGTATTAAGGCTTATGATGCTTTTGGGAAATGCAGCTCTGATTGGTTTCATCTTTGGTACTGTATGCAAGGTAAGTGTATTGGTATGTTTCAGGATGTCTTTGAGCAACTGAGCCATTCTTTGGCTCCCAGTATCCATGGCCATGAGTACATAAAGAAGGCCATTCTGTGTCTGCTGTTGGGAGGCAATGAGACCAACCTGGAGAATGGAACACGCATCAGAGGAGACATAAATATTCTGCTCATAGGTAAGGTGTAAACACGTCATGTTTATAACTGTTATATTTTTACAAAACAATATAATTTCTCTAAAATCTGGATTTGTTAATCTTAATTTCAATGTTTTTGTGGTGCCATTTTAGGTGCCATTTATGCATTAATTCATAGAAATTTTATTATATGGACCTTTTTCACAGAATCTGATGTCATTGTAAATCCTGTAAAAATGTATTTATAAAAAAAAATACATTTATACCACTATACTGTGTTGTTATCTTTGCTTTAAAAAAAAAAAAAAAAAAACTAGTTAA
>NW_015536541.1:1547055-1571774 GCF_001515605.1 Sinocyclocheilus anshuiensis
GAAACCTGGAAATGTAAAAAGGGTCCATTTAAGTTATGTATATATAAATCCATTATAGATCATAAAAAGTGTGTATATATGTAGTTAAATTTGTTTAATCTAAATATTTTTTTAAATCTGTGATCTATTTATATAAATAAAATGAATTTTACTTAAATTTAGTGTGTAGTTACATAAACTTATTCATGTTTATATAAATGATTTATAGAAATCCATATCTATTTAATTTATATAGATATTTTAATATAAATTAAATATCCACATTTACCTCGCTCTCTCTATTTATTTATTTATTTATTTATATATATATATTAAAAATATAAATTTTTCATATAAATTATTTAACTTATATACATTTAATTTATTCATATAGATTTAATCTTAATTGAAGTAATTTCTGGGCCCATTGTGAAGTGTTTTTCATTTGATTTCAGGTGATCCTTCAGTAGCGAAGTCTCAGTTGCTTCGGTATGTTTTGTTCACGGCACCAAGAGCAATTCCCACCACTGGACGAGGCTCATCTGGGGTTGGTCTGACAGCTGCGGTCACGACTGATCAGGAGACAGGTAACACTTAACATTTGATGACAAGTATACACCCCAAAATTTATGACAAGTCATTTAATTTCATTCAAGTGTCTATGCTGGAAATGCCCAAGAGCAGTTATTTTCTATTCATGCTACAAAATTTAATCAACCCAAATCTCAAAATATTTTCCAGAATAGTTTGTCAAAAAAACAAAACAAATCTGACAACAATGTTAAATTAAATTTAGCATGGTGAGATGAAGCTGAAAACTGTAAACAGTTCATTTTATCCTTTGGCTAATCCAGGTGAGCGTCGCTTGGAAGCAGGAGCCATGGTGCTTGCTGACAGAGGTGTGGTGTGCATTGATGAATTTGATAAGATGTCTGACATGGACCGAACAGCCATCCATGAGGTGATGGAGCAGGGTAGGGTCACCATTTCCAAAGCTGGGATTCAGGCACGGCTTAATGCTCGCTGCAGTGTGTTAGCTGCTGCCAACCCAGTGTATGGAAGGGTAAATATTCACTATTGGCTTGATTAGCGAGATTTAGGGATAATTGGCTTGCTTTGGTTTTTATTAATCCTACTGTTTTCTTCACCCAGTATGACCAGTATAAGACCCCAATGGAGAACATTGGGCTCCAGGATTCCTTGCTTTCCCGATTTGATCTGCTCTTCATAGTTCTGGATCACATGGATCCGGACAGCGATCGGGAGATCTCGGAGCATGTGCTGCGGATGCATCGCTACAGAGCACCAGGAGAACCGGAGGGAGCAGGTGAAACTGACATCTGCTGGTAAAAGCACGAAATGCACTTGCGTGTACTGTACAGTAGATCAATGGTTGATGAACTTTTGTTTAGGTGGTCGATTTATTTTAAGAGTGAAATTAAACTCGTGGAGTGTTAACTGGCTAAGAAGTTGGACTGAATACTTATGCTTCATACACTGATTGATAACGGTCAGCAGGGCCGTCCTTAGCTGACACGGGGCCCGGTGCGAGGGGAGGGGGGAGTTATCACTGTTTCCACATTTAATATTTAAGAAGCAATTTTTTTTAATTAAATGTTTTGTTTTAATTAAATCTGCCAACCTGTGGACCACTTGGAATGCTTCAGACCACAGTTTGAGACCCACTGATGTAGACCATTTCTATGTTATTCAGTTTTCAGCTTCAGAAGCTTTAGTCAGCTGTTGCTCTCATTCTGTCATGTCTGTATCAACAGCAATGCCACTGGGGAGTACAGTGGATGTGTTTGCCACTGAGGACCCGAACATCACCGAAGCAGCCGAGCAGGAGCTACAGATATATGAGAAAAAAGACAATGTCCTGCATGGCCACAGGAAGAAAAAGTATGTATTTCTTCCCTTCGATTTAAAAATCTACTTTGTTTCCTTTATAGAAGTTGTGTAGAAGCCAGCCTACCATAATTCATTGTGTTTCTGTGATTACCCTTTTGTGAAACATTTTAAAGGGAGAAGGTTGTTACTATGGAGTTCATCAGGAAGTACATCCACGTCGCTAAGCTGGTGAAGCCGGTCCTGACACAGGAGGCATCAGACTACATAGCAGAGGAGTATTCCAGACTCCGGAGTCATGACCAAGTCAACAGTGACTCCGCCAGGGTCTGTAGAGCCCTGTAGAGATTTAAAATCTTTGTACATACTTGGGTGCTTTTCATGTTATTGTTACTCTTGAATTGATTGGTTTGATAGACTGACTGAATCCATTCCCACAGACAATGCCTGTGACCGCTCGAGCTCTGGAGACCATGATTCGGTTGTCTACAGCTCACGCCAAGGCCCGCATGAGTAAAACCATCGATCTGGGAGATGCAGAAGCTGCACTTGAACTCATGCAGTTTGCTTATTTCAAAAAGGCATGCAATCATTCACATCCAGAACTGATACTGCTATGCGTTGTCATTTGTGTCTAATGTAATTTGGCATGACTCTGTAGATTCTAGAGAAGCATAAGAAGAGGAAGGTGCCTGAGGACTCTGAGATGGACATCTCTCAGAGCCAAGATACAGAGAGTCAAAGGAAGCTAAGGTGAGTGTGAAAGGGAAGTTAACGCTACAGTAAAAACACGTGTTTGAAGTTGCAGGTGTGAGCTAGCTTTGTCTACAGAAAGCGTTCTCGCATCTCTAAAGATGTTGATGATGATGTGGAAATGACTCAAGAAGGAGAGGACTCTGACCCTTATGATTTCCCAGAAGATGAAAACAGTAGGTCAACTCATTCACTTTGACTTCTCAGTGAGCCGTGTGCTTAATCAATGCAGGTTATTTTCCATTGCTGTATTAAAGTAAATGTAACCAATTTAGTAGTTTTTTTTGCTCTACATTTGAAATGTAATATTTTGAATATATTCAGTGTCATAAATATGATGTTGTCTTAAACCGTGTTGGGAAGGTTACTTTGGAAATGTAATAGGTTACAGATTACAAGTTACCCTATTTAAAATGTAATAGTAGTGTAACTTTTTCAATTACTTTATTAAAGTAATGTAACTGATTACTTTTTGATTACTTTTCTACATTTCTAATGAATGTTTATTTGCAACTGTTAATCATTTTCAAACATTTAAACCATGCAGGGTTAACCTTACAGTAGTGCTCAACACTGTCAGACTTTCAAAATCCTTC
The DNA here is from genome assembly GCF_001515605.1 of Sinocyclocheilus anshuiensis. Taxonomy (NCBI): domain Eukaryota; kingdom Metazoa; phylum Chordata; class Actinopteri; order Cypriniformes; family Cyprinidae; genus Sinocyclocheilus; species Sinocyclocheilus anshuiensis. Next base: position 1,550,232 of record NW_015536541.1, read on the forward strand.
ATCACTTGAATTAAGATGATCAAATTTGGACACATCCACCACAAAATCAGACTTTAGTACCACCTTTTACTTTAAGATTGATCTAAAATTCAATGCAGATTTAAAATCATAAGAAATAGTTTACTGATACTGTTTTTGAAACCAAATCTTTGCATAACTACAGGAAACACTGCATCTAACAATGGTTTGGAAAAAATAGTTAATTAAAAAATAATAATAAATAAAAGCATATACATCAACTCAAGAAGCACTGCCAGTCACGACTAACCGATTCATGATTTATTAGTGATTTAATTATCGAATGGCGAATTGGAATGGAAATAATCGCTTTAATACATTCGGCAGGCAATTATACAATAATAATATTAAAATAGCAGGGCAAATCGGCTGCCAGGCCACCCGGACTATTCCCGGTTCTCCCGATGGCCAGTATTTATTCGTCCAAAATGTGGCATATTCCGTCCGCGTTAGGCTAGGACTTCCGTTTTCATGACTGGATCCTACGAACCAGTCTGTGTTTTCCGCATCGCGGAAATTATAGGGCCGTATGTCTCAGAGTAGTCAGTGCAATTTGGGAAAGAAATCAATTAAATCTGTATGTGGATGTGTGTAAATATTCAAATGTAATCCCCTTTGTAATCGTTAACATTTTCATAAGTAACTAATTTAATTACACATTTTTTCTTAGTAACTGTAACTGATTACAGTTACATTTATTTTGTAATTAAATTACGTAACGCCGTTACATGTAACTAGTTACTCCCCAACACTGGTCTTAAATGTGTTGTTGTTGTTAGCTCAGCCAGCGTCTCAGAGAAGCAGTCAAAGGAAGAAGGCTGACATCAGTCAGGACAGGTACAACCTGTTGTTTTCCTCTTCAATTTCAGATAATATTCTGGCCTGTGCCAATACTGTGAATTATGCATTATTCCTCCATTACTTGCTTCCCACGGGGAAGTCGTGGCCTAATGGTTAGAGACTTGGACTCGTAACCCAATGGTTGCTGGTTCAAGTCTCGTACCGGCAGGGATTGTAGGTGGGGAGAGGGAATGTACAGCACTCTCTCCCACCTTCAATACCACGACTGAGGTGCCCTTGAGCAAGGCACCGAACCCCCAACTGCTCCCCGGGCGCTGCAGCAAAAATGGCTGCCCACTACTCCGGGTGTGTGTTCACAGTGTGTGTGTGTTCACTGCTGTGTGTGTGCGCACTTAGGATGGGTTAAATGCAGAGCACTAATTCCAAGTATGGGTCACCATACTTGGCCACATGTCACGTCACTTTTTCACTTTCAGATGTTGTGCTACAATGATGGACTGGTCTGGAATGTTTTTCTGTCATGTTTCTTTTTGTTTTGTTTGAGTCAATGCAACAAGCTAACTGCAAAATAGATACGGAGACTGATTTTTAACAGCGTGACCCTTTTGCCTTGACGTTTTTAGATTAAAAGTCTTCAAGGCGGCTCTACTGAAGGCCTTTAAGGTGACCCGGTCTCAGTCTGTGGCGGTGCCTGATCTTCTGACTCACGTTAACAAAGGCCAGGACGAGGAGTTTGACCAGAACGAGATTAACCTTCTGCTGGAGCGCATGCAGGATGACAACCAGGTCATGGTTTCGGAGAATGTGGTGTTTCTCATCTAAAACAGTGCCAATGGACGGCTGCATCTTTTGCAAATTCAGAAATGTAAATTGCATTACAATTATTTATAATATGCCAGCACTTTGTTGCAGACTATAACAAACCACTAATAAACTGTGTGAGCATTAATGGTTGAGTACTTATTTTGATCAAGTGCTTTTATCTTTTTTACATTTATTCGTTCCTTACAAAAGGAATACAAGAAGCAATTTATCTTAAGGAGGCAAAGAATACGAGAAGTGCTAGTAATCAAGTAATAAAGTTTCTTGAGAATAGTACAGTATAGGTTTGTCAGGTTCTTTTTTTTTTTTTTAATTTGTAAAGGCAAGATATTGTTGGAAACTTTTTCCTCGTCGAAGCAGAGACCAGGAGACGTTGGGATATGTTTCATACAGAAGTCACTCTTTATTGAGGACTCGAGCGTCGCTGCAGTCATCCAAGTCTGACTAAGGCTTTACATTGTAGTTTATATACATTTTAAGGGGGCAGTGCTTAGAAATGGAGACAAAGCACCTGGGTGACTACCTTAAACAAAGCATGCAAATGAATTACAGGAATCAGCCCTACACAGGCATTTTCCCAGCCTTGATCTCAACAATATCATTCAGTAGATCCAGCTCAGTAATGAAGACGCAATCTGGCAAATTCCATAAAGATTTTTTTTTCCTCCATTGAGGCTTCATGATGTATCCTGCATGATGTCATGGGGATCTTTTTGTCCACTGTCCTTTTAAATGGACATTTGGGGTACTGTAAGAGAAAGATCAGTTTAATGGGAGTTACTGTACATGCATTTATATTTAATAATGGAAGAACAAGACCCAGGAACATGGCAGCCGCCACAAAGACACTTTTAGCCACTGTTGCTGTAGTAGAGCTTCCAATGGCATCATCGATCTCTAATCGCAGGTCTCTGATTTCCGGTCTCCAAGACTCTCTGGTCTGAGTCTCCACGAGTCCAGTCACATCTATTGAAGAAGTTAAAACTCTTGTCATATTTCATAAGAATTTTACTGGTATGGAATAAAAACTTGCTGCTCACAAACCTTCCAGGGAGAGGAGGAAGATGACATTGTCTCCTTTGAAGCTTCGATCATGTGTGATGTAAATGCTGGTACCGGAACCCGGCCCCCGGTAGTATGAACTGCCATCTGTGTCAGTGACTAGACTGCCTACTTTTCGTGGGTCGTCCCAGAAATACTCCACATTACCCATCGCTGCGCAAAGAGAAAATATACTATTTATTAAACACATTTTATCTCAAAATAATCTGTAACCAAGTATCTAATTAAAAATGAAAGTAAAAATGCCTCCCCTACTCTTTGTTTGTGTCTTGCAGTCAGTGGAGGTCTTGGCTGGATCTGTAGTGATCATCCTAATGTTGTTCATGCGGTGTTGGATGTCTGGATTCTTCTGAATGAGTCTCAGGGCTCCTTTGGGGTTTTCAGCAGTGTATTCACGGACCCAGATGTTTAGCTGATCATCAGCGCCACCACTGTTGTAGTGATATAACTAACTGCAGGCATTGGGAGCGTCTTTTGGACTAAAAGAGGCGACTTTCCAGGTAAGCTGTGTCACCTTGGGTGGCTGTGCTGAAATGCATGAAGAACCCAACCCCTGTAGAAGTATAAACTTTTATTAGATAATAGGCCATTAAGCCAGTCTTCTCGCTTTCTCTTTGGACCTTATAATGGAGTTTAAATACCATTTTGCATGTCATATAGCAATCCTTGACAAGAAATGTCTAGAGAAGGTCAAAGAAATGTCCTTATAGTATCAGTAAAATGTGTTTATCCTGAAGACCAAAGTGCCACCATAATATCATAAAAGAGTTATCAATGCAGGATTATGGACCATAAATTATTAAACTTTTTACACAGTGGTGATATAACAATAGTCTTCCATGTGACAGTCCCATTTATGAGAGTCTTTGGCCTAACTTGGTTTGATGCAGACTGCGATGATGCATTTTCACAATATTTAAAGGGATAGTTCACCCAAAAATGAAAATTTGATGTTTATCTGCTTACCCCCAGGGCATCCAAGATGTAGGTGACTTTGTTTCTTCAGTAGAACACAAACGAAGCTTTTTAAGTGAAACCGTTGCAGTATGTCAGTCATATAATGCAAGTGGATGGGAATCACGGCTTTGAGAGTCAAAAAAACATACACAAACAAAACCAAATTAAACCCTGCGGCTCGTGACGATACATTGATGTGTAAAGACACGAAACGATCGGTCTGTGCAAGAAACTGAACAGTATTTATATAATTTTTTACCTCTGATTTTCACCGCAATGTCCGAACTGTCCTGAGCGCGTTCAACAGCCGCCGCCTGACGCGTCGTCTTGCTTTATGGCGGATCGCAGACTTATAAGTGCATTACCGCCACCTATCTCTCAAGTGGACCATTGACACTCCTAATTGAGATTGTAGATAGAGTGTCAATGGTGTCAACCCTCCTAATAAATAATTTAATTCTTGCATGCAAAAATACCTGTATGGTGAATATTTTTTTGCAACTTACTAGGTTTATCATTTGTCATTTTTTTTCCGATAGTGTCGATAATCGTCTGTTACCTGACTGTTGACATCGACATCGTGATACTTACGAGACATCGGTCGATATACGATAATATCTTCATATCGCCCAGACTAGAAGTTTGGCATTTCTCTCTATATATTTTGTTTCCTCTTTTGTAAAGTAATGAAAACACTGTAGCAGTTTTTTTTTCTTTTGCAGTTGACATAAATTTTGCTAAAATATTTGCTATGTGAAAAAGTTCAATATTTCACACACGACACTCCTGCTTGATGTGACTCAATCCCTGTGTCCGAATACTTCCCTACTATATAGTAGACGAAAAACAGTATGTGAAAAGAGTAGTGTGTCTGAATTCACAGTAAAAGTCTGATGAGCACTTTATTATCCCATGGGGCCACAGGAGAAGATCGGTGAATGGATTTGAAGCGACAGTGACGAAAGTGGATGTAGTATGTCCGAATTTCATTCATACTACCCATATTCATACATTTAAAAAAATGTAAAACAGTTGCAAAGTAAGTTTCCAGTCAAATGTTTTACCTACTAGACAGTACATGATTCTGGATGCATCACAACCAAGTATATTTGCGGTTATGTGGATTTTGGGCTGAAAAAAATGAAGGAAAGAAGGCTACCTATTTGTTTTAAGAGAATTAGCTAAATTTAGCAGTTTTATTTTGGCGTGATTTTTAGTTCCCAGCATGCTTTGCATATGGCTGGATATGGAGAATAAATATTGAAATTAAGTGCTACTTTGTGTTTTTGAGTAAAGGGAAACATCTATTAATGTTTAATGTTCAGTTATGTTTTACATAACATGTTTCTGTTACATTGAGATTTATATTGTTACCATTGTGCAGAAGAGAAGAGCTTATGGTTATGCATAACTGCATGCACTACTTCTTTGAAGCATGATGCTGTGTTCAATCAGCAATAGCTTTGCTAATGCTAGTGCAGAAAAGTATTTTCTTACTTGAGCTGTCTTGCAGTATACAGTCTTTTTATTGTACAAAATAAATCAAAGTCATATACAAACAGACAATGGAATGGAAACACGATTGTGAAGTTCTCTTATTTCACTTGAAGTTTTATTTGTAGCAATAATGTGGCTCAAAAATGGCGATTTTCAGGTTAAAAGAATGCAAAACTAGGTTGAATCCTGCTTTTGTGGTTAGGGGTGTTCATACCTTGACATTGACCCAGATTGGTGTAGTCTGTCTGTGGACCGCCCTCTACCGGTTGTACATGAGCCCACTTGGCATTTCCCCCATCACCCTGGATCATGCCACAGATATTTGGCTCCTCAAAGTGGCAAGAGTCTAGAAAAGTTGAGGCTGTAGCTGAAAGAAATATGAAAAATGTTTAGGACATGGTGAGTGAGAGAAACCAAGTATTAGTTGAGCAAGCAGTCTTTAGCTTATCAGTTAGACTAATGACAACATATTTATAAAAAAAGAATGGAGGATTATTCCATCAAGTTCAACCAGGCTTCCACAGAATCTTACTACAATTGTATAGCCGGTTCAGCTTGAGCAGGTCACTGTCACTAAACTCCATGCATTGACCAATCACATCCAAGAATTCTGGTATCTTGGTAACGATGGTTGGCTCACTGTCTTTGTTGAAGGCTGTTTTACTGTAGTGCATGACTGAACCGTAATCATAGGGCACACCGAGAGAGCTTGACACCGTTTCATCATATAAATTGAAGTTGTGCTCTTTACCTAAGTGAGAAACAAACCGCAAAACAGTTAATGAACAAATGGGTTTGTATTAAATATTAATATATAGATTTGAGGAGTTTGGCAAGACAGAATGATGTTATTATTGATGCATGTATTTAAGAATTCAATAGTTACCGTCTTCAATTCGGTCCCACACAAAGATGACGTAGTCATCTCTGTCAGACATGGACTGCTCGTGCCAGAAACCCAGCGCATGCAGAAACTCATGCTCCACTGTTCCTAAACGTTCACAGTTTGCACCAATTGACAACTCTTGTTTCCCCATCTGTCGATTCCCCACCTTTGAGTAACATCTGATGGAACAGAAAAACATCACCTTTTTATCACCATGAATTTCACCTTTAGCAGAAATAAACACCCTCGGATACGGTCAATGCAATAAAAGTCCCAATGTTTGCACATGCCTGAAAAGGTCTAACATGCTATTATTAAACTAAAACATAATTTAATAAATTAAAATGATTAAAAATTATTTGGTAAGTTTTGTTTGAAAATAAAAAAGTACCAGCACCGTATGTTACAACCATTAACATAAATGTTGTTGTTTTCTTAACCGCTGCCTTTAAATACGAAAATGTAGTTTGGCTCTCCACCCCAGGGTTTGAAGTCAATACAGGTCTGTATTGCTGAGTCTGTATTGCTCAAATGCTTTCAATATCACACCTTTGGCATTGATTTCTATTTAAAGAGAGAGAGAGAGAGATAAGTACAGTGAGTGAGCAATTTGGAGCATATATTAAGTTAGAACTTGAATATCAGATACAGGTCAAGGCATAAATTCAACTGAATTGAATCAATTATTATATATTCAGAGACCAAGGCTGCTGTCTAGGACGTACAGCACAGTTGTTTTATAAATAAATTTTGATATTTGTGATGTTTAGTGCTTGAAAATGTACTGTATTTAATTGTATTTAAACATTAGTTTGACCTCCTGAGGTTAATGTTGCATTTTCTGAAGGTTAAAAATGTCCTAAAAAATATTTTATTACTTTTCAGGCCTGGAGATTCAGGCCCTATTTTGTACCCTATTTGTGGAAAGTGGCATAAAAAATATGCTCAATGAAAACACTAACCTCCTGCATCAGAATGTCTCCTTCCACCAGGTGAAGTCCTGCCTCTGTTGAACAAGACAGTAGTTAATGCAAAAGTGTTATAGAAATTATGTTACAGGTTTAAAGGTGACATATCATGACAATCTGACTTTTCCGGGTTTTAAGTGCTATAATCAGGTCCCCGGTGCATCTTTCCAACCAAGGAAACGTGAAAAAGATTAACCCAGTAACTTTGTTTTGGTAATCAGTGAGTCTGATTTCGCTCCCTTGGTGATGTGGCAAAGGGATCTCATTATAATATTACCGCCCCTTAATCTGTAAATTTACACCCATGGCGCCATCATTTTGATTTTGCAAGCGACAGCGGTGTACCAGCTCTAATGCCATGGCGAAAGTTTGAGCAAAACATGCTAACTGTTCTGCCTTTGGCTGCATAGACGAGCACAGAACACTGTTTAGAGTCCTAGCCTCAGAGACAAGAGAGCAGTGGATTTATTGATTTATTTACTGTATATTGGTGCTGCCATACAGATCTAAAATAAACATGCGATTTATTTCCCAGCAGCTTACCTTCATAGACATAACCGACTGTTTTTGTAACTCGTGTGTTTTTAACGTAAACTTGTGTGAATGAGAACTTAGTTTAGTACTCACATGCTGTGTGGTGGCCGCTTTCTGTCCGTGTGTTTCGGATGTGTGCACTCAGAAAACCATATATAAGAAGTTTAAACTCATATGGTTTAAAACGCATGATTTCAGCACGATAAACATGATAATCAGAACCATAAGATGTTCGAATTTGTGCAACGCATTTTATGGACGACAGTTTTGTGAACCTAGGAGAGTACAAGGCTGGCTGTGCACAAAGGCTATTTCTAAAAAAAAAACAAAGGGTAAATTCCGACTTTGCTATGACAATTTGGCGCTTCTGAATCAGCGATTTGACAGTATGTTTTGTTATTAGTTTAAGTATTTGCTATTGACTGTTCAAATGCGGAGTTTTGCACAGCGCAGAGTAACGCATCGTGTGTGTGTGTGTGTGTGTGTGTGTGTGTGAGGGGAACAGGGTCACATCACAGGAGAGTGAACTGCCTGTCAGAAATCATAGCACGTCAGCTGTCTTAACCGCAGCTTGTGTACTGCATCATCACTGTGTCTGTCACGCGACTCTGTTGCCCTTTCGGGCTTGAACTGATGGTAAAACTAACGACATTATTAACCGTCTTGATATTTACTTTGAAAGCTGAAGCTGCGATTATGGTAAGGGGCGTTACATTTCCGACACGTGCTTGTGGTGTTCGGCCAATCACAATGCACTGGGTCAGCTGGCCAATCAGACCAGACTGCGCTTGTCAAAGGAGGGGGCTTTGTTGAAAACGACGTGTTTGAGAGAGGCGGGGCATAGAGGACCTACAATAATGTAGTATTTGAAAAATAATGTGTTTTTTAAACATTAAAGCATGTCAACATATTCTGTTACACCAAATACACAAAATAATGATCTTTAAAATAGCATCATATGACCCCTTTAATGTTTCCACAAACCTTCATTTATATCAAATATATCCTGGTCTTTTCCATTATCCACATCAATCTCTGTATTGCCTACAAAAAAATATATATAATTCAGAGCATATAAAATCATTAAAAACAGTTGTGATTTTTGAATACATCGTCATATGAGAGATAAGTGTTTGAGAGATAAGTGTCAAAGGTGCCCATTTACATCAACAAACTATTACAGTGCAAGCTTTGATATTGTATTACCTGCTATCATGAAATAACCACAAACTATTTCATCATAAAACTCATTCAGTCTTGAACAAGGTCATTGCTTTTTAATATAACAACAGCTGTGTTAGTTTTGCTCTAAAATATGATAATTTGCTTTTGTTTAGCACAATATTATCAACACATGAGCACAAAATTGTTGTTTCTATGACATCTGAATTCTACACTTACCAAACACAGGGCTGTGGCACATACAGAATCAGCAATGTATGAAGAGACGCCTTGAGACGACTTCACTCTGAGCTGTTCTCTTCAGAATATCAGTGCATTGTGTATTAACTGATTTATAGAACAAAAGAGCTTAGTCTGCAATGATAAGAGCCTGTACCTGATGGTATATGATTTATTACACTAATGGTCAATGTGATATTATTAGACATTATAAAATTACTTATTTATGATGATTTGGCTTAGAGGTAGAAGCTAGTTTAAAGGAACAGTTCACCCAAAATGAAAATCTGCTAAAGATTTAATCCCCCTCAAGCCATCCAAGATGTAAATGAGTTTGTTTCTTCATCAAAACAGATTTGGAGAAATTTAGCATTACATCACTTGCTCACCAATGGATCATCTGCAGTGAATCGGAATGAGAGTCCAAACAGCTGATAAAATTGAAAGAATATTTGTTTAGAACTTTTTTGGACTGTTGTCGCTTGTAATCTGTAAACGGTGCTTGAAAGCAATGATATAGATAGAGTACATGTTTTTAACCAGAAGTAATGGTTTGAAGTTAAAAATGTCTTGATGGATTTTTTTTCTTACAAACACACAACTTTTCGTACAAAAGTTTAATTGCTGTACTGCAGTTGTGTTGACACTTGTGTGGTTTTTTTTATCAGCTGTTTGAACTCTCATTCTGACGGCACCCATTCACTGCAGAGGATCCATTGGATTCAGCACCCATTCACTGCAGAGGACCTGTTCTGATAAAGAAAAAAACTCCTCTATTTTGGCCTGAGGGCGAGTACATTTTCAGCAAATTTTCATTTTTTGGGTGACCTATTTCTTTAATTGCAAACATTTTCTGCAGTCTGTGATGGGAAATGATCTTTTTTTCACAGTAGAATATTGTATTAAAACTTTTAATACACTTTTTTTTTTTTTTTTTTTTTACATTGGGATGCAGCATAAATATATTAACAGATCCTGGTGTCACTTGAATAATTCATTAATACATTTTCCCACAAAGTAAATCCCACAAACAATATCACAAAAGTAAATGTATGTTACATAAATCTTGTATCTGAAAAGAAAGTGCAAGAAGAGCTAAATTGTGCAAAATGTTTTTAGCAGATAAATCATTTGTTTAGTAATTTTAAAGCCATGATCAACCTGAGATGCATCAGATAGAATATGACAATACATTACCTCTTAAAATACCTCTTAATCACATAATCATTTTCTGTTGCTTTAAAAGCATTTCAATCAAAAAAATTCCAACCACATATTATATTTCAAATAACACTGGTAAATTCTTTAATTTCCTTCTTGTATCACATCTTCGATATACCATATCTTTTATTGATTTCTCAGTTGTTTATGTCCTTGTGATTCAGAATCTTCTTCCCAAGTAGTTTTATATGATGTTGACTGTGGTGTCATGTTTCTGAAAATGAGGCCTAAATATTTTCCTTATATGATGCTAGAATTGCACACTGAATGTTCATCTCATCAGTCTGGTTGAGATTCTGTGGATCAGAGAAATAAAGGATTACAGTTAAACATTGACGTGTGTGTCTGAATATACATTTATTATGATTTATTATAGTTCTTTGATTAGTGTTCATGTACATGACTTACAGTCATATCATCCAAGTAGTAGCAGTGGCGCAGGTTGAGGTGGCCAATGAAGTTGCGGCTGTAGTACTGTGGATCACCATGGGGCGTCTGCACACACACTGGACACACCTAGAGGGGCGCCAGAGGGCACACAAAAATCTTGAGCGTTTCTCTGCTTCTGATACTATAGCAGTCAGCAATACTGAGTCATTCAAAACTGAAGTGTGTAATTTGGGGATGTTAAAATATAATTAAGCCATTTATAGGTTGATTCCCCCTGAAAAGTATAGCACTGTGACTTTAAGAGCTATCAAAACATTGCAGTGTATGTATGAGCATCACAACCAGCCTGACTTTGCAACATTGGTTCAACCAATAGTGTGAGTTTGTGGTGGGGCAATCTGTTTATTTAGACCAATAATAGATGGGGAGTGTTGTGTAATCAAGTTTCAAAATTGTCGAAACAGTTTATAAATTCAGTTTGGTGACGCTAAAGGTATAAGAATTTCTCACTTCAGCTTTAAACATAATTTAAAGGAACTAATTAATGTTTCAAATGAATGTGCTGTAAGTTTAATTCAACACATGATTGGATATTAGAATTACTCCACATGATCTATACACATGAATGGTGACTGACCACACGTTTGCTGTCATTGGCATGATGTTCATTGCAGTGATCAAGTAGATCGAGTTCATCCAGTCCATCATCCTGGCAGTACGGACAGGCAAAAGTCCTCACAGTTAAACTGAAAATAAAAAAATCAGGAAAATAAGTACATGTCAAAGACTGTATTTTTGAGTGTTTTTAGCTAATCGTTTTGCGTTCCCAAAATAATCTGAAGAAACCTTTTTTCTTCACTATAATGAACCTTTTGTGCAATTGAATGTTAAAGCTTCTTCATGGAACCATAGATGCCAATAAAGTACCTTTATTTTTAATAATGATCTGATTGATGATCTTTCTAAAATGATAAGCCAAAATAAATAAATACATGTAATTCTGAAATAACCCAATTTTAGGATTGTGTAAATGGTGCATTATGTCATGGGAATGTACACTAAATTTTGGACAAAAGTTTGTGGACAAGAAAAATCAGATAAAAGTGTTGTAAGCACCAACTTAGAAAGAGATGTAGTAGAATCCTTTCATTTTCATTTTCACTTTATGCACAGTAAGAGTTTTCCCAAGCTGTTTTCCAAGTACAGTCATCTAGAAGAGGGGTTTCCAGGGTAACGCAACGGGGGTAAATTATAGAAAGAATAAAAAAACAGTGTAAGAAATGTAGAAATAAATAAATAATAAAAATAGGATTAAAATAAATAAATGAATAATTAAATATATAAATAATTAAAATACATATTAAAATAAATAATCAAAATTGATTATAAAATAAATAATAAACATGATTAAAATGAACATGTAGGCCTATATAGGTATTTGGATTGGATCTTTATATATGAAAATATATAGCTGATATATAGCTGCCTTTTAAATTTTATGGGAGTCCCTTACATAAGGATGATACTATTTGGCCATCCGTGGCATCTAAAAGATCGAAAACCCCTGTCACTGTGTGTCATAAGATTAAGATTTGTTGAATTACTGGAATTAGAATGGGTTTTCCACATGCTGCTCACAGGCAGTGTAGCGTGTTTGATGTCCTCACCCTTGAGGTTGATTCATCCCCATTAGATTGATCTCTGTTTGCCATGGCCTGTGAATGAAACAAAATATGAGTTATCCAATCCATAGTGTCAATAAAATAATTACTATCTTGATGGGACTTACCAGTCATCCAGCTCAGCCTGTAAATTTTCCTGGGACGGGGCGGGGTTTAGCAGCAGTGGACCTGGGGCAGGTGGGACTTGAATAAAACCACTCAGAGCAGCATTAATGGGTGCAGGCTGTGGGGCAGCAATTAAATTTGCAGGTTGAGCTCGTGTCCGTGGCGTAGGAACGGGCCGTGCAGAGGAAATTAAAGGGAAAGGGGCTTGATTTTGTGGGGCGGGTGGCAGGGCAGCCTGATTGGGTGGACTGGCTTGAGCGGCTTACAACCAGCCTGACTTTGCAACATTGGTTCAACCAATAGTGTGAGTTTGTGGTGGGCCAATCTGTTTATTTAGACCAATAATAGATGGGGAGTGTTGTGTAATCAAGTTTCAAAATTGTCGAAACAGTTTATAAATTCAGTTTGGTGACGCTAAAGGTATAAGAATTTCTCACTTCAGCTTTAAACATAATTTAAAGGAACTAATTAATGTTTCAAATGAATGTGCTGTAAGTTTAATTCAACACATGATTGGATATTAGAATTACTCCACATGATCTATACACATGAATGGTGACTGACCACACGTTTGCTGTCATTGGCATGATGTTCATTGCAGTGATCAAGTAGATCGAGTTCATCCAGTCCATCATCCTGGCAGTACGGACAGGCAAAAGTCCTCACAGTTAAACTGAAAATAAAAAAATCAGGAAAATAAGTACATGTCAAAGACTGTATTTTTGAGTGTTTTTAGCTAATCGTTTTGCGTTCCCAAAATAATCTGAAGAAACCTTTTTTCTTCACTATAATGAACCTTTTGTGCAATTGAATGTTAAAGCTTCTTCATGGAACCATAGATGCCAATAAAGTACCTTTATTTTTAATAATGATCTGATTGATGATCTTTCTAAAATGATAAGCCAAAATAAATAAATACATGTAATTCTGAAATAACCCAATTTTAGGATTGTGTAAATGGTGCATTATGTCATGGGAATGTACACTAAATTTTGGACAAAAGTTTGTGGACAAGAAAAATCAGATAAAAGTGTTGTAAGCACCAACTTAGAAAGAGATGTAGTAGAATCCTTTCATTTTCATTTTCACTTTATGCACAGTAAGAGTTTTCCCAAGCTGTTTTCCAAGTACAGTCATCTAGAAGAGGGGTTTCCAGGGTAACGCAACGGGGGTAAATTATAGAAAGAATAAAAAAACAGTGTAAGAAATGTAGAAATAAATAAATAATAAAAATAGGATTAAAATAAATAAATGAATAATTAAATATATAAATAATTAAAATACATATTAAAATAAATAATCAAAATTGATTATAAAATAAATAATAAACATGATTAAAATGAACATGTAGGCCTATATAGGTATTTGGATTGGATCTTTATATATGAAAATATATAGCTGATATATAGCTGCCTTTTAAATTTTATGGGAGTCCCTTACATAAGGATGATACTATTTGGCCATCCGTGGCATCTAAAAGATCGAAAACCCCTGTCACTGTGTGTCATAAGATTAAGATTTGTTGAATTACTGGAATTAGAATGGGTTTTCCACATGCTGCTCACAGGCAGTGTAGCGTGTTTGATGTCCTCACCCTTGAGGTTGATTCATCCCCATTAGATTGATCTCTGTTTGCCATGGCCTGTGAATGAAACAAAATATGAGTTATCCAATCCATAGTGTCAATAAAATAATTACTATCTTGATGGGACTTACCAGTCATCCAGCTCAGCCTGTAAATTTTCCTGGGACGGGGCGGGGTTTAGCAGCAGTGGACCTGGGGCAGGTGGGACTTGAATAAAACCACTCAGAGCAGCATTAATGGGTGCAGGCTGTGGGGCAGCAATTAAATTTGCAGGTTGAGCTCGTGTCCGTGGCGTAGGAACGGGCCGTGCAGAGGAAATTAAAGGGAAAGGGGCTTGATTTTGTGGGGCGGGTGGCAGGGCAGCCTGATTGGGTGGACTGGCTTGAGCGGCAATGTCTGCCTGTTGTGCCAGTGAATGTCGAAGTTGGCCGAGGAGACTGTTGGTTTAAAAGAAATGATAAATTCTTTAGCATTTGACAGAAAAAGGCACTAAATAATGAAATTTGCCTGATACTTACTTGTGTATGTTTGTGCCAACAGGTCTTCTTGAATTAAATGTTTGAATATCCCCTGGCAGGATTTGGCGCAGATGCCTCCTCCTACCAGGAGGCTGAAATAAAATTATTCATAAGCATGCAGTCCTTGACGACCTCCACTCGCAGAAAAACTGATATTTATTACATACTTTAGCAGGGTATTTACTTACTACCAATGGATTATTCGCAGAATCACGGTTGTTTACTGAGCTTCTGCAGTGTGGACAATGAAGCCTATATCGAAAAGATTGACTGAGGCATCGCTGGCAAATTCTGCAAGTACAGAGAGAGACAAAGTGTCTAGGTGAGACAGTAAAATAATCAACTACCAGCAACAAGAAGATAACAGATTGGCTGGCAAGGCTGGCAATGTTGGTCAACCCATCATGTGATGGAATTTCCCTTTAGAAATACTTTCGCTTTTTGCTTCCAGTAAATGCTCAGGTTATTTATCGGAAATGATATGTATTTGTGGACAAGGAGAGACTGTACATGTATATATAGTAGATGAAAACAAAACAATTAAAGCAAATAACATAAATGTCCACCATAAAAGCTGTTTCCAACTACAAAAGCACTTTTTAGAGAAAATTTGATTTATTGAATGAGTTTGATTTATAATCGCTGATCAAATATATTTTACAAATATACATTTTAGGCATTACTGTATAAAATTGTAAACTATACATTAGCATATGTTAAATTATGCAAATGCCTCACAGACCTACAAGTTTGATCCACAAATTTGTTTGTTTGTAAAGGGTCCACATGAAGTCACCAAAATCAACCATCTATGTCAAACATAAACCACACTTACACTTTTCCACAGCATGGAGATGGTTGAGAAGGATTCTGTATGTTTTCCCTGCATACAGGACACTCTTCCTCTGAAGCGGACATGTCCATACCGTCTGCTGTCTAGTCTGTCTACTGGCAGTCTAGTCTCTTCTGATATCTTCACTCTCAGGTTGCACAGCTTAAATACAGTCCAACTTCCTTATGATCATAAAGAGGGAGTATATTCTGTTTGCTTCAGCTGCTTTCTTTTCATGATGGTAAATATAGAACCGGTTTAACCTGAAAGGTACTAATTTTGTAAACAAATCTTGAGTGATGTGACTCGGGGACAGTGACAGAAATGACCTCTATACTTAAAGATTTTTATGCAATTCTAAGTCTATCTAAAATTAATGAACATTTTTGTGTGAAAGCAACAGACTGAACTGATTAGGAGAAGTGAGCTTTATTGGCATATCAATATACTTGGATTATACATGCAATTTTAATTGTGCCATTTAATAGACAGTTTTATCCTATGTGATATCAATCAATCCCTCGTCTTAGAATAATAGTCATTTTTAATATCAATATTCAATATTCTGTCAACTGACAGAACTGTAACTTTTGGTTTCATCTATATAATCGATTAAATATATAATCCATTAAATGTAATATCATCGTTTATATATGTTCACAGCATGCCTGTCTGTCAGTCTGTCTTTGTCCATCTTTAGTATCGAAAGTAAAAAGTTATTTACGGGCACCAGGGCTTTTATTATGATAGACGCAGAGCTTTTATGTCATTGCGGAAGTAAAGTCACATGACCGTCGCTAAGCTTCTTGGGCAAAATCGATCAGCAGGCAGCAGTAGATTTCAACATGTCTGCCGTCGGCTGTCAGTAAAAGAGGTGTTTGTTTTCAACTCAACAGCAGATCCTTTGAGCTCGGTGAAGAACAGTCGAGGCGGGCGCTCATGGCTCAGTGCGTGCAGTCAGTGCAGGAGTTCATCCAGGACTCGTTCGTGCCGATGGTGGCCGTCCTGTGCAGCGAGGATGCGGAGAGAGTGACCCGCAAAAACAACCTGAGTTTCCCCGAGCTGTTGCGGCCTTTCTGCCGCCTGACGTCCGAGGGTAAGAGGCCAGCTGAGACAGCCGCGGATCACTCATCCCAACTGATGATCACTAGACAAGACGGTTGTTAGACAGCTCCCTTACACATAAACACGGGCTGTGTCTCAAAACCTAGTGAGCTGTCTGCCTAGAGACATTGACCAAAACTGTCTAGGTGCAATTAAAACGTTCAGACGCGAAAAATATAGTCTAGGTAGACAGTTCAGTATAGGTTTTAAGAGACATTCCCAAAAATACTCTCTAGCAAGCCAGCTTACTAAGATTTGAAGCACACTTAAAATGATGTCTAGGTAGGCAGCTCATTAGGTTTTCAGACACGCCCAAAAATGCTGTTTAGACAGACCGCTCACTAGATTCTGAGTTACACGCCCAAAAGTGCTGTCTAAATAGGTAGTTTTGAGAGACATGCCCAAAAAAATCTGTCTAGGTTGACAGCTAACTAGGTCTTGAGAAACACCCCAAAATGCTGTTTCGATAAACACTAAACAGCTAACTGGATTTTTAGTCATGCAGTGCACCCTAAAATGATGTCTAAATAGGCAGCTCACTAAGTTTTGAGAGACATGCCCAAAAATGCTAGTCTAGGTTGGCAGTTCTTTAGATTTTTAGCGCCTATTCTTTGTCCAGTGAGGCCCCTGGGCAGATGTCTTTGTAGGACCCCCCAGCTACTGCTGACTGTAGTGGCAGACCTCTTTTTTTTCCCAAGCGACAAGGTCATGTTTTGGTTGCGAACATTAGTTTAAATATAGTTTTCTGGGCCCGTTTTGCACTGCATTCTGAGGGGCCCTAGTGGTTAGCACATGCCATGTGAACCAAGTGGCTCGGGGTTCTAGTGGTCAGCAAATGCTGTATGCGTTAAGGAACATGGGGCCTTGTGTGCAGAGGGGCCCGGGCTTTTGCTGTCTCTGCGATTTATGCACTAGGGCTACTTCCTCAATAAGTTTTGGAGCCACAGAGCTTTGTAGACCCTTGATAGTGTAAGGCCCTCTGGCCCGTTTCATAACCCAGCTCTGATCTTCAGTGAAATGATAGGAAGGGTTTCAACCTAGATTCATCTGAATTTGATCTCTCTGTTTGTGAAATCTGATCTGATTTCCGCTCACCTGACCATTTATTGACCAGAGCCTCAGACAGACACAGCACAGATCAGATGCCTCTATTGGTGAGGGTTAGATTACCACTGGACTGGCGGCGCTAGAGGCCTGTGCTGTTAATCACCAGCTTATATCTAGTAAAGGATATGGGATAATCCTAAAGAGGCAGGCAATCAGATCATCTGGCTCAATTTATGAAGACTGCCATTGTTTACAGTGACACAGTAGTCCGTGAACGGCCAAGATACACTTTCGATCAAAAGTTAGGGGGTTTATTAAAGGGCTTTTTTGTCTGTTTTTAAGATTTATTTATTTTTTTGCCTTTTATTATTCAGTCTTCAGTGTCACATGATCCTTCAGAAATCATTCTAACATGCTGATTTGGTGCCTAATTTACATTTCTTATTATGATCAATGTTGAAAACAGTTGCTTAATATATTTGTGGAAACTGCTTAAAGGGGTCATATGATGCGATTTCAATTTTTCCTTTCTCTTTGGAGTGTTACAAGCTGTTCGTGAATAAAGAAGATCTGTAAAGTTGCAAAGACTAAAGTCTCAAATCCAAAGAGATATTCTTTATAAAAGTTAAGTCAACCACGCCTACCTAAAACGCCTCATTCAAACACGCCCCCACATGTCTACGTCACGATGTGGGAAGATTTGCATAACGCCGCCCAAATGTTCACGCAAAGAAAGAAGGCGTAACTTTTATTCTCGCTGTAGTATTGTTGCTTAATGTTCTTTTTAGCAACGTCATATGACCCCTTTAATATATTTGTCTAAACCTTTCCACTTTTGTGCTGACACTTTTGATCAATTTATTGTGTCTGCTGAATAAAAGTATTAATTTATAAACTTTAAAAGCAAAATCGAACAGTAGTTTACATTAGACAACAGATGCCATTTTAATTTGTTCATTAAAAATGGCACTCACTCTTACAAGAAATATTCCTATTAGCCCAGGGTTTAGAAACAAAATAGGTGGAAAAAATTAGTTGGTTTTACAAAAAATGATTAACCAATTATAAGCATTTAAAATGCTAACCGTGTTCCATTTTACTATGGAACAACTGAAATGGATTTTGTTCACTGTTTCCTATTTAATTTGTTTTCAGTTTTTGTTCCTTCATTTGCTGTAAATCCTTTTCTGAGCTGCATTCACAGACGGAAATCCCTCTATACCCCATTTATCAACAACATTAGTCATTCAGGAATCATGCAATTGTGGGAAAACATGGCACATATTTTGTTGTAGCACAATAGACATAGCCTTCTCATATTATTTGTTGCAGTGTGTTATGGATTCGTAGAAATCCTGAAAACACAGTTAAGTTGACACAAATGAAGAGAGTGCACTCTTTATGTGTGTGTGTGTGTGTTTGTCCCTCAGTGATGTGATTGGATTTATTCAGGAATGCCTTGGCAGCAGAGGAGCAAAGTCTCATCTTTATTATTCATGTTGTGCTTATCATGTGAATTGTGGAGTGAAAACACACAGGTGCATTATGGGAAAGTGTTTGGTAGAGGGGTGGCAACATGTTTGAGCTGGGTGTTCCTGCCATGCATATTGCAAGGGAAGGTTGGGTGAGGAGGTTTCAGATGGGGTCCAGAGGTGGTCAGGAAACCCAGCTGTGTTCGGCTTTTCCTCAGCCTTGACAGATTTTCAAGTTGGAAGTCATAACAGATTGTAAAAGATAGAATTAATAAATCCTAAATACTCTGTTGGAGGGCTGTCCACAAGAGAACGAATTGCAAATAATGAATTAAAAGAATTTGTATTGTGCTGATCTCATTAAATATCATTTAAAAAAGAATGAGCAATATTAATAATCAAAACATTGTATTATATCTCAATTATAAAATCCCAAAGATGAAACATTTTAATAATGATTTATTAAAATAACACAATTTCTGTCAATGTCCATAAGAATTAACAAGTGGCAGAAATGGGGGAAAAAACTAATTATTTTCCTTGTGATTGTGATTCCTGTTCAAAAGTTTGGGGACAGTACGATTCTTTTGGAAATAATTTGATACTTTTATTCAGCAAGGATGAATTAAATTAATAAAAAGTGACTAAATATATTTATAATGCCACATAATGCTTTTCTTTTGAACTTTATATTCATCAAAGAAAATGTAGAGTGGTTTCTGCAGCACAGCTTTTTTCAACATTGATAATAATAATAAACAAAAAAAAAAACGGATATAAAAACTGTTATGATGATTTCTGAAGGATCATGTGACACTGAAGACTGGATTAATGATGCTGAAAATTCAGCTTTGCCATTACAGGAATACATTACATTTTACAATATATTAATAGAAAACTTTTACTTGAAATTGGAATAATATTTCAAAATATTTATATTTTTACTGAGTTTTTTGATCAAATAAATGCAGCCTTGATGAGCATAAGAGACTTCTTTCAAAAACATTTTACAAAATCTTGCAGACCTCAAACTTTTGCTCAGTGCCTTTGTTTAAAGAAATTATATTAATACACATTTTTTGATAAAGGACTTGTGGTCCAGGTGGAGCCAGCCTTGGGTTCTGGACCCTTTAAGTCGCTTAGGAAAAAAGAAGAATTAGCATCACTATTACGAATTTGACACCAGCCAGTTCAACCTGCTAATTTTCCTCTTCTTTTTTTGGCCGTACTGTAGGTCACCTGCGTGATCCCAATAACCAGGTGGTTGTGGTGAAGGGCCTCCGGATCAGCGTGACTGGGATCAACACACGGCCTCCACAGAGCCCAGAGCTGCACAGACTCCTCAGCCAGGCGGTTTCTGTCTGCCAGCCACCTGAAGGGTCGCCCGCCAACGTCATCGCGGCTGGAGACTACGACCTCAACATCAGCGGTAAGTGCTTGCAGAGAGTTTTCTGCTCACTTCAACTTCATATGGGGAAATCCGTAGAGGACCTGATTATATTACTGCCACATTTTCAAAGTAGGAAAGTGGAAATGGCCTGAAGTGAACAGAAACAGGAACTGAGAGATTGTTTGCTAATGCAGCATATGTTTATGTAGCCCTTGCTACTGTTAGTGAACATTATCCAGTAGCCTGCATGTTTTGTCTATGGATTTACATGTAGGTTACCAATTAATTGGGTGGGCAATATAAGCAATCACAATATTCTTCATTCTGGTTTATAGCAATATATATAACACAATATACACATTTTTCATAGAACATGAAGTACTGAAAAATAATCGTCCTAATTTCCAAAGTAATGGCAGACCTTTAGAAAATGTGATTGGATTTTATACTATTTATACAAATTTTGTAGTATTTAAAGTAATAAATACTGCAGTTAAACACAACTACTATGCTGTTTTATCTTTTTTTTCATGCAAAATACTGTTTTGTCTGTGTTAAAAAAAACATGATAATAATTATAGATTCTGCAGGGGGTATGTAAACATCTTCGAAAAGGAAAATTACAAAAAAGTGTTGTGCAGCTTCTTCTGGACAGAAAAATGGTTTGATCTCTCTAAAAAAGATAAAAATAATAATCATAGATTCTGCAGGGGGTATGTGAACATTTTAGAAAAGGAATATGAAAATTTACAAAAATGTTATGATCTCTCTCTCTAAAAAAAAAAAAAGATAATTATAGGTTCTGCAGGGGTTATGTAAACATTTTAGAAAATTAATATAAAAATGATGACTACACTCGTAATTAGGCATGGGCCGATTACCGGTTTCAAGGTATACCGCGATTTGAACATTTCACGGTTTCAAAACCGCTAATATTTCCCGTTATACCGTTTCAAGGTATGCGCTGTTTTTCATGTCTCCTCAAAGACTGAAAGTGTAGGAATCCCTTCAGGTTGAGTGCAGTGTAGGGAGTAGCACGGCCCCTCCCCCTCCTGTTGGTGCAAGCGAGCGGTCAGTCACGTGTGTGTAGGATGGCCGAACTTAAGGAGCTTACCCTGGAACTTACGCGATCGGCTGTTTTTTGTCTTATTGCAAGCAACTCGTCTCTCTTCTGCACTTGCACAAACTGCGTTGCAATGCAATCATTTTCCAAAATGTAATTTATGTGAAAATATGAAGTCTGTAAACGCC
>NW_015536541.1:1571963-1578315 GCF_001515605.1 Sinocyclocheilus anshuiensis
AAATAAATGATATGTATATGAATTATATAACTAAAATTAAATAACTGTAATTACAGATTTAGGTTAAATAAAGATCTTTATTTAAGTCTTTATTTTTCTTCTTTTTAGGGCAGCAGTAGCTCTAGCAGCAAATCAATCATCCACATCAAAAGCTGCAGGACAGCCCAAATTTCAGAAACAAATCAAAGAAAAAATAAACAAATACTACTGTTCCAAATATTCTGTAAGTTGCTCAAAATATATTGAGTTTTTTTTTTTACCCAGACATTTCAAATTAACACATTTTAGAGCTGCAACAACAATACCGTGATACCGTGATATTTTTGCTTAAGGTTATCATACCGTCAAAATCTCATACCGGCCCATGCCTACTCGTAATATAAATTTCTTTCTCTTTTTTTTTTAAATGAGACTCATTTCATAGTAGTCTCTCATATCAGCACCTGATGAGGGCAGCAGAGCCCTTGAGGGGAAAAGTGAGAATCAAATGTTGTAATTGTCCATGAAATTAAAGGGTTTGGTTTGCATTGCACATCTATTATGTATCGTTTCTGATCTTTTTTATTATTTTTTTAATTTTCAAATTTTCTTCCCCCATTCTCCAACTTCTCCTGTGGATGAATCCTTGGTAAGAGCTCTGACCTTCATACACACGCTTTCCTCTTGTGTGTGTGTGTGTCAGGTCACACACACGTGTGCTATGCTGTGCTGTTAACCCTTTGAGTAATGGGCGTGAAGTGTTCCCCTCTCAGATCATAGGCTTCCAGTAGAGCCCGTCCCCCACGTGGTCCCTTTGCTTCTCCCTTCACTTGGGTGAGCCTAACAACAAACCCCTGAAGCTTAGACACTAACACACCAGTCTACACCAGCAGCATGCTCCTTTTAACTGAATGAACTAATTGTATTGCACCCGAATATGAGAACAGAGTCAAGATGCAGCATACATCAGCGTTAGCATACTTGTATATGTGAATTTCACGGTTGGTTGGTTTGACTACAAAGCTGACGTCTCATAAACTGCTCTAAATTCAACATGAAATCAAAACTGATCCTATGTACTTAAATGCATAATACATATTCCTGGTCTTATTGTATCAGTTATTTTTGTGTGTGTGTATATATATATATATGTGTGTGTGTACTACTATAATATATTATTTATATTATAAGTGAGTAAATTAATTATAATAATGTTAAATAATTATAATAATTATTTAACTATTATATATTTAATTTTATATTTTGAGTAAGCTTTATTATTATAGTTTTTTATTTTTACTTTTCGTTTTAATTTCAAGTTTTAGTAATTTTTCCTATTCAGTTTTAATAATTGTATTGCTTTTATTTTAAACTTATTTCAGTTAGTAGCCAAGGCAAAATTGCAAATTTTAAATTAACAATATTAACACTGTATTGCACATAATTTATCAGTGCACATCATTCCAAATATAATAAAAATAACGTCTTCCAGTTCAGAAACGACTTTTCTTTCTAGCGATGTCATCTAGGACTGGTGGGCGGATAAATTAAGGTTAACCAATAACCAAGTAGCTATTAGGCATTGCTTTAGGCTCCATAAAGCATCCTCTCTGAAATTTTGCAGATTTACATGCAGAATAAAGTAATGTAACAAAAATATTGATAGATTTAATGATAGTTTTTTTTTACCTTTTTCAATATGTCAAACTTCTTTTGACCATGAACTTGACCTTTAGGCTCCCGATCTAAACCATTATTCCAGTTCCTTGCAGGCAGAGACTTAAATAAAGCCTGATTCCTCAAACAAAATTATCATCCCATCCACAATCTGCAAACTCACTTTTGGGGTTCTGATTGCTTTTCACAATCCAATACATTCTCAATAAAAAAATAAATAAAATAAAAAATGGCATTGTGCTCTAAATTTTTCATACAGCATTTCATCTGTTTCCCTCAGAAATTCCCTCAGTCACATTATGGAAGGAGAATGGGTTGTGAATGGTTTTTCATGTTGATTTTAAAGCATTGGTTTGCTGTGTGTGTGCTCTACTCACCCTGACCCATAGACTTCTCCAGAAACATCCAACTCCATTATTTTTTACTTCTGCTTCTGCTAGAACTGGTACCAGTAGTTTGTGTTTTATGTCTGTCGCAAGGGCAAAGTATGTTACAATTTGTTCATTGTATGTAATTTTTGAGTTTACTTCATTATCCTACATTTAGTAGATTGCCTTTTCTCACAGCGGGAGGCGCCAATTGACCATGCTCATGTTTAAACTAATCAGGAAAATGGGATTTTAGAACAATGCTCATTTGCTTTCTGGATCTGCAGTACGAGCTTAGTTTAGCACTTTGCAGAAGTTCACTTCTGCAAAAGGAATAGTTCACAGAAAATGAATATTAAAGAAATACTTCACCCTAGAACCTAATAGTCCAGCTATTTCATCTTGTGAAATAGTTCACAAGATGAAAATTTGCTGAAAATCTACTCGCCTTCAGGCCATCCAAGATGTAGATGAGTTTGTTTCTTCATCGGAACAGATTTGGAGAAATTGAGCATTACATCACTTGCTCATCAATGGATCCTCAGTGAATGGGTGCCGTCAGAATGAGAGTCCAAACAGCTGATAAAAACATCTCAATAATCCACAAATAATCCACACAACTCCGATCTGTCAGTTATCTTGTGAATGGAAAAGCTGCGTGTTTGTAATAATCAAATCCATCATTAAGATTTTTTAAAACTTCAAACCATTGCTTGCAGCTAAAATGAGTCTTATATGCATTTTAATGCTTTCCCCAGTGAAAAAGTTGTCTTGTCTGAATCAGGAGAGAAATATGCCCAGATCAAGGAGCGTTTACAACCAAAAACCATCCAGAACAGTTATAGTATGTTGGTGGATTTTGTTGAGCGGACAACAGGGGATGGACTTTTTCACTGGAGGAATTGTTATAATGGATTACAGACTCGTATTTTGGACAGAAGTGACAGTTTAAAGTTGAAGCGTCTTTTTGATGGATTTGTTTATTACAAACACACAGCTTTTCGCTTCATGAGACGTTAACTGATAGACTGGAGTGGTGTGGATTATTGTGATGTTTTTAATCAGCTGTTTGGACTCATTCTGATGGCACCCATTCACTGCAGAGGATCAATTGGTGAACAAGTGATGTAATGCTAAATTTGTCCAAATCTGTTCTGATGAAGAAACAAACTCACCTACATCTTGGATGGCCTGAGGGTGCATTTTTGAGTGAACTCTTCCCTGGACTTAAATTACAATATATCACTCTCTTATGAAATCAATCTTATGATGTATTTTAGCTCCTGGTAAGATCGTAGAAAATCATTGCAGCTATCAAAATTTAAAATGAACAGACCATTTTTACAAACACAAAGAGCAATTGGTCTTGACACTTTGTCTATGCACGTTGGAGGTGCATCTGCAGGGTTTTGGTTTTGGATGCGTTACACTTCTGTGGTTCCTGTCCGTGAGCTTTAACCAGACTGCCTGTTTCTTCTCCTCTCAGACCGCACGGTCAAAGCGAGCGTTCCCTGGTATTCTGACTGGAAAGAAACGCTCACACAGCTGAGCTCGTCCAAGTACTACACAGGTATTCCCTTCCTTCCCCTGCTGGGAGTGCGTGAGAGGGCTTTCCTCAGCCGCCTTCTCCACGTCATTTCCCGTCCCAGCTCGCTCCGTAGCAGAACTGTCACTAAATCTCCTTTCCTCTTTCCAATCCAGCTTTCTCAGGTTGTTGGTGGTGGTTCTTTAGCTTTATGTGTGTTTGAGACTCATTGTGCTAAAACTCTCAGTGGTAGATGTGTCCATTGCTTTGTCAAATAATGGATTAGCAATCTCTTCAGTTACATCCAAATAGTTAGTGTTCCAATTGACAATCAGAAAATAGTTAACTATTGTTTTGACTGAAATTTAAGTTTAATTTTATATTTCAGAAATGTTTGGGCTCAGTTTGTTTGTGAGATTTTAGTTCAATGAGTCATTTTACCCATTCAGTTAGAATGTGCCTCACTTTATAGTCTAGTTTCTTTTCCTCTGTAGAGCCATCATTCCTTTTGCTGTGAAGTAGAGATTGACTTTACATGTACTTTTTCTGAAATCCAAGCAGAATAAATCTTAACATAGTTCATCAGTTTGATTTAATGTGAAATATTGGTTCCTTTCTATTAAATTTTCAGTAAAAAAAAACTGACAACGTTTCCAGTATTACTGCTGGCATATTGGTGCCTGTATATTTCTAACTTATAAGTTATAACCATATATTTCATTAAGTGATATAATGTACCAATATCTGCTTTTTACCTTAAAATGTATTGAAAACCATGATCTGAGTGTATGGGTTCATTGTAAGTGGGATGTCCATAAAACAAGGCCAATACTCATATATAAATGGACACAGGGTCATAAAGACAAAACACCATCAGGCTAATACACAACACTAAAATAATGCAATAATCATTAACTAAATAATGACCTTTTAACTAATTAATGTCCTTTTACTGCTTTCAACATGAATTGTATAGTAATTTAAAGTTTTTACTTCCAAGAACCATAAATGTAACTGTATTGTACAGTAACATGACATACAATGCAATATTAAACCAATTTAGACCACAAAGTTTCACTGTATATGGCAACATATCTAGCAGTTTACCAATTAATAGTTTTTTTCTGTACAATATTTTCAGTAAACATTACAAGTTTTTTTTTTTGCTGTTGTATTGATACACTAATGCTCTGTCGAGTATAACGTTTGCTGAATTAAACGTTTGGATTTTTAAAAAAACTATATTTGTTTACTACATATTTATTTTGGATGTTCAAAACACATTTTCAAAAATGTCTGGTAGGTTGTCTGAGTAGGAACTATGTATATTTGGTTTAAGGTTATGTTCATGAGACATCAGGCACATTTCTTAGAGATATACTTAATCACTTCATATTATGAATTATGGAAGTTACTTCAAATTAATAATTTAATTAATTCAAATTATGATTAACAAAAAGAAACTGCCTTTATCGAAACTTTAACAGTGTTACTGCAGGGGGTACGCTCATTAATGTTCATTATCCAAAAATATTTTTAACAGTGTTAACTTTAACCACAGATAAAGCTAAATGTTTCATTGTCCCTCCTACGTAAAAATATTAAGTACAATGTGCAAGTTTATGAACCATGATGGTTGTTTTAAATAATAAAAGTCTAAGTCAGAACTAAGTCTGTATAAAACATTAGTATGGTACATGATACACATCGCCATAGGCCAGACTTCTAATGCAACACTCAGTATGTAATGGGGGTTCATATTTACCTGTCAAGAGGACCTTGGACCTAAAAAATAGTTAAAGACTTCTGCTTTAAAGCACAAGTAAAAGTTAAAGAAAAAGTATGTAAATTAGCCTATTTTGTCTAAGTAGAATGTTGCCATTGTAATCAGCAGAGCTACTGCAAGCAAGTGATGCGCTTTGTTGATTTTAATGAAAATGATATGGGGTTTTTTTTGTGCTGTAGTGCAGACATGGTGTACAAACTCTACCCAGAATTGAACGTGAGGCTGCCGGAGTGAAGTGCATCATTCATGCTGTGTGCTTATTGTCATGAATGATTCTGAGAGGGCCATTGATTGAGACGAAATGTCAAGGCACTCAACTAATGAAGCTGGAGCATAAAAATCACTATATCCTCATCTTACCCTCCTCGCTGGATAGATTTAAAGGGGTCCTATTATGCTTTTCACTTTTTCAACTTTAGTTAGTCTGTAATGTTGCTGTTTGAGCATAAAGAAGATCTGCAAAATTACAAAGCTCAAAGTCCACTTCAAAAGGAGATATTTTATTTAACAGAAATCACTTTTCAAAAACTACAACGAATGACTCGTTTGGACTACAACGCATATTTTCCGGGATTTGTGATATCACAAATATCGACGAATGGGACGAGACCTGGTTGAGCTGCACTAGAGAAGGCAACGAGTGTTATCACTATGTCGGAGACACGCTAGCTTTCCCAAGGCAGACGAACTTAGAGTGGTTACTAGGGCTGTCAAAAAAAAATTCGAATTTCGAATATTCGTTGATTTTAAATAAAAAATCCACATTCGAATGCAAAAACATGCATAAGGCAGCCTTATCAGTGGTACACGAAATGCGATGACAATGTAAGTGTCATTGCATTTTAATGCTTTTGTTAGCCTGTCCATTTGAACCCACTAGATGCGGCGCTGCTACGTTGTTCATTCAAAATATTGCAGACAAAAAGAACAATTAATGCGGGGTGTTGTTTACGTCAAAACTGAAACCAAGCCGTTCACACAGAACGCATATTTATCGCATTTTCTAGAGGGACTATC
>NW_015536541.1:1578362-1584013 GCF_001515605.1 Sinocyclocheilus anshuiensis
TGTTGTTTACGTCAAAACCGAAACCAAGCCGTTCACACAGAACACATATTTATCGCATTTTCTAGAGGGACATCTATCACCGCGGCACTCGCATCTTGCACAAGAGAGCCGCATGTTTAGAAAGCTATGTAAAATTAATGTAAGTTCAACTTTTAAAAAAACATGTCTCAAGACTTTATGGCGGTTTTTCCCATCCCACTGCATCTTAAGTTTTTAAATGAAGTAAGTACTCTTTGTGATTGGTTTTCAGTCCTTTGTATTAAACTATAAATACATGCATGATGCTGTTTTGTTTCTAATTGTTTAAGCAACTTTATTAATTATATAAGGTTTATAAACATTATATTAAACATTATGCACTTTTTTCAAAGATAGTCGTGTTATTTTATTATGCTTTGAAGAAACGTGCAGGTTACAATCATCCGGGTTTAAATCGCACTCAAATTGATTAGATATTGATGCAATATTTACACTGAAGCTCGCAGGCGGCTATGGTAAGGGGCATGACATTTCCCGACCAGGCGCCGAGTGCTGCCAATCACAGCACACACTGGCCCAGCTAACCAATCACAGCACATTTCGTATTTCAGAAGGCGGGCCTTCATTTGATAGAGGAACTATTCGAGCCGTTCATGCCAGACTGAGGAGAGAGGTGTTGTAATAATGTAAAATATGTGAAAAATAATGTGTTTTTCGAACAACCTAGTATGAGAGCCTGTTCTAGTACACCCCCAAAACAAAATCAAGACTTTGTAAAAGAGCATAATAGGACCCCTTTAAAGGGGGGAAATTGATCATGAATGCTAATGTGGCAACCTGTTTTGAACATCCTTTCTCTCTTAAGAAAAAAAAAAAAGGTTGAATCTGAATTAAAAGTTCAAAGTGATTTAATGTGTGATTACGTTCTATTGTTTGGCAAATTTTTATGGGGAAAATTAGTAATTTAAGAATTTAAGAATCCACACATTTCTTGCAAGGACAAAAGATTTCCCCACACAGATTTTGCAACTGGTTGAAGTTGCTTCGTAGACCAACAGGAAGCTGCTTGGTTTGACTTCAGTGTGTGCGGTGCTTCATACATCACTACACTGTTTACAACAGACAATAGGCTTTTTTGCCCACAATATTTCAATCGTGACCTTACGTTTATGCGTATTGCAGGATAAGGGTGAGCGTTTTAAGTGCAGCTTTTTTGAAGAACTGTATTTACATTTAAATTAATTATTGGGAAACTATTAGATTGTTGGATTTTCATTATTTTTTTAAAAACATTATTTAATTTTAGGTCAGCTGTAAAAGAGACTTGCTGTAAAAATGTCATCTGTTATAATTTCTTCCAGCGAATATCACATTTCTTGAGGGTTTTTCTATTCATCTTGGCTTTCATAATGTGCTTCTCTCCTCTTCTGACTGGAGGGCTGGTCATGCGGCCTGTGATAATCTTGTTTCTGAACAAGACAATATTTCTTTGTGTTTAACTTACAGCAACAACACCATGGTTTGAGACTTACCGGGAGAACTTCCTGCAGTCCATGCCAGCATCAGAGCACGAGTTCCTCAACCACTACCTGGCCTGTATCCTTCCAAGTTCTTCGCTCTTCTTTCCTAATAACTACCTCACTTCTTTTTCATGCTTGCATTTCTCCTCTTTTTTTACCACAAGGGACGCACCGAAATTTTGACCATATGACGCGTTCAGCTAAGACTGCTATAAACTGTCAAGAAGTATCTGAGTTTCTATAGTAAAGGATTTAATAAAATAGTGAATAAATAAATATAATAATTAGCACTGTCTATTGATGCAAGTCTGTTGATTACCAAGGCTGCATGTATTTGATCAAAACTACAATAAAAATAATATTGTGAAGTACTATTATGTTTCACATCATTCTAATATGATTACTTACCCCACACTTTTGAATGGTAGTGTATCACACTTTCCACAAAAAAATATTAAACAGCAAAACATTATTTATATCTTATTATTAATAACAATAAGAAAAAATCCAAACTTTTTCACCCAGTCCAGCCATATTTTTTTGTACAGCACAGTTCAGCAGTTTTGTTCATCTGTATTCTGTGAGATCTCCTGAACTCGGCTGCAGGTATGTTGGTGGTGTCGTCCCGTGAGGCGGTGCCGACAGAGCAGTTTCTCAAGCTGTCACAGGAACAGCACCGAATCCAGCACAGTGGGGAATACACTCATCCCAAATGGTTCATCCCCAACACACTCAAATATTATGTCCTGCTCCACGATATCAGTGAAGGAGACGAGCAGAGGTGTGTGCGCGCATCTGACTTAGTGTTCTCCTGTACCTGTGTTGCTTGTTTTTGTTGCTTGCTTTTAGTTTTTTTTTTTCAAACTTTTACACAGCCAAACAGTCTGATGAATAATCATTGATTGACTCTTGCAGAAGCTTCTGTGTTCAGTCAGGGATATTTGACCACTTCAATGCCATGCTTGAAAAATTATTAAGAAGTTCTTATGTTTTTTTTTTTATCTCTTAAGAAGAAAATGATGGAAATTTATTATTAAATCACTTCATCGTCCTGTGCAGTGAATGGGTGAAAGGGGTGAATAGAAATATGCTCAGATCAAGCATGGTATACTAGCAAAAACATTTCTAAACAAATATGTCAGTGGATTTTGATGTGAGAGGACTACAAAGGATGGACTTTTCCACTGGAGGAAGCATTATTATGTATTATAGACTCCTATTTTGGCCAGAAGCGACATCAGGGTGAATAAAAAAAATGACAAAATATTTGTAATAACTTCTTGTTCTATAAGCACTTTTGTTAGTGTTACTGTGTGCATTTGCATAGATCTACGTGTGCAAGACTATGTGTTCACTCTTGATCCATTGTTACTATTACTAAAAAAACATCTTTAAGATTCTAGCTGATGTTTGTATTTTTATTGAATAAATGGCCAGCACCTAATGAATCATAAATGCTCTTTATTCAATATGCAGTTCAAAGCTTTTGATTTTCCGACTGCTTGTTCTGATTCTGCAATTAAATAACCAGAGTTGATTAACACTGGAAACAGGTATCCAACCCTGCCTCAGGGATTAAAACTAAAGTGATGTCAGGAGAAAACATTTCTGCTTCCACTTTGTAATTGCAGACATTTAATTAGAGAACATATTATGAGTAGAATAAAAATTAATCTTAAAAGAAACATGAACTGCATTTGCAACGCGTTTTCTATGAATATTAATTTCTGACATCAGCTGTCTGATAGGAATGCTTGCTTTTCTTTCCACTTCCTCCTCAGAGAATTCTGCATGTAGATACGTTGCCAATCACGGTAATCGTGTGCTGCCTGCAGCCTCAAAGTCTGATGAATAGAAGATAACCTGACTGTGGGGAGAAAGATTAGGCTGTCATATATATTTATGATGGTATAGAACTATTAATGTCCATCTCTGTGTTTCTCAGGGCGGACTCTGTGTACGAGGATATGAAACAGCGGTATGGAACTCAGGGCTGCTATCTGCTCAAGATAAACTCCCGGAGTGGTAGCACTGGAGCGGACGAACAGATGCCGGACCCCTGGAGTCAGTACTTACACAAGACCAGCATACACAACCCTGTGAGTGCCACAACCTCACTTCAGGCTCGGAACATACAACTCATAAACTTCTGATTACCATCATAAGGTCTGGTCCACATAGCAACTTATTCTGGCCAAGAATTAGGTTTTGATAAAGTAAACCTTGCAAATCCAGGGTACAAGTGTAATGCAATATTTTGTTATATTTAATAAATTAAATTTATGGACCATGGTGGAAAAAATTATTTTATTAAATTATTATATTATATTATATTATTATAAAAATAATATTACACAATAATATAGATTTTTATAGTGTTCTTCCACCGTGGTCAGTAAAATTTAAATTAATTGATCAAATAATATGAAATATTACTGTAATACAGGCATTCTCAAACTTTTGTCAGCTGAACCCATTTAAGCTCAAATATTTACTTAAAGTACCCCCTGAGGTTTTAATATTTAAATGTTGTGAATATGTTAATAATTCAATAATTTAATTGTTTGAATGTTCACGGCTCTCTGACATTGTTTAATGGTCACATGAAATGCAGGTAAACATATAGTTTTTATTTTTGTATTTTCTTTTTTTTTTCTTCTCTTATTTCTTATTCTTTTATTTTCATTGTACTCTTTTATGATAATGATCTTTTTGTCAACTCACAAAGGTTATAATGTAAAGCTGCTATAATATATATCTTTTTTTCAAAAATTTCCTCCCATGTTTTTTTTTCAGTCTATTTTAACAAAGTTATCACAAAACAACTCTGAAAAACTGTTAATGTAAAAATAGTAGCATCTAAGTTAGCTGGTTTTACTCAAGTAAAAAAAACATTTAATATCGCTGAATCAACATAAGTGCATTAATGTTTTTAAGGTAACAATTGCAGGTCATATTTATTTTACAGTGAATGTGATGAATTATTTTGCAAAACTAAAATAGGTTTTGATTGCTGTGTTAATTGTTTTTACATTATTGAAGTTAGAGACTTATCTGATGACATGAAAGAATAATAATTACTGAAATTATTCGTTTCCTCCAACATGTATTGGCCTTATGGAATCACTCAGTTGTATGACTATGTTAGATTTCTTTGAATTTGAAAAATTGAATTTGATCAGCCAAATTAAATGTTCCTCATCCCTGGTGGTGTTTTATAGGAGCTATATGAAGAATCTGCAGTGAGTAATGCGGTTGAAAACAACATTGGTGCAGAGGAAGATGGTCTTAATCCATCCATTAGAGGTTAGTCTGGCTTAGTTGAACCCCATTATCAGGGATTTTGGTTATAAGCCTCATATTGATGAGAAATGATTGTCTAATGTTAATTAGATGTTCCTCTCGTGTTTGCAGACGGCGTCTCAGAGACTCATCCTCTGCAGCTGGACCACCCCACTGATGCTGGTTACCCTGGCAACAATGCCAGTCAGTCTGTAAACAATGTGGATGAGACGAGACCTCAAAAACAGGCCAGCGGGACCTCTCACACCAGCCCGACTCCTCGAGGAACCTGCCTGACCCTGAATGACCACGACCACATGCGGCAGTTTATCCAGGAGTTTACCTTCAGAGGATTACTGCCACACATCGAGAAGAACATACGGCAGCTAAACGACCAGGTACATAAACACACTCCAACTATATATTACATCTAATTCATCTCAAGTCTCTGTATTGATTGACTCTCTTTTCTTCTCTTTTCCTGGTAGTTGTATATTTTAAATTTGGAGATAATGACAAGTTTGGGTCTCGTCCCATTCGTCGATATTTGTAATATCACAAATCCCGGAAAATATGCATTGTAGTCCAAACGAGTCGTTCGTTGTAGTTTTTGAAAAGTGATTTCTGTTAAATAAAATATCTCCCTTTGAAGTGGACTTTGAGCTTTGTAACTTTGCAGATGTAACTTGTAACATGTAACTTTTTTTATGCTCAAACAGCAACATTACAGACTAACTAAAGTTGAAAAAGTGAAAAAGCATAATAGGACCCCTTTAAAATAATAGTTTGAAATATGATTACAATTTAAAATAACTTTTTTCTATTTTAATATATTTTAAAATGTAAATTATTTCTGTGATGCGAAGCTGA
>NW_015536541.1:1584212-1586383 GCF_001515605.1 Sinocyclocheilus anshuiensis
CAGTCTTCAGTGTCACATGATCCTTCAGAAATCAGTCTAATATGCTGATTTGCTGCTCAAGAAACATTTATTCTTATCAATGTTGAAAACGGTTGCATTTTCAGGATTCTTTCATGAATAGAAAGTAAAAAAAAAACATTTATTAGAAATAGAACATTCATCTTTTTTAACATTACAAATTATACGTCTCTACAGTTTAATGCATACTTGCTGAATAAAAATATCAATTTCTTAAAAATATATTAGTATCAGTTAGGCCTGGGCGATAAAACGGTATCGATATTTATCGACGGTACACCTTCTTCGATAACGAATAGGCTTAAATTACCCAAGAGTCAAGGGTCTATTAATATTAATTTCATTAACTTTTGACAGTAATGCAAACATATTTTATATATATATATATTTCCAACACAGCTTTGGAGCTTCTCTTTTCTGTCATTTTCTTCATCTTTCTTTATCTCTCATTCTAGCTTGTCTCAAGAAAAGGTCTGAGCCGATCTCTTTTCTCCGCCACTAAGAAGTTGTTTGGTGGAGGTAAGGTCCCAGAGAAGAGTATTGCTGAACTAAAGAACACCGCAGGGCTGCTGTAAGTGACTTGAAGTACAAATAAAATAGCTTTTGTTGTTCTTTTCTACATCTTATCTGTCTCTTGACCTCTGTGATATCAGATATCCCTCAGAGGCTCCAGAGCTTCAAATCAGGAAGATGGCCGACCTCTGCTTCCTCGTTCAGCACTATGAGCTGGCCTACAACTGCTACCACACTGCCAAGAAGGACTTCCTCTCTGACCAGGCCATGCTGTATGCTGCAGGAGCGCTGGTGAGATGCACACCACAGTTATAGCGCAGCTGCTGTTGGAAATTAGCTCCGCAGCCATCATTTGTGGATGATCAGAGTAGAACTCGTCTCAGACTGGCTGTCTGCTGTCTCTGTCTCTAAAGGAGATGGCTGCTGTCGCTGCCTTTCTGCAGAGCGGGGCACCCAGGCCGTACCCAGCACACTATATGGACACGGCTATTCAGACCTACAGAGACGTGTGCAAGTAAGAACAAGCATTCGCTTGCATTTGGTTTTGTAGAATGTTACTGCTTCATTGATTGTTTTCTTACCCACCCGTCTTACCCATTTATATACTATTATTTGGTAACATATTTTAATGTTTTTAGTATTTTAAATGTAAAATTTAAAAACAAAATTAAGTAAATATTATGTTTAAAATTAAGTTATCATTTTAGTTCAGCTTTATTTCAAGAATTGTAATTCACTGAGTAACTAACCATTTGAATTATTGCTTCAGTATTTCATACTGAATTAAAAAAAACAAGTTTAGTACTTTACTGTGTTTTGTTAAAATTTTAAATCAGCGAATGAATAAAAAAAAATTGTTTTTTCTTCGTGTTTTAGTTGTTTTTTTTTAGTTCTTTGATATCATTTTATGTGGCTTTTAAAAATTAGCTTAGTGTTTTATTTTTATTTATTTTTTTAAATAAAATAATTGAATAAAGCATTTTCAGTTCAAATTTTGATTTCATTTGCTTCCTTTTTTTTTAGACCGTACATCACTTTGTGGCTTTTAGAAATTTCTTCAGTGTTTTAATGTTTTATTATTAAATCAATCAATCAGTTTTCATTTTTGCCTCCACTTTTTTTATTATATTATTATTATTATTATATAAATATTAATTATTTATTATTATAAAAAATAATTCTTGGTTCATTTTTTAGGCCATATATTACGTTTTGTGGCTTTAAAGAAAAAAAAATTGCTTTTAGTAGTACTTCAAATAAATAAAATGAATTTTAGTTGTTGCTTCTGTTTTTAGGCCAGACATCAGTTTATGTTGCTTAAATGCTTAAGTACTTGATGGAAAGATCATTCAGATTTTGTTGGAAACCTGCTGCATGCGTATAATGTGTATAAGACTTTGTTTTTGGTGTCTGTGTCACAGAAACATGCTATTGGCCGAGCGGTGTTGTCTTTTAAGTGCTGAGATTTTGAAGAGTCAGGTCAAATTCTCCGATGCTGCCACACTTCTGATCAAGATGACCAGTGAGGTGAGCGTGTCATTTCAAACAGATGTTCCTGCTTCAAATTCGCTGTTGGCTAGGCCGTTCTTGTCATGCTACACGGTTCAGCCAAACCCAGTTCACTTCACTGCCTCTTTCCC
>NW_015536541.1:1586666-1587954 GCF_001515605.1 Sinocyclocheilus anshuiensis
CTTTCCCTCTCTGACAGGACTCTGATCTGCGGAGTGCACTCCTGTTGGAGCAGGCGGCTCACTGCTTCATTAATATGCGCAGCCCCATGGTGAGGAAGTTTGCCTTCCACATGATACTGGCTGGTCATCGTTTCAGCAAAGCTGAACAGGTATGATGGCAGATGCAAGAAACACACTTTGCTAAAATGTACACATCTGCCCTTGTCAGCATTACATTGAATCACTGAGCATCAAATACTGAAATCCTGCTGGAAATGATGTAGATTGATTGTCTGAAATGCCATCTGCTCTGAAGTGATCAGAAAAAAGCGACTGTGTTTACAGAGTCAGATGAGGTCAGGCTGTCAGTTTTCACCTGGATGCTGACGCTGCTTTAACAGCTGTGAAGCTATTGAGCGTCGCAGTAACATGAAGTGAAGCGCATTCTTTTAACATGTCAGTCAGTTCACACTGTCCCTCTCTCTCTCTGTTACAGAAGAGACATGCGTTGAGGTGCTACAGCCAGGCTTTGCAGGTGTATAAAGGTAAAGGTTGGACACTGGCTGAAGATCACATCAACTTCACCATCGGTCGGCAGTCCTTCACGCTGCGGCAGCCAGAGAACGCAGTGGCTGCCTTCCGGCACATTCTCATCAATGACAGCAAACAGTCGGCTGTACAGCAGGCTGCTTTCCTCAGGGAATACCTCTATGTGTATAAGGTTAGCAACTCACACCGGAATCCCATTACTTATGACTTAAGGCTCATTCACACCAAGACCGATGACTATATTAGTGTCCATACCAACAGACGATAACGTTCTGTTTATTAAGAAAGCGCTGCAGTTATGTCGTCTGCCACTTTAAATGTTTGAGCTCCGGCCAATGTTTTTATCGTTCATCAGCTGGATATCAATGTTATAGTTCTTTTGTGTCGTTATCGTTAGAGTTGTGGTGTGAACTTCCCTATTTTATAGAATTAGGTTATGTGAACGGGCCTTTAGTAAAGATGCAATCAAAATTGACTTTAAAATTTAAAATCATATTTGCTTTTTATAATAAACTCTTCACAATTCATTGTTAAAATGTTAGAATGGTACAAGAAAAGTCTCATTGAAGGATGGCGGTTTTGTTAAAATATTATAAATATTTGAAAAGTTTTTGTCTAGCAAATCAAAGTCATGTAGTGCAACCATTGATATTTCTGAATGATTAATTCATGATATTTGTACTAAATACTTTTTAACTTGGAATATACACTACTGTTCAAAAGTTTGGGGTCAGTATTTTTATATATATATATATATATA
>NW_015536541.1:1588393-1588730 GCF_001515605.1 Sinocyclocheilus anshuiensis
AGTCATTATAATCAGTAATTATGTCCCCACTGGATGCAACAAATGCCTCGTTTGTAATGGGTTTTATGTTTTTGCCTCGTCGCTTTTCAAAAAGGCAGGGCATAGAGTAGAAACAATAATGTACAGTATGTGTAAACCGCATAAACACATTTCATTACACCAAATACACAAAATAATGTTCTTTTTAGCAGCATCATATCACCCCTTTACTTTCAAAATAGTGTCAATTCGCCGTCAAGCAGTTGTTTGTTTTTAGTTTGTCAGGGCGTTCCCTCTTTTCCTCACTTTCCTTCGCTTTTAAAGGGGTCATATGATGCGATTTCAAGTTTTCCTTTCT
>NW_015536542.1:0-1701 GCF_001515605.1 Sinocyclocheilus anshuiensis
GTCTTTGGAGTGTTAAAAGCTGTTTGTGCATACAGAAGATCCGTAGTGTCACAGAGATTAATGTCTCAAACCCAAAGAGATATTCTTTATAAAAGTGAACGCTCAGCCACGCCTTCCTAAATCGCCTCGTTCAAACACGCCCTCACATAGATTTGCATAACACCGCCCAAATGTATACGCAAAGAAAGAAGGCGTAACTTTTATTCTCGCTGTAGTATTGTTGTCGTGGAGACGCTGTTTGTTTCCAAATATGGTAAGGGGCGTAACATTTCTGTCACATGCTTGAGGTATTCAGCCAATCACAACACACTGGGTGTTTCGTTGCGAAAGCCAAACTACTTTGTTTCGCTTTTCAAAAGACGACACAACTAGAAATCAGTGGTTAAGTTTTTATTTACAACACTGTTCCAGAACAGTACAACCCAAATATTCGAGTGTGTGCAGCGCATTTTACAGAGGAAAGTTTCCTGAACCTGGTAAGGGACATAACATTTTCACACGTTTGAGGAATTCGACCAATCACAATGTACTAGATAGCTGGCCAATCAGAGCACACCGTGCTTTTCAGAACAATGAGCTTTGTAAAAATAGTACAAAAAATAATGTGTTTTTTTTAACCTTAAACCGGGTAAATACATTGCATTACACGAAATTTACAAAATAATGTTTTTTTTTTTTTTTTAATTAATCACTCTTCTGAGTCAGTTCTTTGAATTGGTGTAATAGGTTAGCAAAAGGGTCCGAATCACGAGTCTGAATCATTCAGGGAATCCACACCGGCCCTGTCCCAAATAGAACACTTTATGTGCACTTGCGGTCTTACGGACTTACGCCCCATTCACACGGGGCGTCAGCGTCAACGCCTCTCGTTTACTTTGAATGGAGTGACGTCAAGCGTTGGCGAAATGAATTGTGGGTCCATTGCTTGCGGCAGAAGTTGAAAACTTTTCAACTTTTCAAACGCCAAAGCAGGCGTCAGCCAATCAGATGACCTTATGCAAATAATCTAGCGCAGACGCTAACCAATCGCATTCATGCAACACCAGAAGACTAATGTGATTGGCTGTTGTCACTATGACGGACAGCACCAAGCTTCAGAAAGGCCCTCCGTCAAGCGTTAACGCTGACGCCCCGTGTGAATGGGGCGTTTGGGGCCGTTCACATATCGCGTCTTTTGCGCGCTCAAGTTCGTTATTTCAAATGTAGACGCGCGGCAGGCGCGCTCATAATGGAAGCGACGCAGTCGCGACGCGCTCATTTTTATCGAGATAAAAACGTTTCAACTTTTCAGAATGCCGCAAGTGCACCGCGGGTCATGTGACAAGAACCAACCAATCAGCT
Organism: Sinocyclocheilus anshuiensis; assembly: GCF_001515605.1. Lineage (NCBI taxonomy): Eukaryota > Metazoa > Chordata > Actinopteri > Cypriniformes > Cyprinidae > Sinocyclocheilus > Sinocyclocheilus anshuiensis. The sequence goes on from NW_015536542.1 coordinate 1,342, forward strand.
TCATCCTTTCCCGTAACAGTAGGTGCGTTCGACTTCATGCGGCGCCGCGCAAACCGATCAGCGGCTGACTTGAAGCAGTGCATGCCGGTTAGAAATTTTGTCCGACTTGAACCGGCGCCGACGCCACGTCACTGTCACGTGTGGCATCAAAGTACCGCGATATCGTTTCAAGAGCAGCCGCTTTTCAGAGTGACTGCAGGAACACTGATGACGCAGCTGTTTCACGATTGGCCAAATTCACCACATGACAACAATGACACCGTCACTAACGGGAGCTGAAAGTGTCCGGCTTGACGGCTCCGTTTTCAACTCCGCCCCCCGACTGCAAGCGGCTACTCTCGTTGACTGCCGTCTGTAGCG
>NW_015536542.1:1822-6110 GCF_001515605.1 Sinocyclocheilus anshuiensis
CTTGTTTCTAAAGTTCCTATTCATTGTGCGCTTCACACTCCTTTCCAGTAGGTGGCGGGAATGCACCTTTTAAGTTGGTTTGCCAACCGCCATTAAATCCTAAAAGAATAATAAGAAGAAGACAACCTGCAGAATCGCCTTATTGTTTGCCAGCGACGAAGTGTCTTTTTTCTGAAGTCAACAGTCACCTGCACTGCTGCACATGCAACGTCTCGTGAACCACTCTGCAGGTAAATACATTTTTCTGATCACAAATAGTTTTAAAACACTGACAGACCGGAAAACACAAAAAGTTTGATGGCATTACCATTTAAAAAAAATTTAAATACTATGGTACATAATAACGTAAAACCTATTAACGTATCATGCAATTAGCATCTGATACCACCGCTGTACTATGGCGCTGTCAGAGTAGACAACTTTTTTTTTTTTTTAAGATTTTTGAGAAACTTTGCAGTGTATGTCTTTTAGAGAAACCTGCTATTTGTTTTTGAACGTCTTGGGGTATGTTGTTACTTTGTTCATGTTTATTTATGTTTATGGCTTTGTCTGTTTATGAATCCCATAACGTGTCATTTGTTTAGCTGCTAGGCAAATAAGCAAGGGTTGACACTTTATTTGGCTGATAAATTGCATTACCTGCTTTGTACATTAGGCGCTGTTCTCCACTAGATGGCGCACACGTAACACAATAATATATAGTTAGTAGGCAGAAGACTATTTTACCCAATATTTATTGTTTCCATTCAATTAGACTACAGGTTGGCTAAATCTTTGAAACATCAAAAAGGTCTCAAAAACACCATTATAGTATATTTATAGTATCCCACACAAGAGAGAAAGTCATAGATTCAGAATGACATGAGGGTGAGAAATTATGACAGAATTTCCCTTTTTGTGTGAACTATTTCTTGAATGATTTGGCTTAAATATGATTGAATACAGTAAGCAGCTTGAACGGTTATTTTTCAAAAATTTTCTCAGCTTCCTATTAATCTTCTTCAGACCTGGAGGAAAGGTGATAATTTTATGAGTTTTTCATCAGTGCAAGCATCATATTAAGATGTTATATTAATGTTAGCGTTGTACCTTTCAGACTGTCTTGAATCCAGCACGATTTTGGATCAGAGCAGTAGCTACTTTTCCTTCTCTGTGTAGAATCTGCTGGGCAGATGAAATGAAATGAACACAATATAATGCACATTAACCTCTGTGAAATAACACTGTAGAGAGGGCTTACATTATCGCATCCATACATGGACTCAGAGCATTCTGTTGCTTGTATCCAATCAGTTTAGTTGCAGGAGGGATTCTTGCTTTCGTCACATCCTTACAGCAGTTCACTCCAACATGAGTAGGACGATGATCTGAAAGAGAGACAGAGACTGAAATCTCCTTGTATGCATTTCTTTCTTCTGCTGAACACAAATGAAAATATTTTGAGGATTACTGACAACCAAACAGTTTTGGTTCTCATTGATAGGTTAGGAACGACATGAGCATGACTAAATGATGACAGAATTTGCATTTTTGGGTAGGCCTGTCACGATAACAACTTTTTGTTTTGCAAAATATTTTCACAGAAATAATTGCGATAAACAATATTATTGTCGTTTTAAGACCATTTTTTGCCACTGAATATATAATCATAATATAAAAGCATAATAACGCAAGAAGGCCAACACACTTTCAGATGACAACAAACTTTTAATTGTTAATAATATTTAGATAATGGAAATTAAGTATCAAAATGTTAGATACCTTAAAAAACTTGAATAAATAGTAAATAAACATTTTCTAACAAAAAGTGCAAAGTAACAAGTAGAAAAAAGAAAAATTCACAAATAACTTGTATGGAGATTTTTCCATCTACAGATTTTTCCCAGACCTTCTTTTCTCTGTAATTTAAGGGTACACTATATTGCTGAAAAACACAATCACTACTTAGCAGTCAGATGCACAAAGGCACAGATCCCTAAACAAGGCCATATATGCAGATGAAACTTTTTTGTAGAAGCATTTTTTTAATTTGAACTAGCACCTCATGACTGTCAGTGTTGTGGACTTGTTTTTCCGTGTTTTACCCCTGTCCTTGTTCCTGGGTTTCCTTTTATGGTCATTTTCCTGTTCTCAGTGCTTAATTGGTAAATTGCATGTCCCTGAACAAAGTGGGGTGACGGATCCGGCATGATTAGAGGAGGGAGAGGTAACAGAGCATTCGTGCAATGGAGGACCAGCTTACGTGATTGACAGCGTGCATCTTCTTACGGTCATGAAAAAAATTGAAAAGTCAGGAAATTTTAAAACAGCCATTTCCAGGCCTGGAAAAGTTTTGATAAAGTCATGGATTTTTTCCCTTAAATCTCTGTATAATAGAATTATGTTTAATCTGCTTTCGAGTTTATAATGAGGGAAATTCCTCCAAACATATTCAATAGAGCATGTAAGTTAGACGAGTAAATAAATCCACACATACTATCAGATTAAATCAGTCATTTGAAAACAGCGTGAGTGATTCAGCTGTACCGCGTCTTCTCTCACTCACTCTCAAAGCGGCTTCACAACAGCGCATCTCGTCTGCACTACTGCACGCTGCGATACAAGCCTTTTGCTCGGGTTTCGGGACCGTCGACAGAATTGTCAGTTGCCTAATCGAGTCATTGTTGCATCATCACAAAACTGTATCATTTGCACATCTTTTTAAGTTTAAGCCATTCGATACTCGCGTGCTCCAAAGGGGGTTTCCTATGCGCTTCACAGTCACATCCATAGCGCGCATATCGCGCCGCTTCGCGAGTACCAAATTGAGTTATTTTTCGCAGCTTGTTGCGCTTACGCAGCCAAATACACACGTAAGTACATTCGGTTTTGTCTGAACTAAATGTAAACATCTGAGAAAGAAAACACATGTGTATCAAGTATTGGATCCGTGCATTCGGGTTTGTGAGAGCAGCCACGTCGCATCTCTTTGCGCGCTCAAGTTTGTTGTTTCAAATGTAGATGCTAGGCAAGCCTGCTCATAATAGAAGTTTTTTTCATGAACTATATGCACACTATAGGTCAACACAAACCTCTTTCATTGGCGCGTGAGGAGGGGATCTGTCAAATGAGATGCTGGATCTGATTTCGGACAAATTCGGAGGTTTGTTCCGGCACAAATTAAGCCCTGCCTGTTCTCGTTGAGTTGAATGATTATTCTATGCACCTGTTTTGTTAATTATCCTATGTATATTAGTTCCTGTTTGTTCCTTCATTCCTTGTCCGGTCAACTTTGTTACGAGTTGTTTGATTTTGCTCCTGAGTTGTATGTACCCTGCATTTTCAGTATTAAACTCTGTTCAAGTGAAGTTTGAGACTCCTGCGTTCTCCCTTGCCACAACGAACTGTGACAGATGACCGGACCGAAACAGATGACGGCTGAGGACAGGCTGTGGGGTTTGCGGCAGGCTGGTCGGAGGTTGGAGCGGTATGTGGAGGATTTCCTTGAGCTTGCTAACCAGCTGAGCTGGCACGATGCCGCTCTTGGTACGTGCTTTCAGCTGGGGCTGGATGACGAGACAATCCGCTGCAATCTTCCTGTGTGTGATTATCCCCTGATCGAGTTGATTAATCTCGTCCTTTTCTTAAATGATTCAGATTTTGAAGTGGAAGAAATAAAGGAAATGTTTCAGTCTCGTCGTCCAGCCCCCTCTGAGGCACGCCGCGTCTCGCCAGCTCACCCCACGCCAGGAACCCCCACATACTGCACCAATGGCTCGGACTGCCTGCCCAGCCCCAAACACCCCCGAATCCTCCGAAGCTCCACGATCGTCCTCAGCCCAGAAACGCTGGCCGCTTCCAAGTCAAGATTGCCGGGCCGCTTCAAAGTCAAGTCAACCGGCCGTTCATCACTCAAGCCTGCCGGCTGTGGCCCACACAAGCCCGCCGAACGCTGCTACCTCAAGTTCGCCGGCCGCTCCGAAGTCAAGCCCACCGGCCGCGGCTCTCTCCAGCCCGCCGGCCGTTCCTCAGTCAAGCCCGCTGGCCGTGGCACTCTCCAGCCTGCCGGCGGTCCCTGGGTGTTCCCGAGTTTAGCCCACGGAGGGCTCCTGTCCCCGAGTTTAGCCCAGAGAAGGCTCCAGTCCCCGAGTGTAGCACAAAAAGGACTCCAGTTCCCATATCAAGTCAAGCCCAGGGAGGGCCAATTGTTCCCGAGTTAGGCCTACTGAGGGCCTCTAAAGACGATATTCTCCCCAAGGATTGGGGGGGGGGGAGTATGGGTCGGTCCGTAGTCCGGAGGCTGTCCAGC
>NW_015536542.1:6306-6628 GCF_001515605.1 Sinocyclocheilus anshuiensis
GTAGAAGCATTTTTTAAATTTGAACTAGCACCTCCCTTGCCACTGACATTATGTACAAGAAGCTGCAAAAGACACTGGCGCAAGTGGAATGCAAAAAACATGGAAAACATGGTTTTTATGTAAATATAATGGGCAATATATTGTGTCACCAAAAATTATTGAGGTCATGCACATATATTGTGCGATAAGTCGATATATTGATTATTGCGACAGGCCTAGTCTGTTTTAGGGTTTGCTGGTGTGTTTCAGGATCTTCCTCAGTCTGCAGCTGTAAAAGGAAAATATAATATACTTCAGTAAAGCAATGGGCTGAGTCTGACCA
>NW_015536542.1:12205-34964 GCF_001515605.1 Sinocyclocheilus anshuiensis
ATTGAGTTATTTTTCGCAGCTTGTTGCGCTTACGCGGCCAAATACGCACAAAATTACATCAAAATGGCTGTCCTGGCGAGTATCGTCGTAAGCACAGTCGGTTTTGTCTTAACTAAATGTAAACATCTGAGAAAGAAAACGCATGTGTATCAGTATTGGATCCATGCATTCGGGTTTGTGAGAGCCGTCACGTCGCATCTCTTTGCGCGCTCAAGTTTGTTGTTTCAAATGTATATGCTAGGCAAGCCTGCTCATAATAGAAGTTTTTTTCATGAACTATATGCACACTATAGGTCAACACAAACCTCTTTCATTGGCGCGTGAGGAGGGGATCTGTCAAATGAGATGCTGGATCTGATTTCGGACAAATTCGGAGGTTTGTTCCGGCACAAATTAAGCCCTGCCTGTTCTCGTTGAGTTGAATGATTATTCTATGCACCTGTTTTGTTAATTATCCTATGTATATTAGTTCCTGTTTGTTCCTTCATTCCTTGTCCGGTCAACTTTGTTACGAGTTGTTTGATTTTGCTCCTGAGTTGTATGTACCCTGCATTTTCAGTATTAAACTCTGTTCAAGTGAAGTTTGAGACTCCTGCGTTCTCCCTTGCCACAACGAACTGTGACAGATGACCGGACCGAAACAGATGACGGCTGAGGACAGGCTGTGGGGTTTGCGGCAGGCTGGTCGGAGGTTGGAGCGGTATGTGGAGGATTTCCTTGAGCTTGCTAACCAGCTGAGCTGGCACGATGCCGCTCTTGGTACGTGCTTTCAGCTGGGGCTGGATGACGAGACAATCCGCTGCAATCTTCCTGTGTGTGATTATCCCCTGATCGAGTTGATTAATCTCGTCCTTTTCTTAAATGATTCAGATTTTGAAGTGGAAGAAATAAAGGAAATGTTTCAGTCTCGTCGTCCAGCCCCCTCTGAGGCACGCCGCGTCTCGCCAGCTCACCCCACGCCAGGAACCCCCACATACTGCACCAATGGCTCGGACTGCCTGCCCAGCCCCAAACACCCCCGAATCCTCCGAAGCTCCACGATCGTCCTCAGCCCAGAAACGCTGGCCGCTTCCAAGTCAAGATTGCCGGGCCGCTTCAAAGTCAAGTCAACCGGCCGTTCATCACTCAAGCCTGCCGGCTGTGGCCCACACAAGCCCGCCGAACGCTGCTACCTCAAGTTCGCCGGCCGCTCCGAAGTCAAGCCCACCGGCCGCGGCTCTCTCCAGCCCGCCGGCCGTTCCTCAGTCAAGCCCGCTGGCCGTGGCACTCTCCAGCCTGCCGGCGGTCCCTGGGTGTTCCCGAGTTTAGCCCACGGAGGGCTCCTGTCCCGGAGTTTAGCCCAGAGAAGGCTCCAGTCCCCGAGTGTAGCACAAAAAGGACTCCAGTTCCCATATCAAGTCAAGCCCAGGGAGGGCCAATTGTTCCCGAGTTAGGCCTACTGAGGGCCTCTAAAGACGATATTCTCCCCAAGGATTGGGGGGGGGGGAGTATGGGTCGGTCCGTAGTCCGGAGGCTGTCCAGCCGTGGCCTCCTGAGTTCCCTACTCCGCCAAAACTGTCTGCTCCTCTATGGCCTCCCGAACTCCCTGCTCCACCTTGGCCTCCCGAACTCCCTGCTCCGCCGTGGCCTCCCCAGCTCCCTGCTCCGCCGTGGCCTCCCCAGCTCCCTGCTCCGCTGTGGCCTCCCCAGCTCCCTGCTCCGCCGTGGCCTCCCCAGCTCCCTGCTCCGCCGTGGCCTCCCCAGCTCCCTGCTCCGCCGTGGCCTCCCGAGCTCCCTGCTCCGCCGTGGCCTCCCGAGCTCGGGAGTTGTATGTACCCTGCGTTTTTAGTATTAAACTCTGTTCAAGTGAAGTTTGAGACTCCTGCATTCTCCCTTGCCACAACGAACCTTGACATTATGTACAAGAAGCTGCAAAAGACACTGGCGCAAGTGGAATGCAAAAAACATGGTGACATTAATTTTTATGTAAATATAATGGGCAATATATTGTGTCACCAAAAATGATTGAGGTCATGTACATATATTGTGCGATAAATCGATATATTGATTATTGCGACAGGCCTATTTTTGGGTGTATTATGCCTTTAAACATCAATACCAGGCTGCTGGATTATGAAAATATGTTGGTGTGTGAATTATATGAATCATAAATTCAAAATCTGAGTATAAATGTAAAAAAAAGTTAATTAAAATCAAAAGATCCATCAGAACAAACGCATTATAAAAGTACAAATTCAGTTATAAAGAAATCTTTATAACTGATTAACTAATTAACTTACAGTTGACTTGCTGCGTAGTAACACACACAAGAACCATCATCATCATCATCATCATCATCATCAGAGCTATTTTCCAGCAGAGCTGCATGATGTTGGTGTACAATATTCAGATAATCAAATTTCTGCAGGTTAGCTTCTGTTTTGAAGATGCTATCAAGTCTCAAGTCTATTTATATGGTATTTTTTAAAGACAAGATGTTTACTTCCTTTGCATATCTAACCAGTAAGAGTATTTAAAATTAATTGGAATAAATAAATATTTTCCACGTTTTATGAATTTTTATATTTTGATGATTGAAACTCTTGAGACAAGAGTATTACAGTAAAATATACACTGTAGGAAAAAAAATCAGTAGAAAAATTTAAAACGTACTGGTAATTTCATGTTAACTCTATAGACATTTTCTTTAACCCTACCTGTGAAAAATCAGTACAGAAAAACACAATACATTGGACCATATTTTTACAGACATTTCTTTGAATAATACATAAAAGACATTTAAAAAGAAGCATTAATAAATTGGTGCATGATTAAAAGTTTCCAAGACCACTTTATTGTGGCCTTTATATAATAGAAATAAAAATATAAAATCTGTTGAATAAAAATTAACCCCTGGGACATAAAAGTACCTGAAGTTGAAGGGACATCTAACTGTTATTAATATTTAATGTGGATTATGATGATATTTTGGTATTGACCTTAATTAAGCTGAGAAGTCAAACATACATGAATATGTGGAAATTAGACACAAGAAAAAGGACTTTCTCATTATCAGCATTCAAGTTCATACTGTACCAACTTACTCATGCTACACAACATTTGATTATGGATAAAATATACATAATCAGTAGTACAAGGTCCAATAACCTGCAAACAGCCACAAAGAAAAGAATAAAGAAGCTAAAGAGAAAAGATGTCTTCATGTCTGAGGAAGGACCTCTTGCACACATTCAGAAACATCAACCACAAACAAAACCAGTAGATGCTGATCACAGTTTATTTGTAGTTTCAGATTGCAGTTGTTTATTTGCATCATCATATGGAGAAAAAAAAAAAATCCAGGTTCTCATGCAAATCAGTATAAAATTCACTCAGACTTAAATCAGCCTTCTTGACACGGGGGTGCATTAGAAAGTCCATTATCAGTACATTTAAATATATACATGAAATATATTTCAATGTGAAATATATAATGTATGCTAATATTTAATTTAAACCACATTTGTTCTAAAACAGTTTCATTATTTATTATTAATTCAGTTTCTGAATAATTTAAGAACTGTCACTTTCAAATATTTTACAACATAATATTTGAAATATTCAATTTAATTATGAATAATTATAAACATTTTCTAAATATAGCAGCGTCTTGTGTTCAGCAGACAGATGTGTTCTCATTACTTTTGGACATTGAGGATTCATGAGCTGCCAGTTGTTTGTGTAGATCCTCCCACACGAGTTTGGTCTCTAATGAATGATGTTGGTGGTGGTAGAATGGCGTTTGTTTCTTTGAGCTTTGCTGTAAAAAAAAAAAGAAAGAAAAGAAAAGTGAACACAGGAAAACGATACCAAATACGTCAATGTGAACACTTTATATGCTTTTTATGTTATGTTTTACCATACTTGTTGGGTTTAACTTACAAAAACTGCAAAACTTTCCTCTCCACCCATGGTTGTCTCCAGTCACTGCAGAAATCTCCTTGTTTAGTCTGAAAGCTGACAGAGTGAAAAAGATGAAAACGCATAAATATAATATCAGATGCTGTCGATCTCTAATCATGCCATGTTTTCTTTAGAGAGGAACTGTGATTCTTACATGACGGCCTTCACACATGGAAGACTTTTCTCTTGCATCTTGTAACCGATGATGGGTTCGGTCACCTTTGCTGTGGAGACTCGAGTACAGCATGAGTACACCATTTCAGCATCTGCTAAGACAGAAGATCTAGGTAAAACTCAATATTCTGTATTGTTCCATCAGATAGAATAATATACAAACAGTATAAAGCACTTTACCTGTTATAGTCCAGATCACAGATGCAATAACAACAACTGCTAAACTCCTCATGAGGATCCTTCGTGTCTCCATTTTCACAGTCAATCTTCAACTCTCACTTCTTGTGTCAGAGAAAATTTATTCAAGACTCTTACTAGTTTGCCTTAAAGGGGTCATATGATGCGATTTCAAGTTTTCCTTTCTCTTTGGAGTGTTACAAGCTCTTGGTGCATAAAGAAGATCTGTAAAGTTGCAAAGACTAAAGTCTCAAATCCAAAGAGATATTCTTTATAGAAGTTAAGAGTCAACCACGCCTACCTAAAACGCCTCGTTCTAACACGCCCCCACATATCTACGTCACTATGTGGAAATATTAGCATAATGCCGCCCAAATGTGCACGCAAAGAAAGAAGGCGTGGTTTCAGAAACAGCAGTAGTGTTGATGCAGCCATGTCAGGGAGACCGTGTGTGTTTCAGTGCAAAAGCACTTTATTTGTAGATGCAATTAGGAATCATTGGTTAAGATTTATTTACAACAGAACAGCACAACCCAGATGTTGTCAAAGGAGGGGGCTTTGTTGAAAACGACGTGTTTGAGAGAGGCGGGGCATAGAGGACCTACAATAATGTACAGTATTTGAAAATTACTGTTTTTTGAACATTAAAGCATGTCAACATATTCTGTTACACCAAATAATGATCTTTAAAATAGCATCATATGACCCCTTTAACTAATCAATAAAGCGGAACTTAAACTGCATGGGCTGCATCCTGTCCATTGTGGCCGCATTTATTTTTATAGATGATCTCATCATTGTTGTGTTTCATCATCTGGCTTTCCGTGTAGATTAGATTGGGAGTGATCTCATTTGTGATAGTAGGTGTAAATGTCAAATTAAATGTCAAAATGGGCTAAATTAATAAATGTAAATGTAGATGTGGGAATCTCTGTTTGATAGGGAAATATTCTTGCATGATATTTAATTTCTAACCTGGCTGTCAGTCATTTAACTGATATACATTCAGTGTGTGCTTAAAACTTTTAATATGCCAATAGGACCATTCAGCTTATCAATAGAGTGATTTTTATTCAGTAATTCAAATATATTATATCTTGTTAGTTTGACCAGTTGTCAAATGTAGCAACATAGGAAGGAAGAGCTGACTGAAATGATTTGTTGGGGAGTTTTGCTAGCATTTCACAATGCTGTCACACTTACTGTAGCTGCTCCATACTGTCAGATTCTTCTGAAATGCCTTTACAGCTTGTCATAATGACAGCATCCTTTACTGATAGATTGGAACACATCCACTACTGGAAGGATGTTTTCAAAAATTAATGAATAAATATATTAAAATGAATGTAAAAATCTAACCAGATTTTAGCCTTTAATTTGTGCACGTAACATAAACTATCTGTGGAATGTGTGGTGGCTCTTCGTTCGACGAAGCTTCTTTCGCAGGTTTTTGGCTATTTTATTTTTTACAAACCACCTGATGGCACTGTTTTCAACACGAAGCTTTGAATCTTTTCCCGAAACAATCTGGGGAAAGCCTCAGTGCTTCATGAAGCTTAATTTGCCCATTCCTGTCATATCTGTAAATAGCAGTGGGGAACCGTCAGGCCTCAGAGGGGGCCTAAACTATTGTAAAAACAATATTTACAATTTTTTAAATATTATTTTTAATAAAACGTCATAATTTATAAAATTATCATCTTAATAAAATAAATACAATTTCTGTGGAAAAAAAAATGAATGAATGAATGAATTATTAATTATAACTATGCTAGTCAGCTAACTATGGCTAGTCAAAAAAAAAAAAGTCTAATTTCTTTAAAAATCCACCAGAATCTAAAAAAAGCAAATCTGAAAAAGAATCTGAGTCTGATAACAGAAGAACTGTTGATGATGGTCTCACTCCCAGCAGCACAGATCAGAAAATGAGCGGGATATCCATGTTAACAGTAGCGGGACTGTCCCAATACCTGAGCCTGGGCCCTCTGATAATCTCAGTACCACCGCAACAAAATCAGGAGGGGTAGGAACATTAACACAGTGCTGTCAACCACATAATCAAGATTTTCCAAGCAAAAGTTTTGGAGATGAAACATTTTCCTGTTCTTTTCAGTCACAGTGGTTTGATAAGTAGAGGTGGCTATAGATGTAAAGATGGATTGCGTGTTTTGCTTCGCATGCTGCCAAGCTGTAGAGCAAAAACATATCGTATCCGAGCAAGGGCAGACAGATAGGCTTTTTGTGGAAAGCCACATCAAAATTTACTTTGCATGAAAAAATGCATATTTACAAAGACATTGTCAGAGTACTTGCTGGATTAAAGCAAACGCCAATAAGCGCGATTTTATCTGACATTGCAGCTAAAGAGCAGAAAACGGCAAGAAACATCCTCGATATTTTGTAAAGGGTCTGTCTTTTAGAGGTGACACTACTTGGGACGGTGTGCTGTACGAGTTGATGATGGAACGGACCTACAATCTGAGCAGTCAGTTTTCTTGCAGTTTTCAGTATGTTGACAGTAATCTTGAGTCACATTGTGATTTTTTTTTTTAGGATTTTAGAACTGCCCCGACACTACTGCGGAGACATTGTTCATGTGTGTGAAAGACCTTTTTATGAGACTTAACATTCCTATCAGTTGTCTTCAGGGCTACTGTTTTGATGGTAATAATAACATGACAGGCCGCTTGTCTGGTGTTCAGGCACGGCTGAGAGAAGTAAGCCCACACTCATTAAATGTGCATTGTAGCAATCATTCTCTTGATCTTATACTTCAGGATGTTGCACATGAAGTAAGTCTTATAGCAGAAGGCTTATATATTTTTTTCCAGGGTTTTGCTGTTCTTATTAAAGCATCAGCAAAAGACAAAAAATCAGCAAAAAACAGCTCTTTGAATCATTGTTTGGCTGTGAAGATGTTATCGCCAACCTTTTGGGCTTATGCCCAACGTGATGGTGCATGTGAACTAAAGTGATTCAGCGCTGTTGTTTATCATACGTTGTTTATTATACTGACTACACTCGAAACTTTGAAGGAGGTCAAAGGATTAAGAGGAGATACAAGAGTCAAAATACATGGACTTCACAAGCAAGCACTAAAAGGCAAAACTCTCTTCATTCTTCTTGGCTGTTAAGCACTATTTGAGCCATGTGAGGCAGTGGCAAAGAGCCTGCAGGGTAAAAAGACGAACGCTCTTGGAGCCACAGTGTGTGTGAATCTTCTGATGGAGAGACTAAAGGCCTTGAGAGTTGACAGCACAGTGGCAGAAATGATCAACCAAGTGAAAGACTGTGCTGCAAAGAATGGTATGAAAATGTCTAAAGATGATGGGTCCAGAGTAATTAGGACTCCCGCTTGCTATCGCTATTCTATTGCTCAAAATGCATGCAATTTAGTTTTTTTAACTAGAAAGGAAAAAAGTTACATAATGTACCTTTAACGTTAGTTAATCATGGTTCTGTGATTACATTTCTTCTTAGGAGCACTTTCTGATCAATGACAGAAAGTAACCCTCCCATTTATATTTCACTCCTTAAACTGATTTCCAGGGGCAATTTTTAAAATCTTCGTAAGGCCATTTTTTATTAAATGTATGCGTCATCTTTTATGTCAAATTCTTAACTTATATTTATAAACTTTGTCAGTTTTTTTCAATTAAAAAATAAATTAAAGTATAATAATAAAGACAATCAGGAAGAATGAATTGCAAATCAAATTAAATCAGTATCAACAAAATACATATTTGCACTACAAAATTAAAATAAAACTGCCAGTAGGTGGTGACAAGTTGCCTTTGCCACAGAATCATTCCTTCAGTCAATCTGTTCAAACGGCTGATTCATGAAGCAATTGATAGAATAATTGATGATTCAGGAATGAAGCAAGTGACTGTCTTAAAGGAAGAGTTCTCTGTTAATTTACTCACCCTCAGACCATCACAGATGTAGGTGACTTTTTTTTCTTGAGTGGAACAGTAAAGAAGAATTATAGCTAAAACCGTGGGCCTTGGTGATTTATAAAATGCAAGTCAGCAGCTGCCCGTTTCTGAGAACAACAAAAAGCATATCAAGGAACACAAAATTAATACCTGTGGCTCCTTATGATATAGTAAAGTCTTATGAAGTGAAATGATTGGTCTGTGCATGAAACTGAGCATTATTTACAAGATTATTACCATGTAAACCATAGCCTATGACCATGGTTTCAGCTAAAATCTTCTTAATATTCTACTGAAGAAAGAAGGCACCTACATCTTGGATGGCCTGAGAGTTAGGGTAGAAGGGACTGAGTAATTTTTTTCTGTGAAACAAAAGTTAAATGTGTCCAGAAAAGTTATCATAGTTTTAGTTACAATTACATAAATTATAAGCAAAGAATGAAAAATGTCCAGAGTTTTCATGTTATTAGATTTTTAACAAAAATGTAATTTGTACCAAGGGGTGTTTACCCCCACAGGTGGGGTAAAATGGCCCCAGTCTGACAAAGCAATTTTTTTTATACATTTACACCAAATAATTATAATCAATATAATCAATAATTATGAATTACTAAATTATAATAGCCTATTTGAAAAATATTGTTAGCTGATGCTAACTGGCTAGCTAACTAGCTACCTGATGCTAACTTGAGGTAATTTTTAAATATAAAGTCCAAACTTTTTTATTCAACCACCTAGTTAGAATACATTTAAAGTGAAGTGACATGTGGCCAAGTATGGTGACCCATACTAGGAATTAGTGCTCTGCATTTAACCCATCCAAAGTGCACACACAGCAGTGAACACACACACACACACACACACCGTGAACACACACCCAGAGCAGTGGGCAGCCATTTATGCTGCGGCACCCGGGGAGCAGTTGGGGGTTCGGTGCCTTGCTCAAGGGCACCTTAGTCGTGGTATTGAAGGTGGGAGAGAGTGCTGTACATTCACTCCCCCCACCTACAATCCCTGCCAGTACGAGACTCGAACCCACAACCTTTGGGTCACGAGTCCGACTCGCTAACCATTAGGCCATTAGACTTCCATTTGATGGATAAACAAAGCATTTTATCCAAAGGTAAAATGGTCATAAACCCTGTTAATTTCTGAACCTGTTTTTGATTATCCTGTATCTGTTAGTAAGATTCACAAGATCTACAAGTCATTACTTTTACAAATAATGGCATTAGCATTTAAAAAATATTTTGAACCGAAAATGTGAATGTTTTTCTATTAATCTATTAGTCTGCATTTATATTGCTTAATTCCCATGTTTGACGTATCATATTTTTGTCCCGTCCATTGCTGTGGTCATCAGTATGTCAATCACTGCCATTTTGAGTGTGATTCCGGCATTTATACGTGAATCACTTCTAAACCTTTGCAGCATATATGTCGGCATCGGTCCTCTTAGCAGCAGGAAAAACCAAATATTCAAATTTGTATTTGTTTTTGAACGTCTTTGAACAATAAAATATGTTTATTTGTTTATGAATCCCATAAAATGTATTATTTGTTTAGTTGTTAACCAACTACTCCGGGGTTGACACTCCTACTCTGTGACCTACTCTGTGCATTAGGTGATATTCTCCATTAGATGGAGAATTACAATTAATGTAACACAATATAGTTAGTAGGCAGAGGAATATTTCACCCAATATTATTTATTTCCATTCAGTTACAGGTGGATTAAATCTTTGATGCCTCAAAAAGAACAACATTATAAAGTAACATTATATTATCATTATAAGAGATATACACAAGAGAGATAGTCATATGGATTGGGAATGACATAAATTTCCACTTTTTTGTGTGAACTATTTCTTTAATGATTCAGCATAAATATGATTAAATACAGTCCAAACTGTTACATAGAAAAGGCTGGATGTTTGAGTGAAAGTAAGCAGCTTGAATGGTCATTTTTCAAAAATTGCATTTTATTTTTAAAGCAGATAAAACAAAGCGATTAAACAGCTTTTAACACTCACATAAGCTAGAGGATCTAATAGAAGATGTTTTTTTTTTTTTTGCTTAAATAAACATACATAATGATATAAAAGATAGATCTGCAGCATCTTATAGGCCTCCATTGACTCAGTCCATTATCTCCTCCAGACCTGGGGGAAAGATGATCATGTTATGAGTTTTTTCATCAGTACATAAGCATCATATTAAACTGTTATATTAATGTTAGGGTTGTACCTTTCAGACGGTCTTGAATCCAGCGCGCTTTTGGATCAGAGCAGTACTTTTCCTTCTCTGTGTAGAATCTGCAGGACAGATGAAATGAAATGAACACAATATCATGCATATTAACGTCTGTGAAATAAGACTGTAGAGAGAGCTTACATTATCGCATCCACACATGGACTCAGAGCATTCTGTTGCTTGTATCCAATCAGTTTAGTTGCAGGAGGGATTCTTGCTTTCGACACATCCTTACAGCAGTTCACTCCAACACGAGTGGGACGACGATCTGAAAGAGAGACAGAGATTGAAATCTCCACTTTACTTACATTGTGTGCATACAGTACTTATATTGTGTGCATGTGTGAAAACTAGATGATCGTGATCTTGATAAGGGCTCCATCAAAGAAAACAAAACTGTGGTACCGTTAATGCAATATATAGTAATGGATTCACCATCATTAAAAGGATCATCCACATAAAAAATGGAAATTCTGTCATCATTTACTCACTCTCATGTCTTTCCAAACTTGTATTCTTTTCTTTCTTCTGCTGAACACAAAAAAATGAAAACAAGATATTCTCGGTTCTCATTGAATGTTATTATATTTTTGGTCCATACAATGGAAGTCAATGGGAACGGAAACTGTTTAGCTACCAAAATTCTTCAAAATATCATCTTTTGTCTTCCACAGATTAAATAAAGTCATACAAGTTAGTAACAACATGAGGATGAGTAAATGATAACCAAATTAGCATTTTTTGGGTAGATTATGCCTTTAAACATCAATACTAGTCTGAAAACATGTTGGTTTGAATTAAATGAATAAAAAATGCAAAATCTGAGTGTAAATGGAAAAAAAAAGTTAATTAAAAATCAAAGGATCCATAATAATCAAAACAAAAGGCATTATAGAAATGCAAATCAAATAATAGCAAATCATAAAACTTACAGTTGACTTGCTGTGCAGTAACACACACAAGCACCATCATCATCAGAGCTAATTTCCTGCAGAGCTGCATGATGTTGTAAAATATTCAGATAACCAGACGAGGAAGATGTTTGCAGGCTAGCTTCTGTTTTGAAGATGCTAACTAGACTCAGGTCTTTTTATATAGTATTTTTGAAGACAGGATATTCACTTCCTCTCTAATCTCTAACCAGTAAGAGTAGCCTGCAGACCCCATGTGACAAAAGTCAAATTCATGATCACAGCAGTATGAGATCCTGCAAATATAGTGCTCTTCTTAAGGTTTCTCAATATCAGCAGCACATGAAGAGACAGTGACATTGACTTTGGTATTGAAATATTGAGTGCTGCATGTTTAGTTACTTACAGTTGCCAAGTGCGCCAGTGAAACATCCCATGAGTGCGATCAGAACAGCAACGGTGATTAATCTAGAAGTCCATGCCATAGCTCTTGATGTCCAAATCAAATCAAAGGTAATTTGGGTGTTGGTCAGTTAGCCGGTGTTGATTATGTAGGTGAGTTATTCTGCGGAGGTCTTTTAAGTGATGTACAGTAGCAGTCAGAAGGAAATAATGCGTCACAAACTTACCACCACACTTTTGAAATCATTGCCTCAAGTGATCATCGAAGCATTCACACCTCTCACCCACAATACAGTCAGTTTACCCATCAACATAATTTATGAGAAACTATATGCCCCCTAGAAAGAAAATGCAAAACAGGCCACAATACATGAAATGAGTTAAGTGGTTAAATGAGTTTACGGGTTAATAACTTTAACTGAAAACGTACGTCTTAAGTTGGAGTGTTGAGTTTCTGATTTGGATGTAATTGGATGTTTTTATCTTAGAAAAAAAAACAACCTTTTATATTTACATAATTTTAACTGGGTGTTTCTTCAGCTATGAGCACTTTTGGTTCTGTGGATTGTATTTATTTATTTTTTTTCTGAAAAACATTTCAACCTCATTTTCATTTCAACATTTTACATTATGTATTAATGTTTTTATTTCATTCTGTGGAAGAAATTATGGTGGTAAAAATGTTGGAATAACCAATTTTGGAATGAATTGGCCAGCTGCTTTGTCTTACATATAGTTAATTTATAGCTAGAATTGTATGTATCCTAAATACACACAATTGTTTGTTACTCATATTTTTTTATGAGTTTCATATTTGATGATTGAAAATCTGAGTCAAGGATGATCATTTCAAGGTTGGTAATTTAATGTTTATTGTCATTTTCTTTAACCCTAAAACGCAACACACTGCAATGCGTAATTCAAAATGTTGGGAAAACACCTGTGACAAATCAATACAGAAAATGTTCTCATATTCACACAAGTCATTGGACCATATTTTACAGACTTTGAATGTTTAAATAAAAGACATTAAAAAAAAAAGGATCATTTATAAATGAGGGCATAATTAAATGTTTCCATACAGTTTTAATTCACCTTCATATAAGAGAGAGAAAATTTTTTTTATCTGTTGAATAAAAATCAACCCCTGGGACATAAAAGTGCATGAAGTTGAAGGAAGATTTAACTATTGTGTTTTTAATATCTAAAGTGTTTTATGATGATATTTTGGTATTGACCTTAATTAAGCTGAGAAGTCAAACATACATGAATATGTGGAAAAAAAGTGACTTTCTCATTGTCAGCACTCAAGTTTATACTGTACCAACTTACTCATGCTACAGTGTGTAACATTTGTTTATGGATGAAATGTACATGATCAGTAGTACAAATTACAATTAATAGTGCATAGCCAGCTACCAGCCATGAAGAAAAGAATAAAGAGGCTAAAGAGAAAAGATGTCTTCATGTCTGAGGAAGGACCTCTTGCACACATTCAGAAACATCAACCACAAACAAAACCAGTAGATGCTGATCACAGTTTATTTGTAGTTTCAGATTGCAGTTGTTCATATGCATCTTCAAATGAAAAAAAAATCCAGGTTTGTTCTTATACAACTCCGTCTAAAATTCACTCAGACTTGCGTTAGCCTTCTTGACACATTAATGTTAATGACACAAGTTCATAACCAGCACATTGAGTGAAATATATTTCAATGTGAAATATATGCTAAATATTTCAAACCACATTTATTCTAAAACAGTTTTACTGTAATTCAGTTTCTGAATAAATTAAGAACTGTCACTGTCAAATTGCCCTACATGTATTTGACATCATATAGTATTTTAAATATTAAATTTAAATATGCATAATTTACAAACATTTTCAAAATAGAACTGCAAAATCTCTTAAACTTTAAATCTAGTTTTAAAATGCATAACTAAGAAATATGTTCTCATTATGAGTTTATTTTTTGCTGTTCTTGACTGGTGAGCTGTCAGTTGCTTGTGTAGATCCTCCCACTCGAGTTTGGTCACTAATAGATGATGCTGGTGGTGGCGTGGAAGTCAGGTGTTTGTTTCTTTAAACTCTGCTGTAAAAAAAAAAAAGGTGAATACAATACTAAATGCATCACAATACGCTTTATAAGCTTTTTATGTTGTTACAAATACTGTGATGTTACACCATACTTTTTGGCTTTAACTAACTGCTCAACTTTCTTCTTCACCCATCGTTGTCTAGGATCACAGCAGAACTCTCCCTGTTTAGTCTTAAAGCTGTCAAAGAGAGTTGAAACATTGAAAAAGCATAAATATAACATCAGATGCTGTTGATCTCTAATAGTGTCATGTTTTCTTTAGAAAGGGGCTATGATTCTTACATGACGGCCTTCACACATGGAAGACTTTCAATTTGCTCTCTGAAACTGATGATGCGATCGTTCACCTTTGCTTTGGAGACTTTAGTACAGCATGATTTCACCTTATGTTGCGCTAAGATAGAAGAACCAAGTAAGCCTCAATATTCTGCATCCTTCCATCAGATAGAATAATGTATGAACAGTTAAAGCCGTTACCTGTTGTAGTCCAGATCACAGATGCAATGACCACCGCAACTGCTAAACTCCTCATGAGGATCCTTTGTGTCTTCATTGTCACAGTCGATCTTCAGCTCTCACTTCTTGTGTCAGAGAGAATATATTGAAGATTCTTACCGGTTCGCCTTAAATAGTCAATAAAGCAGAACTTAAACTGCATGGGCTGCATCCAGTCCATTGCAGCCGCATTTATTTTTGTGAATGATTTCATTTTCCTGTTTTATCACTCATTTGTGACAGTGGGTGTAAATGTCATGTGCTAAATTAATATATGTAAATGTAGATGGGGGAATCTCTGTTTGAAAACCTTCTTGCATGATATTTAATTTCTAACCTTGCTGTCAGTCATTTAATTGATATGAATTCAGTGTATGCTGAAAAAAGTATTTTATTTTTAATATGCCAATAGGACAAGTCAGTCTATCAATAGTTATTTTTTATTTTTTAATTCAGTATATTTATATAAATATATCTTCTAAAGTTGACCAGTTGTCTAATGAAGCAAAATAGGAAGGAAGAGCTGACATCCTACTGTTACTTCACCTAAGAGGTTTGTTGGGGAGTTTTGCTTGCTGGTGTGATAGCATGGGTCAAGTTTTTCCATTTCACAATATTGTCGCACTCATATGCTCCATACTGTCAGATTCTTCTGAACTGCAAGACACTGTTTCAGTTTCTCTTCATGATGGCATCCTTTACTGACAGATTGGAACACATCCACGACTGCAAGTCTATTATATTTTGAAAATGGATATATAAAAACTAAATTAATATAATAAAGGTGCCATAGAATGCATTGATACAATATTTTAAATTGTTCTCTGATATCTACATAGAAGGTATGTGGCTTAGGTAAGGGCAAAAAATCTCCAGAAACGGTTTTACATGTCCATTTACAACCCTAGGATTTGTCCCTAGAATTAAGTGGTCTGTTTTTACCTTATTTGGAAGGGTCATGAATAATAATGTTGAACTCTGCTCTGATTGGCTGTTTCACAGTGCGGCTCATTTCAGTAGCTCACACAGCAGGAAGGAAACACAGGGAAAATATATATTTCAATACTGTCTCTCGCAGTTATATCGTTGGGTAATTATACTTTATATAAAATGTGGGCATCAGGGAGCCGCTATTAATATGCGGGGCATCGAAACTGCTTTTGAATGCCCGATCACTTTTTACACTCACTTTCGAGATTTGTGATAGCATGTGCTCTGTGTAATCTACAGCGGCAGTACTTACCACACATTTGACAAGATCAGATGCTTGTCAGTGGTGCTCAGGATCTGTAAATCATTTGCCATCATCCTCAGTCATCTTTCCTTACTCTGTTTATGTGGTAAGTGAAATCTTATGTACTGTAATGTAACAGGCTACCGCTAGCAAGCAGCTAACAATGTCCCTTTAGTGGCTCGCGTTATTTTATTAGAATGCGCATTATTTGTCTTCCGTGCCTTTCTGAATACAGACACCAACCCATCCCTACAAATCACATCCCCTGCACAGCCTGGAACATAACATTTATTTCCATGATCTGCCATTTTTGCTATTATCCTCGCTTGTTTCTTCACAATACCTGCAGAACTTCTAATGATTCGGCTGTGCAGGTTCAGCTGTCGGCTGGCATAGAACATGGGCGGGTATATGCAAATATTGGGGGCGTAACTATTAGTGATCCCGACTGTAACGTCACAGTCGGTGTTATGTTCTGATTCGCCTATTTTTCAGTGGTCTTTTGCATGCGCGAGATTTACATAATAAGGAGGAAACTGGTGTTTGAGGCTCACGGTATGTCATTTCCATGTACAGAACTGTTATTATTCAACTATGCCAAGGTAAATACAGTTTTCCTTTCTATGGCACCTTAAAATATATAATAAAATGAATGAAACCTAGACAGAACAAAAAGTAGTTCACCCAAAAAAGATGGTCATTATTTACACACACACACACACACGCACACACACACAGTCTGGTCAGCTATCCTTGTGGGGACTCTCCATAGGCGTAATGGTTTTTATACTGTACAGACCGTATATTCTATTGCCCTACACCAACCCTACCCCTAAACCTACCCCTCACAGGAAACTTTCTGCATTTTTAGATTTTCAAAAAACTTAATTCTGTATGATTTATAAGCTTTTGTACCTGTGGGGACCACAATTTAGGTCCCCACCGTGACACGAGTCCCCATGAGTCTGTGTGTAGTCAGGTTTAAGTCCCCACCAGGATATATAAACCAGTACACACACACAAAGCTAAAAAGAAAAGTCTCAGTATTTTTTCCATTGTTCAAAAATATCTTCTTTTGCATTCCACAGATTAGCACACCAGGGTGACTACGAACATGAAATTGTCCAGCCATGACTTCCTGTTTCATGGGAGTATAAATATGAGTTAATACCAAGCCAAATTCCATTAATCATCCACCACAACAGAATATAGTTCTGATGTGCAGAACAAGATAGTTGAGCTTCACTAAATAGAAAGTGGCAGTAAGAAAAATAGTTAAAGCATCGAAAATACCAATTTCCACCATTAGGGCAAGAATTAAAACGTTCCAATCAACTGGAGATGTTCCATATCTGCCTGAAAGAAGATGTGTGTCTGTATCATCCTAATGCACGATGAGGAGGAGAGTTTGAGTGGCCAAGGATCACAGCTGGAGAACTGCAGATATTAGTTGAGTCTTGGAGTCAAAAAGTCTCAATCAATCAATCAATCAATCAATCAATCAATCAATCAATCAATCAATCAATCAATCAATCAATCAATCAATCAATCAATCAATCAATCAATCAATCAATCAATCAATCAATCAATCAATCAATCAATCAATCAATCAATCAATCAATCAATCAATCAATCAATCAATCAATCAATCAATCAATCAATCAATCAATCAATCAATCAATCAATCAATCAATCAAGATCATCACATCAACATCACCACATGCTGTTTGGGAGTTTTTTTTTAGGAGAAAACAAATCCTCTGCTCTCATCCACAATCAATCAATCAATCAATCAATCAATCAATCAAGATCATCACATCAACATCACCACATGCTGTTTGGGAGTTTTTTTTTAGGAGAAAACAAATCCTCTGCTCTCATCCAAAAACAAACTCCAGCATATATTCAGTTGTCAGACACTACTGGAACTTAAAACTGGACATGGTTCTATGGTCAGATGAAACAAAAAAAGTGCTGGTTTCACTTTATTTTGATGGTCCCTTTAACACATTCTGTTGACTATAAGTAAAGTTGCACCTACATGTCTACTAACTCTCATAGCGTATTAGTAGAGTATTAATAGACTGGTAGGGTTAGAATTAGTTGACATGTACTTGCAAAGTTACTTATAGTCAGTAGAATGTCTGTTGGTAGATCATGACAATAAAGAGTTAGCAGATATTAAGCAAACAGTCTGCTAATACTCTGATGAGAGTTAGTAGACATGTACAGTATGTGCAACATTACTTATTGTCAACAGAATGTTCAAAGGGGACCATCAAAATAAAGTGCTACCAAAGTGCTTTTTGGCACACACAAGATGGGTTTAAGGGAAACACAAGGGTAAAAAGAGTACTCCACGCCTACAGTTAAATATACTACTGCATAGTTCATGTTGTGTGCGTTTTTCTGTTCCGATGCATGGTATCATGGATTCTATCAAATGCCAACAGATAAAACATCAAAAACTGACTGACTCGGCTAGAAATCTTATAATAAGCATTGGTTGGATCCTCCAACAGGACTGTAGTGCATCGATGTGTGTGACATCACTAATTATGTGTGATCGCGTGGCCTCTCTCTATCTGGCCCTGCCCCCCTCTCGGTGTGGTAGTCGTATGTTAAGTATGTATCACGGCCGTGTGATGTGCGTGCGTGGTCAATAAAGCCACAGATAATGAAGAAGCAGTCTTTGCCAGTTTATTCAAGCTGTACGAGTCAACAAGCACAATAAACCAAAAGCAAACATTAAAATCAACACAAAAATGGGTCACAGAGCACAAAATGAAGGTTCTGCCATGGCCATCCCAGTCCCCTGACCTGAAGCCTATAGAAAATGAGTGGTTTGAACTGAAGAGGAGAAGCATCAACATGGACCTGGAGAGATTCTGTATGGAAGAATGGTCTCCAAACTCTTGTTAGGCGTTCTCCAACCTCATCTGGCATTATACAAGAAGACTTGTTATCTTGGCAAATGAAGATTGCAAATAGTATTCAGTAAAAGGGGGCCAATAACTATGGCCACCATGAATTGGAGAAACACATTTATTTCATAATGAGATCCTCCTTCATTTGTTTTACTTCAATGAAAGGTTAGATTTTTCTTGAATAAAAGATCAAAAGGATAAACATTTATTTTCACAGCCGCCTTCTTTTTTATTATTCATTTCTAACATGGTGCTGATTGCTTACAAGTCAGACTTGTCTGAGATCAGTTCTCACAGCTTTAGACTGAACATTTCCTAAATGAGCAAATTCTTACACATGTTTGACAGTTATTAGTCTGGAGGAAGATGATGCACAGTTCCCATCATTAGAGTGTTGTATAGAGAAACGGAACGTATGACACTGCTGTTTCATCATACAGTCATAGGGTGTGAGTGTGTGTCTGTGTTCATCTCATCTCTACGGTGACCTCTGGGTTAAATCTATGTCAGAATACTTGTGAAACTCACGCTACCTTTAGTAAGATGTCGCTAACCTCTCCTCATTGCTGTAGGCCTCAGGCCTTTAATCAAAGGATAAGACAGTCTCAGTAGACATTAGTTACATTCTGTTAATTGGTTTTCGAAAAATCAGATTCCACATTATTTTTTATAGTCAAAGACCAATATTTAGTAAAGTGTTTATTAATGTTTCTCATTGTTTACATACATACTGCATCCAATAAACTTTTTTAAGCACTTTAAGAAATTTAACTGATGTTTGTCATTAGTTAGAAAAAAAAGAGAAATAATATTACATAAGTCATAATAGGAAAATAAATATATACTCTGTTAAATTAGAAACAAATTAAATATATTAAACAAACAAAAAACAGTTTGCAAATGTTTAATACATTTAATTCTAAAAAGAAAATTAAGATTTATAAATTAAGCATTATAAATAAAACTAGAACATCAATATTTGAAAAATAAATAAAAAGACAAAGGGATAACCATACTTAGACTGCATAGCAGCTAAGTGTGAAAGCGAACCGCAGATTGTTTCCTTTGTGCAATATGTTCAACATATTTTTCCAGCGTAGAAGAGCCGTGTGTGTTTAGGGTTTAGAGCAGAATTGTGTATAGCTTGACTAACAGGGATGGAAAAGGATTCTTGCTGGTGTGGCTGCTGAAGACCAAGTTCTGGGTGAAGTTCACATATGTTTAGTCCCCATGTGTGTATCTTAAGATTTAGTCTTATTGTCACATATTATACCATTCTGTTGAATTAGAACAGAAGAAAAACAGGTTAGGAAGTGGCCCTTTACATGATATATATGCCAATATACACAATGTGTTGGTATAAACCCTGCAGAGGTTGTCATGTTTTATTCAGTTTAGCTGTTCTGTATTACTCCTTACTCACTCCACATATTTTTTCAAAAACATAATCTGTAAATTCTAACCTTTTGTAGTCTTTTTATCCTTCTACTGAGCCATGGAGCTTTTGGATCAATGCAGTGCAACTGATCATCTTTATCAATGAACCTGTAAAGATGAAAGGAGAAAATGCATTTAGACTGCATATATAGACAAATTAAAATGCTCTTTAACAAAGAGAGTTCACAGATAGGTGATTTCTTTAAATGTAAACTTACAATACTGCTGCAAGACATTTGCGTGTTGCTGGAAGGATGTAACAACTTGTGATTTTTCTTAATGGTTCTATATTCGTGAGCATCTCCATATCGCAGCAGGTTGGCCTTTTAGGGTCATGAGAGGTCACTGCAAGCAGACAGATAAAACATCCGTAAATAAAAGTTTTTCCCATTTTAGGTTGATTTCAGAAGCTCTGAATTCTAAATGGCCTTCAGTTGTATAAAACACTCTTCAAATGTCTTCGAAGTTCAAAGTAAGACTGCAAAAAAGTGTCTTTTCCATTAAAATATGTAAGAATCCTAAACATGATAAATTTACTTGAAGCAAAGTTGCATAGACTTGTTTTGAGTGAATATCTTAAGTAGATTTTTCTTAACCCATCAATCCATTCTTTTTTTGTTTAAGCGTAATCCTAATTTCATGAGGTTTATGCTTGAAAACAAACATTTTTTTCCAATATGATAAGAAAAATTTTAATTTTTAATTAAATTCAATAATTTTCTGTAAGTTTTGAGTGCAAATGTCAATTTTTGTGCAATAGTCGAAGGATACTCACCTCCTGATGTAAAAGCACTCAGAAATATAACCAAAGAAAACAAACAGATCAGTTGATGAGATGCTGTGGACAGGTGCATGTTTGCTGAGGAATCCTGTGTGCTGTCAGACTCCAAAAACGGTTTGCTGCTCTTGGGTGGCTTTTTGCTTTTTATGTCCTCAGAAAAAGGGAAGTATTGTCTTTGTTCATGCTTCATATGAATAAAGCGAACGGAATAACTTACGCCATTACTAATCATTCTGCAGCATTACGCTGTTATAGAGCTATTGAGGTTACTTCTTAAAGATGAACATTTACAGTTATCCGAGTTGTTGCTTCACAGAGAGATTAGCTAAATGAGCTCATTATTTTATATGACAAGTCGAGGATGACAGGAATGATTTGAGGGTATCGTCATGTGTAGGGTTTCTCTGAAATTTGTCATTGGACAATCTGGACATATGAAAGGAGTGTCACTGGACAATCTAGAAAATCATTGGACAATCTTGACGCGAAAGGAGTATAAAATACAGGACTGAATAATGGAACATCTTGTCATGCTAGTCTGATGATGATGCTCTGTCACTGTTCTTTAATTTTGTAAGAATGATTTAATCAGGGCAAAACATTGAGAATTAAGTAACCGTGCTACAACAGATCAGCACTCTCGACAACTGTATTACACTGAACAAAATTATAAACGCAACACTTTTGTTTTTGCCCCCATTTTTCATGAGCTGAACTCAAAGATCTAAGACTTTTTCTATGTACACAAAAGGCCTATTTCTCTCAAATATTGTTCACAAATCTGTCTAAATCGGTGTTAGTGAGCACTTCTCCTTTGCCGAGATAATCCATCCACCTCACAGGTGTGGCATATCAAGATGCTGATTAGACAGCATGATTATTCCACAGGTGTGCCTTAGGCTGGCCACAATAAAAGGCCACTATAAAATGTGCAGTTTTACTGTATAGGGGGGTCCGAAAACCAGTCAGTATCTGGTGTGACCACCATTTGCCTAAAATGGGGGCAAAAACAAAAGTGTTGCGTTTATAATTTTGTTCAGTGTACATTATATGATTTAACACAAATAACACATTTAAATTAAATAATTCATGCAGCTAGGATATAAGTGAAAGAAAGTGAAACCAATAGCAATTTAACTGCTTAGTTAGCAGCTTGTGTGAAAACAAACCACAGCGTGTTTCCTTCCTGCAAAATGTTGAAATGGAAAAAAGTGGTGCATGCAAAAATGTGGTGGGTAATATACAAAATCATTCTTTTAGCTAACCAGAATATTAATTAATAATATTTTTTTTGGGCTTATGACTTTTACTTTGTTTACTCAGAACTAGTAGTCTGTTATAGAAAGTGCTATATCTGTGCTGAATTACCACTTTAAAGGAACAGTTCACCCGAATATGAAAATTTGCTGAAAATGTATTCACCCTCAGGCCATTCAAGATGTAGATGAGTTTGTTTCTTCATCGGAACAGATTTGGAGAAATTTAGCATTACATCACTTGCTCACCAATGGATCCTCTGCAGTGAATGGGTGCCATCAGAATGAGAGTTCAAACATCTGATAAAACATCACAATAATCCACAAGTAATCCACACCACTCCAGTCCATCAGTTAATATTCTGTGAAGCAAAAAGCTGTGTTTGCAAGAAACAAATTAAGCTGTTTGAACTCTCATTCTGACGGCACCCATTCACTGCACAGGATCCATTAGTGAGCAAGACATTTTACAGTATGACCATAATTAAATAATTAATAATGTAAATCATAAAATAAAATACAATAAATGCAGAATATTGAAGGTATTGGTGTAGGTATCTGTCATTCATAAAATACATATTTATTTTATTTTTGCGTAATTGAAAATTCATTTCATATTGTTAAGTGATGTGACATGTGGCCAAGTATGGTGACCCATACTCGGAATTAGTGCTCTGCATTTATCCCATCCAAAGTGCACACACACACAGCAGTAAACACACATACACACACA
>NW_015536542.1:34975-42686 GCF_001515605.1 Sinocyclocheilus anshuiensis
CGGTACGAGACTCGAACCCGCAACCTTTGGGTTACGAGTCCGACTCTCTAACCATTAGGCCACAACTTCCCCTGTGTAATGGATTTGTGACTCTAAACCTTATAGTTACTGAGAAAAAGCCTTCCCATGTGACAACTAACCCCAGTGTTCAGTATACATAATTGCCTTATTTGGTCTTGACCATAAATGCTGGTCTGTGAATGTCACTTCTCACACCCTCCTTCTCTTTTATATATATGTAGCAAGGGAATATACCACATACAAAATTAGCAATATGTGCAATAAATGCCAACCAAGAGGAGTTATTTTAATGTGTGGTGGACAGTTATAGTCCAAGCAAAGTTTGAGGCTTTAGTCACAGTCAGGACAGGAAATCCCCACAGGCACATGACAGCAGAGTCATGGATTGTCTGTCCTTAGAGCTTTCCTCTGCATCATTTTGGTAACATGACAGCTTCAACAAGTTTCGAAACACGAGAGGCTATTTT
Source organism: Sinocyclocheilus anshuiensis (assembly GCF_001515605.1). Lineage (NCBI taxonomy): Eukaryota > Metazoa > Chordata > Actinopteri > Cypriniformes > Cyprinidae > Sinocyclocheilus > Sinocyclocheilus anshuiensis. Next base: position 35,464 of record NW_015536542.1, read on the forward strand.
TTCCCCCATTGACTTTGTGCGGCTCACAGATTAGCCACAGTGCCAATATGCATTTTTTTTTCTTGTGCTGCTTTACCAACCCAGAGGAGATTGAGGAACTTGTGATTAATGGCCATGGAATTTAAAAGTTCTGTCTGCTCAAGTCTCAGACTCATTCTCAAACTAACTACTGAAAAATACAAAATAAATAAATGAAATAATAATAATAATAAAAATAATAATAATAATTCAGAATCCCATTTGTTGGTTTATAAAGTTGCACTTACAAAGCATTAGCTGGGTTGTGACACAGTAAACATGCCATATTATGTACACATGATGATATATCAATACACAATATACATATATGATAGATGACATTAAAATATATACACAGAAAATACAAAATGCCTCAACTATGATCAGATTCATAAAAAAGGAGAGTGAAAATTAATATGAAATAAATCAGAATTTGACATGGAATGAATGATATATCGGTACCATATTGGTCATCATCTGATAGGCTATACAATTTTATTTTATTAAACATTAAATAACCTTTAAAATTATTATTATTATTGTGCTCTCTCACAAAAGCATTGAAATAGTTCTTCCTCCGACCTCTTTATTTCCATCACACATTTTTTGCACACACAAAAAATTTGCGAGAGAAAGAGACAGTGCAAAAGCATTGAAAATATTATTTTTCCTTTCATCTAATTTTTTTCCCATCACCATGTGCCGTTAGAGGTATAAAGTTCATTTTTAAAAATAAGGTAACACTTTATATTAGGGAACACATTCACTATTAACTAAGAGTTTTCCCTCAATAAAATCCTAATTTACTGCTTATTAATAGTAAATAAAGTAGTTGTAGTTATGTTTAGGTATAGGGAAGGGTTAAGGAATCTAGAATATGGACATGCAGAATAAGGCATTAATATGTGCTTAATAAGTACTAATAAACAGCCAATATGTTAGTAATATGCATGATAATAAGCGACTAGTTAAAAGTGAATAGTGCTCCCTAATCTAAAGTATTACCAAAAATACTAATAATGTAAATGTATATGTACAAATATACATGTAATCTATAGCAAATCTCAAAGTGAATATCTATTTTGCATACTGTATATTATATGTAGTAATGCCTAAACTAATTTGTAGCATTTATATATTTTCCTTTTTCTTTTATTTAGAAAAAAATAGTATAGAGTTTTGGTCATTTATTGGTCAATATTAAATCATAACATGAATAATAATCATATCTGCCAGAATTTTAATATCGGTGCCTCTCAAATCAAAATTCCAAAAACATTTGATGCTGTTTTTCTCAGTCCCACTGCTGACATTGTTATTTACCTTTGTAAGGCAGTAGGTATTCATTTAGTTTTTTGACACAATGATAATTTTAGAAACTGGATGAAGCATTAAGAAGGGTTTTGAAGGGGTCACTGGTTATCTTGTCAGCCTGCTTCCTGGATCTCACCTCATACAAGTCCTGGGGGTGGGACTGATACTGTCACGTGGATTTTTTTAAAAGTGTTTTTAAATGTTTGTAAAGATTTGTAAAAATGAAACAAAAAGTCTCAGTGACCCTTGGGTTGATTTGCGTCGTAGTGTTTCTAAGGAAAGCTCAAGTGTAGTATAGGTGATGCATGCAAAGATAGCAAAGCAAGACAAGAAACCACAGCTCGGCATGTTGCTCAAGTCAAGATGAAATCATCTCACGTCACTGAGACAGATATTAATAACACTACGTGTGGATGGTATGTGCACTATCATGGTGGCCCACATAACATTTAAACTCATATATTTCTAAATGTGGTTTTGCACACTGGAAACAAAGTCTAAAGCTGTGTCAGTGAATTTACTAGTCAGAATCAAACTTCTGTTAAACTACTTATTATTATTATTAATAGTAACATAGTAAACATGGTATAATAGAGGTTCTTTACTTTCATTAAGGCACTGTGCTTGTGTTTAACTTAACATCTCTGGCTTGTAGCCTTAGCCTTTCTGTGCTGTGCCAACTTAGCAAAAATGTTTTTTTAATTTTTTTTATTAGTGGTTAGCACTTAGCCAAACCACAGATGAGCACTGATAACAGGAAAAAGGACATATTCAAACGAAAAGTGTGAACTTGCAGGCTGCATCACATACAGTATGTCTCTTGAAAAATACTCTATTCTACCATAGTCTTAAGTCAATATGGATATGTTTTTTTGGGGGGAGAGTCTTAATGTTTTAGAGCGTCTTAAACAGCAAATACGGTATTGATTACTGAGTCTTCATGTACTGTTAGATACATGGTTCAATTGAACTAAACAAAAGGTGAGTTCTCTTTGTGGAAGATAAAAACATTTCTCCTAAACTTTGATATAAAAACCACTGATAGAGAAACACACATTTGTGTAACTGGACATTTGAGTCAAAACATTATAATGACTGAGATAGTGCCCTTGTGACAACTGTGTGAGAACAAACACCAGACCAATGACTAATCAATATACACCATCACTTGTTTTGTGGGAGTAAAATGGAGTTTAACTGAGTCATGGTTTGATTTACAAACATTTACTATGGTAACAGTTTCCACCAAAATAAGTTACCACAGTACAGTGAATTGTAAATGTTTTTCAACACTATACACTTTCAGAATCTTTTTCTTTTATTTTATTTTATTTATTTTGTGAAACTGGTAAGTAATACACAGCAATATCACACTTTGGTACCTATGGTTACCATGGCAAATTTCTGTAAGGGTGTAACCCGGAATAATACGAAACATAGCTACGTTTACACAATTCTTTCTTTCAATAAATATGAAACTATCTCTGTTAAGCTAAACTAAGTCAAGTCAGAACATTTTAAAATAACTAAAGTAATACTGATGCTGTTTATGTGAACATTTATTCACCATGAAGACTGTATTTTAATTGAGACAAGAACATACAGTATTTCACACCTAATTTGTTGTCTGAAGTAAATTTTAAAATCCATGACTTATAATTTGTGTAATTAGATAAACATGTATGATGCAAGTAGTGCCCCCTAGTGATGGACTTCTTTCTTTATTTCGTTCATTTTTCTTTTTTTGTTACATGCTGCCATCTGCTGAGTGCTCATGTCTGTTTGAATGTTGAAAACATATTTTCTCATGCATTTCCTCACTTTTTGTTTTTTTGACGAGTTTTTAGGTAAATATTGGTTTTGTTGCATTTTCACACTTCATATTCTTCTTCATATTGCACGTTATTCAACCCTTTGCAAAGCAACAGCTCAGACCACTAACACACCACCTGTACCTGTTACTGTCTGCATACTGGTACATATAGGTGTGAAGACTCATGTTCATCATGCTTCACAGAACATATTTAAAAAACAGACAAAACAGCCAGGATGTTCTTTGATTTGAACCTGCCTGTCTGATTTGAGAACAAGAGGCCTGGAGATTGTCTCTAACTAGTCAGGTGCAATAAACAGGTCTAAATAATTATATTTTAACTCTCATATGGGCATTTTCAATTCAATGACTATTAACATTTCTTTAATAGTTTCATTATTCAGGTGTGAATTATGGCCCAGACCAACAGTTCCTGTTCCATCAACAAGCCCCTGCTGGTAGATGTCGTAACTACACCATTATGCAGGTAAAAAGCATGTTTCTCCACTGATGGCCATTAGAAAGTAGAAATGTATCCTGATAACATTTTGAGAAGGGTCTGGCTGCAGCCTCGCACTTGCACTCTCAGACGTGCACTCTCAGGCTTGGATTCTCAGACACTTGCGCTTCCGCTAGCGACGTCCACTTGCAGGCTTTATTTTTTATTTTGTTCTATTTTTTATTACTTTTTGTTTGAAAAAAAAGTTGAGAGATTCAAACAAAAAGTAATCAATAAATAGAACAAAATAAAAAAAATAAAAGACTGCAAGTGACGTCGCTAGCGGAAGTGCAAGTGTCTGAGAATGCAAGTCTGAGAGTGCAAGTGCAAGGCTGCAGCTAGACCCTTTTGAAAATTTTCAAGCAACATAAACGGCAAGAGTGACATTATATTACAGTATATGCGCTTTTGTGGTGTCACTGTGGTCATGACGTCATTTTCCTGGGTCTCCATAGTGATTAGTCACATGACATTTATAGCTTAGGCATCAAGATTGGGTTTTAAAAAGTATCATATCTGGCTGTTGCCAGTTATATACAATGAAACATCCTCCATTGTAGAATCCAATCATTTTCATGGCTTCATGTGCCCTCAAATGTTACCCCACAATCTGTAGTTTGCTGTTTTGCATACTGTAGCTTTTATATTGATTGTCAGAGTGCATATTGTCTGGTCCATGCTTGGGGTTGCTGCAAAGAAATTTCCTGTCAGGTGTGTGAAAAGGTTTATCTATCAGTCAGTCAATCAATCAATCTAGCCCCCCGGAAATCACATGACATACGCTTGCATTCAGAGACAGCGCAATCTGTGCATCTGTGTTTATTTGTTTATTGCCGTGTCTCTAGAGATGAGTGTGTCTTGGAGTCAAATTAAGGTTTAGTGAGGAAGGAAAAGTTTTGTGGGCCACTTGCAGTCCCTGCCAAGCCTCATAGGATCTTTACATAGAACATGCTAAGGTCACATGATGTTGCACCACAATGACTTTCCCTAGTCTGTCAGACACATCTGTAGATGCACGTCAAAAGATGCCCGCTTATTATTCTCACCATCTTTGCTTTCTGCAAATGAGTCTAAATATTAAACAATATTTGGTTACACTTTATTTTAAAGGTATTCTTGTTACAGTGTAATTTAAGTACTGAGTAATAATAATGAACATGTACTTACTTTAGGGTTAGGACAGGGGTAGGCAAGTTTGGTCCTAGAGAGCCGCAGTTCTGCAGAGTTCAGCTCCAACCCTGAAAACAAAACTCACCTGCCTATAGCCTTAGTAATCCTGAAGATATTGATTAGCTTGTTCAGGTGTGTTTGATTAGGGTTGGAGCTGAACTCTGCAGGACTGCGGCTCTCTAGGACCGAACTTGCCTACCCCTGGGTTAGGAGTAAGGTTAGGGTTAGTTTCTTGAAATTATGCATCATTTTTCCGTTATTACGAAGTATATGTAACGTGTAACAAGGACACTGTAAAATAAAGCATTACCCAATAGTAAATAAGTTTATGGCCTTCAAAACCAAACACTCCAATTTCCATTATTTGGTCACTGGAAACGATTATTTTGTTCAATATAAATTTTTTATGAGGAACAACATCACATTGATTATTTCCAGATGAAACACTCACCTATGATAAAAAAATTAACCGGTTTGATTATTAGAAATAGTTTCCTCTGTACTTGGAAAAAGGCTGTACGTATGCTAAATGCATATTTCCCCCCGAGTTCGGTGAATGACCGCAAAGAAGCAACCCCTTCTAAACACTAACCACACCTGCAGACTGCAGGAAACCAACACTAACTCTCAATATTACCAAGTCAGAAAGAACTCATGAAGAGCAATTTCACAGTGTTTACAATGTTAATTTTTTTTGCTAGAGAAATTATATAAAATATGTAAGGGATAATGCACATCCAGCCGGTTGTTATCTCAGAATAAACCCCGACAGGGTGATCAGGATCAGGTCAGGTCTTGTATCAGCCTGAAGGGGTTTATTCTGAGATAACAACCGGCTGGATGTACATTATCCCGCTTATTACATGGCTACTTGCCACATAAGTAAATAATTAGACGCGAAATATTGATTTGAGTTGAAATATTTGAACGTAAAGCTTCCGTGAAGACAGCAGTTGCGAGCAAGCGGCAAATTCAAACTAGACGGACATAAGCTCAGGTGCGTTTTTTGGTATTTTTGCCTAAATTTGACATACTCAAATTCAAATGTTTACCCTACACACATACAATGGAGGAAATGAAAAAAAAAAAATGGTTTCATTGTAAAGAAAACCATTTGAACTTAAAAATATGAGTGTAATTCTTTATAAATAACATTATGTATTTTTCAAATATTACAATAAACACAAAAAAAACATAGGCGCTTTTTGATTTAAAAAAATATATATATATTTTTTGAAAGTATGTAATTCAGGTTCTATTAGGTCCAGCTCTTTGCAATTTACTTTGTTTGATGCCATTAGATGCCAAAACGTACCAGAAAAAAATAATCTTTCAAATAACAGCTTCTAAACAGGAGTTACTACATTATATGTGAAGCGAGTCAAATTGTCTATTTCTGCATCTAAATGTGTCATTGTGAGTTTCCTTTGCAAAAACAGGCTTTATAAAACACATTAACCCCACAATCCTATATTATTCTGTGCCATAAGCACTTTAATTGATTATTAATTGAATTATGTTTCATTTTTATGTTTTTCTAAGTAGTAATATACAAAATGGCACAAGCGAATTGGAACAAATTTTACATATTGTGTTATTTATGTGCATTCTGTATTGGTATATACTGAATCAGAGCATCTCACCTCATCAGCTGAGCCATCCCCCCTGTATCCAGCAGCCTCTTGCTGCCAACATCTTTGCATCCCTGGACCAGAGCTGAGCTAACCCGATAGCCACGGCTGCTATGACCTTCAGAGCGTGAAACAAACAAATAAATGATCATTCACACAGCGCTGTAATAATCCATGTATATTTACTGTATATTTACTGAAATGCATCATGTACAGTCCTTTTCTGTCAATAAACAGTTTTATCAGATTGTTAGCTGTGCTATCACGTTTCAAAATAAAGATTCAAAGATCACAAACGGAGAAAACAGGCTGATAAAGCCTCACCAGATGCACGTTCATTCCTCTCCACGGCGCCGCTGAACGTTCTTCATCATATACAACTTGTAATATGATTATCATAGATTGATATTCTCCGAGCCGCATTTGCTTTTCCGCGTGGCCGTTTTGCTTTCAAACCAGTCCGAAACTACAAGTCCCAAACAACAACACAAGCTGCAAGGAGCACTATCCCGGATCCGGATATGTGTCTGCCCCCTCGACCACCCTCCCCTGCTGTTGACAGCAGAGGTGTCAAATTTCAGAACTCTGACTGGCCTGCTGTGTGTGTGTGTCATAAAACCTGACCAATTGCAATCGACAGACTCATCAGAGTTGTAAAAGATCAGACTTGCCTGGCATTAGAGCTTAAGATTTGGAGAGCGCGTCTATGGCAGAAAGTGCGCATGTTTTTTCTGGTGCGCATCTGGACAAAACGCTATATATCTCACCGATGGAAGCA
>NW_015536542.1:42919-52207 GCF_001515605.1 Sinocyclocheilus anshuiensis
CTTTCAAATGAACCCATATATGGGCTGATACCATATAAGGAAGGCTATGTAAATGAAGCATAAACATTTTTAACGTATCCGGGTCCGCGGAGTTTAAGTGTTAAGGGAAACGGTGCAGTCAAACCACTTATTACACAACATTTCACCACAAAAATAATTAAGGCAATAAAAGAATTAAGACGAAAATGTTTTAAAACCTTACCAGTTTGTTAGTTCTCTTATAATCCATTACAGCGTACAAAACAATCGTAGCAAAATGGCAGCAGCTGCGTTTGTATGAAACGAGAGCGAGTCCACGATACCAGGATGACATAATTATAATAATTGTATACCACTTTGAATCAAGTTTTAATATTTTATTAGCTAAACAAATGCAAAGCTTCCACCAAGAAAAAATAGGTTTATAATAAATATATCATATACTGTATATACATATATTATATGTTAATATTTTAATATATAAATTTATATATTATATATAACTTTTAATTTAACTGTTTGTTAATTATATATTACCAGAAGCATAACCATTCAGTGAAACTCAAACTTTACATGAATTAAATGCTGTAGTCGCTGATGCAATAGTTAGTCAATATATCATTTGCAAAGTTCATTCATTGTTCATTTTATTCTTGATTATGTGAACATCTTGGTACTTTCCACTCTACGACACACCTACATTAGCAGTGACCATGCTCTCATGGTCATGTAGACCACTGAATTTTAGAGAGCTGTGAATGTTCCCCTATGTACATGGTGGTCGCCCGTGAGGTGATGAGGGGGCCTTTTGTTCCGAGCGGACAGGTGACAACTCTGTGGAAGGAAGTTGATGCTCATTTTCCCCTCTGTGAGTGTTCATAAAAGTGCAAGTTGTGGTGAGCCGACATAATACGCGTTAGACTCACACGAGAAGATGAGGTGTGTTTCTGTAACCCTTCTGCTGTGCCTGGCTACAATGCTGCTCGCTCAAGTCACCTGCCAAAGTAAGAAACTTTATGTAATTGTAAAAAAAAAGTTTTTATTATTATTATTATTACATTGTGTTGTCTGAATGAATTTCTGTGTTAAAATGCTTTTGTTTCCTTTGGATGTTTGTAGTAAGTGGCGTGTCAAATTGCCTTTGTCTCAAGACATCAAATCGAGTTCTCCGCAAGGAAGAGATTGAAAGTTACATGATACAAAAAGCAGGCGTCTGCCATATTGATGCCATTTTGTGAGTCCTTTTTTCTTTGCTGCGATGGATCTCGACTATTCAACAATATATTTCATGATAGATCTTTGCAAATATGTCAGAATACTAGTTATTTTGTCTAGGCTTTATTTTAGTACATTGACAATTTTACCCATAACATTTTGATACCAAAATACTTTCTGTACATTTGTATATTTTGTTGTATTGTCATGCTAAATTGTTACTTTTATGTATTTACAGATTTAAAACAGTCAGTGGTCGTTTCATTTGCGCCAATCCACTAAAGCCTTGGGTGAAAAGAGCCGTGGAATTTGTGGACAAGAAGAAGGCAGTTGAAACGACAGCGCGTCCCATAAACTCTGCGTCAACATCGACATTGAACAACACATCACATACAACAGGATGAACTATGACTACTTTACCTGAACATTTTTTTTACATAATTTGTTAACATATGTCTGTAATTTTTGTGTTGGATTTTATTTTATTTACACCTGGTTAATTAAAAATGACTGCAGAAAATATATTGCAGTGCTATGCATGATTTTTTTGTTTATTCAGCTCAACAGGACTTTTTAAGTATCATTACGATAGTATTATAATTTTTATTAATATTTTAAATTAGTTTTAATTTTTGTTAAAATTTTAGTAATTTTGGTGTGTGATTTTTAAAAAAATTGTTATTATTATTTTAAATGTTTAAATTGTTTTCATAAATTTTTATTTCAGTTTTAGTTATTTTAGTATATCAAGACAAACTAAATAAAAATGAGAAATGTTGCCTTGACAACTAGCTGATAAACAAAAATTATTTTATGGTTTTAGTTTTAGTCGACTATAATAATAAGCTATAAATGGAGTGTTTTTTTTTTCTTAATGTAGTTAATAACTATTAAAAATGTAGTGGCTGTGTGATTAGTTCTAAAATGTGTTTCACTAGTGTATTTACTCACCTGTACAATTTAAAAAACATAAAATGAATAAATTAAATGTGATATGTTAAAATGTTCATTCTGAAGTAATTTTGACCTTTGTGTGCGTGAATACGTGATTGCGAGTGTGTCAGTGGGTAGAACATAGTGAAGTGTTCACACACACACACACACACACACACACACACACACTGTTAACCCTTGTGTGGGTTTAGACACTAATCCACATTGTTCTGTGGGATTTCTCCTTTCACTGTACAAATATGTCACTCAAACTATAGCAGTCTGACTCATGTACAGTATCTTACATTTAAATAATTTTTTTCCAATATTGTATTTGCATATGAAAAACAGTTAGACAATGCATGTGTGCATGTGAAGAACTGCAGTTGTGCACGCTGAAACCCCCGTACCCTTTGCATGATGCATTAAATTCCATGCACACATGATGGTTTGAGAGGAGGTGGAGTAGATCACAGGGTGGGTTTTGTGAGTAAATGTGGGTGCTTAAAGAATAGGTTGGTGGGCAATGTGTTTTCCATAAAGTCAAGCTCATGTCTCTGGTGTACTATATGTAAAAATCAGTAGAGCTTAGTTGCATTTAGATGTTGAGCCTACTGACTACTGCATTTACATTATGGCTAGCAGTTTATCCCATGGATCAACAGAAATGTTCGTATGTCAGATAAAATGAGTGGGCCTTGTCTGAATTTCTAATTTAAAACAAGAGCGAAAGTCAGTGAGGTAAATGAAAGCTAGGTCAGGTTTTTGTGGTCTGGGATGATGGTTGCATATCATAGCAGCCAATGCAACATCATAATGATGCCATTACCAGCAGCTATCACTCTGCAGCTCTCACATGGTTTCCCACTGAAGTATAGCAGGGTTGAACCTGGTCAGTACCTGGATGGGAAACCTCCTGGGGAAAACTAGGTTGCTGCTGGAAGAGGTGCTAGTGAGGCCAGCAGGGGGTGTTCACCCGGTGGTCTGTGTGGCTCCTAGCACCCCAGTATAGTCTTGGGGACACTCTACTGTTAAGAAGCACCATCCTTCAGATGAGACCTTAAACTGATGTCCTGACTGTCTGTGGTCATGAAAAATGTTCTTTGAACAGAGTGTAACACCGGCATCCTGGCCAAATATGGCCACTGGCCTCTGTCAATCATCATGGCCTCCTAATCATCCCCATACTGTATCTACAGATTGGCATCATCACTCTTTCTCCCCTCCACCAGTAATACATCACAATTTCATCATCCAGCTTGGTTCATCAACAATTACCCCATCAAGCTCAGTCAGAAAATTTGGCATAATCTTTGATGAACAGCTGACCTTCATCATCTGCAGTAAAACCTTTCTTTCTTTCTTTCTTTCTTTCTTTCTTTCTTTCACATAGAAAGAATGAAAGAAAGCGAAATTCGCTGTGTCGTCAGCGAATTTCCTCAAATTCGCTGACGACACAACGGTGATAGGCCTGATCACCGACAACGATGAGACGGCCTACAGAGAGGAGGTGAGCACCCTGACTAAATGGTGTCAGGAGAATCATCTCTCACTCAACATCGACAAGACCAAGTGATGTGACAATAAAAGTGACTTTGACTTTGACTTTGACATAGTATACACCAAGTAGGAGTCAAGACCTGCTCATAAAATCTCTCGGTTAAAAGATGTGATTTCAGCATGGCTTTAAACACGGGTAGTGATTTAGTAGATCTAATAGAGGGGGGGAGGTAATTCCACAATTTTGGACCGGCTCTGTAAAAAGCTCTATAACCCATATATTTGTATTTGGTCTTAATAGCACAGAGAAGGTGTTGTTTTTCTGATCTCAAGGTTCTGGAAGGAGCGTATACTGACACCAAAACCTCAGAATGCAGCAGCACGACTGGTCTTCAACAAACCCAAAATGGCCCACGTCACACCTCTCTTTATCTCTGTTCACTAGTGTCCAGCTGAGGCTCGCATCAAATTCAGGACAATGATGCTTGCATATAGAACAGCCATGGGTTCAGCACCCTCATACTTCCACTCGCTCTTGTGAGTTTACATCCCCTCCAGAAACCTGAAATCTGTAAGTGAGCGACACCTCATGGTACCATCACAGAGAGGCATAAAATCACTTTCCAGAACATTTTCATTGACTGTTCCTTGCTGGTGGAATGATCAGCTGAAAACTCATCTCTTCTGTCAACATTTAACTGCTTCCTTATTGAAAAAAACAAACAAATAAACAAACAAAAACTATGCTTTCACTTCTTTTTAATCTCTCCCTGTTTATGCTATTTCTAAATGATGTCTGAACCTTGTATTACAAGCACGTCCTGTGATTATTTGACTCTTATGATGAGTCGCTTGTTGTTTTCCTCAGTTGTAAGTTGCTTTGGATAGTAGCATCTGCTAAATGAATAAATGTAAATGTAAGCTGGTGTGCGGTGGGCGTTCTGGTGTACTATGGCTGCTGTCACGTCATCCATGCGGATGGTGCACAGTGTTGGTGGTTGAGAAAATTTCCTCTCTCCAAATGTAAATGTAAAGTGCTTTGAGTGTCAATAAAAGCATTATGTAAATGTAATACTAACTAACTAACTAACTAACTAACCTATGGAGTCCCAGACATGATATGCGGGGAAAAAATATTTATATGGTGGCCACAAATGAACAATTCGTTTGAAGTAAATTGTGAGCACGATTTACTTAAAACAAGGTGATGAATTAGCAAGTCTTGGGAACGAAATGTTAATTCTTGGCCACAATATAAATCTTTTTTTCCCGCATGTCATGTCTGGGGTTCCGTACTAACCATTCAGACAGGTTGTATCTGAAAAATCTCTTTTTTAAGCAAATATCTTCATTGTTTAAGTGAACGGTTTGAAGACTCAGTTGTAATGTGACTGATCACCAAATAAGTAAATATGTGGATATGGGTTGATTTGGTTTGAAAATATTATTAATATAATTTTATTTATATAATTAGTTTAATTTTACCTGCTTATTACCTGGCATGGACTCCACAAGACCTGTCCTGTTGTATATGGCACCAAGACATTAACAGCAGATTAAGTCCTGCAAGTTGTGAGTGAGGCCTTTATAGATCAGATGTGTTGGTCCAGCACATCCCATAGATGCTTGGTCAGGTTGAGATCCGGGGAATTTGAAGTCCATGGCAGCACCTTGAACTTTTTATCAAGTTCCTCAAACCATACCTGTACAATTTCTGCAGTGTGGCTGGTGCATTATACTGCTGAATGAGGCCACTGCCATGAGGAAACATCATTGCCATGAAGGGGTGTACGTGGTCTGCAACTACCGTGGTAAGTGTCAAAGTAACATCTGCTGTACATGAATGCCAGTCAGTTGCAGTTCTACTGTGAATCCTGCTACAATCTCTTCCCCAAGTAATCAACGCACACACACCCGGCCATCCAGCTGATCTAAAAGAAAACGTGTTTTGTCAGACCAGACAGTCTTCTTCCATTGCTCCATTGTGAAGTTCTGATGCTCACATACCCATTGTAGTTGCTTTAGGCGGTGGACCGGGGTCATCAGGGGCACTCTAAACGCAGCAAACTGCGATGCACTGTGTGTTCTGACACTTTTCTATCATGGCCAGCATTATTTTTTTTTTAGCAATATGAGCTACAGTAGCTCTTCTATGTGATCAGACCATGCATCATCGAGCCTTGGCTGCCCATGACCCTTACATTGGTTCACTTGTTGTCTTTCCATGAATCATTTTTGGTAGGTACTAATCACTGCATACTGGGAACACAACCCACAACACTTGCCATTTTGGAGATTTTTGGCCAGTGATCTGGCCTTCACTATTTGGCTCTTGTCAAAGTCACTCATATCTTTTTGATTGTCCATTTTTCCTGCTTCTAAGACATGAAATTCAAGAACTGACTGTTCACTTGCTGTGTATAGTGTAATGTTACAGTGCTTTGACAAAGCCTCTTTTTTAGCATGCCAATTAACCATTTTTGTTTGCAAAATAGAGCAACCAAATAGACATTAAATTTGAGTCTGAACGTCACCTATTAACATCTTGTTCATTGAACTGTTGTACAAAATCAATCGACTAATACGGGGTAATTTTTACCCCATATCTTGAATTTTTCATATGTTTTCAATCATTTTGGTGCCACTGTCTCCCCATGGCTCCCGTTAATTTCTGACCCTGGGGTGTGTGTGGCATGACTGCGGGGTAGGGGCTCTTTTCAAGTGAAGGCCCCTTCTGTTGCAATGCCTATTTCAACTGAAACAGATGAAACAACATAGCAAAAGCTGCTACTGAGTGTCTAAACCCCCTGGCATTTGCATGATGCAAGGTGCAGAACTGTTAATTTGTTGTTTATTGGCAGGTCTCTATAATGTTTCTTTATTTAACTTGCAGAAAGGTTTTGTGAGTAAGGTGACATCTCTGTGGGAGGAAGTTCTGATGTTCATTTTCCTGCTTGTGAGTGTTTATAAAAGTATGTAAGTTGTGGTGAGCCGAGGTAATATGCATCAGACTCACAAGACAAGATGAGCTGTGTGTCGATAACTCTTCTGCTGTGCCTGGCTACAATGCTGCTCGCTCAAGTCACCTGCCAAAGTAAGAAACTTTTTATATTTGTAAAAAAAACAACAAAAAAACAACAATAATAATAATTAAAAATAAATAAATAAATAAAAACTCCATATTAACTCTAATTCCAATATATGATGTTATTTTGAATTAAACTGTTGTCAAAATGAATGCCTGTGTTAAAATGCTTTTGTTTCCTTTGGATGTTTGTAGTAAGTGGCGTGTCAAATTGCCTTTGTCTCAAGACATCAAATCGAGTTCTCCGCAAGGAAATGATTGAAAGTTACATGATACAAAAAGCAGGCGTCTGCCATATTGATGCCATTTTGTGAGTCCTTTTTTCTATGGAGGCGTGTATGCTGCAATAGATCTCAACTATTTTGGCCAGGCCTTTGTACTTTTGTATATTTTGTTGTATTATCATGCTAAATTGTTACTTTTATGTATTTACAGATTTAAAAGAGTCAGTGGTCGTTTCATTTGTGCCAATCCACTAATGCATTGGGTGAAAAGAGCCGTGGAATTTGTGGACAAGAAGAAGGCAATTAAAAAGAAAGCACATCCCATGATCCCTGCACCAACATTTACAACAGCATCAACACTGGATACAGCATCAGACTGGAATGGACAGGATGAACTAAGAACTACTGCACCTGAGCTATTAGAATTTGTTAACAAATGTGTGTATTTTTTTCTGTTTCTTATTTTTATTTGCACCTGGTTAGTTTAAAGTTAGATATTTCAGTTTAACTGTCTTGACTAAAAGTTAATTTTTGGGGGGGGTTGGTTCCTTTGGGAGTTTATAGCAATTGGCCGTTTACTTTGCACTTGCTTGAAGACGTCGGAAGCTGTTCTCCACAAGGAAGATATCAAAAGATACATAAAGCAGACATCTGCCATATTGATGCCGTTGAGTGAGTTATCCTTTTTTCTTATGGTATTGCATACACTGATAAAACTCACACTATTCAACACTACACCGTAAAATCCATTTCAGTTAAGGAAACAGATTACCAATTTCAATTAATTTAATTTCAGTGAAATAATACTTCCTAAAATACAACTCAATTACTGTATTGATTTAAACCATTTAATTTCATAACATTGCCTTTTCTCTTTTCTTATACCTGTTAGCTAGCTAGCTAATCCCAGGCCAGCATAACAAAAATAAACACTAACAGATCTCTGTATATTATTTATGTGCAAAAACACATGAAATAACATTTCTGTCAACATTTACTCTCCTTAGAGAATCTAAAGCAAAGCATCCTGAGAGAATTAGAAATCTGCTGTAACTCATTCAGTTTGAGTTCTGCTTAATATAATCAGTTATTGAGTTCACATAATTTTTTCTATTAAGTGCAATGAACTTTCAGTAATATTTGAGTGAAATAATCTCATTTCATTAAATAAATCTGACTGTTAGGTTTTACAGTGTATATTTCATGATAAATCTGAACTAGTTATGCCAGAATATATATTTTTTTGGCCAGGCCTTATTTTAGTATTTACCAAAAATATTTTATAACCAAAACACACCCTTTTATGGTACTTTTTTTTTTTTTTTTTTTTTTTTTTTGTAAATAAACATGTATATGTTATGTTGTATTTTCATGCTAAATTGTTACTTTTATATATTTACAGATTTAAAGCAGCCAGTGGTCTAACTTTTTGCTCCAATCCACAAAAGCCTTGGGTGAAAAGAGCCACAGAGTTTGTGGACAATAAGTGGTCGGCTTTAGAAACAACAGCACATCCCTTAAACTCTGCACCAACATCTAAAACAGCATTAACACTGGATACAGCATCAAACTGGAATGGACAGGATGAACTAAAAAGTACATCACCTGAGCTATTTGAATTTCTTAACAAATGTCTATTTTTTTGTTTTTTGGTGCACCTGGTTAGAGTTAGTTATTTCAGTTAAATTGTCTTGACTAAAAAAATGTCAGCTGTTAATTTTTTTTCTTTGGGTGCTTGTAGCGATTGGCCATTTATTTTGCCCTTGTTTGAAGATATCAGAAGCTGTTCTCCGCAAGGAAGATATCCAAAGTTACAAGATACATAAAGCAAACATCTGTCATTTTGATGCCATTAAATGGGTTCTCTTTTTTTTTCTTATGGTATTGTTTGTACTGTTCTTTTGGCCAGGCCTTATTTTAGTGCACTGACAATTTTTACCCATTAAATTTTGACACCAAAACAGACCCTTTTATGGTACTTATATACAGTTTAAATTAAATAAGCATCTGTACATTTGTATATTTTGTTGTATTTTTATGCTTAATTGTTACTTTTATGTATTTACAGATTTAAAACAGTCAGAGGTCATTTAATTTGTGCCAATCCACTAATGCCTTGGGTGAAAAGAGCCGTGGAATTTGTGGACAACAAGAAGGCAATTGAAACCACAGCACATCTTATAAACTCTGCACCAACATTTACAACAGCATCAACACTGGATACAGCATCAGACTGGAATGGACAGGATGAACTAAGAACTACTGCACCTGAGCTATTGGAATATGTTTACATATGTCTATAATTAGTGCTGATTTATTTTCCATTGGTTAATTTACTGAGTTTACTATATA
>NW_015536542.1:52217-54986 GCF_001515605.1 Sinocyclocheilus anshuiensis
TATACTGTATATATTAGTTTTTACCAATAACATTTTAAAATCAAAACATACCCTTTTATGGTACTCATTTTTTTAAATAAACATGTATATATTATGTTGTATTTTCATGCTAAACTGTTACTTTTATATATTTACAGATTTAAAACAGTCAGTGGTCTAACTTTTTGCTCCAATCCACAAAAGTCTTGAGTGAAAAGAGCCATAGAGTTTGTGGACAAGAAGTGGTGGGCTTTAAAAACAACAGCACATCCCTTAAACTCTGCACCAACATCTAAAACAGCATTAACACTGGATACAGCATCAAACTGGAATGGACAGGATGAACTAAAAATGACATCACCTGAACTATTTGAATTTCTTAACAAATGTCTATTTTTTTTTTTGTTTTAACAACAAAATATCAGCTGTTAATTTTTTTTCTTTGGGTGTTTGTAGCGACTGGCCATTTATTTTGCCCTTGTTTGAAGATATCAGAAACTGTTCTCCGCAAGGAAGATATCAAAAGTTACAAGATACATAAAGCAGATATCTATCATTTTGATGCCATTAAATGGGTTCTCTTTTTTTTTCTTATGGTATTGTTTACACTGTTCTTTTGGCCAGGCCTTATTTTAGTGCACTGACAATTTTTACCCATTAAATTAAATGTTGATACCAAAACAAACCCTTTTATGGTACTTATATACAGTTTAAAAGAGATTTAAAACAGTCAGTGGTCATTTCATTTGTGCCAGTCCACTGATGGTTAGAGAGAAATTACCCACAAAAGATAATTTAAAGCTATTATTGTGTTACTTGAGAAAAGCATGAAATAGATACAAAAAGTATAGCTTTAGAAAGAAATTGTTCTTTTTTTCATTTTCTTTTTTCATTAGTAATTTTTGGATGAACTATCCCTTTTATTAGTTTTTTATTAATAGGGATATTTTATTCCATATTATATTTTTATTTTCAGATTTTTTATTTACGGTGATTTATTGCTGCCACACACTTATTTTTTCCCCACTCAATTATGTCGTAATAACGAGATGATATTTCGTTAAAACGACATCTTTTCTCGTAATAACGAGATGTTTTCTCGTTATTATGGATATATGGTAGGCTGTATGCAGGGCAGGACTTACGGGGCCGGGGGCCCCTGGGCTTGAGGTTATGTTTGGGCCCCATACCTATACTACAAATGCCCTCAACTAGAACACTATTATGGAGTAACACAAAATACACAAAAATTTAAATATGCTTTCAGGTTCATATACTGTATACAATTAATAGGCAACATGTCTAGCCTAGTCAAAGTTTAGATGTAATATTAAATAGTCACTATAATACAATAAACAGGATGTGATCTCTCAGTTGAGAGATCAAAACCCTGAAATAACACTGAGCAGAAAAAACCAAAGAGATGTATTATTATGAAAATGTATTGTCATATCTGTGTCCTTTTATGTCAGATTCTTAAATGTAATAAATTCAGTCTTTATGCTGTTTGATTATGGCTTCGAATGTCGTAGTTGGGAGCTGGAAGTTGTTAGCCCCGGCTGGCCCATGCGCGCTGTTTAAATGCGACTAATAATTTCTGACTGGCACATAACTGAACAAATGTAAACGGGTTAAGGCGGGGCCCCCTACAAGGCGGGGCCCCTGGGCTGCAGCCCAGTCAAGCCCAATGGTAAGTCCGGCCATGGCTGTATGTGAACGAGCTAAGCGACTGTCCGCGCTGCTGTCGCCAAAGTCTAACATAAAGGATCTAAACGCTGCTGAAATTATTGAAATACACGGTTTTAAATGTATTTTTATGTAATGGTTTTTATTGTAGCTACATACTTATTAGGATTAATCTCCAATCTGTCTACAATATAGTGCCATCCAATAACTGCACTCAGACCCATGACTCGTTTAGGCTATGATCAGATCAAAACAGTTATTTTTGAATAATCGACTCTGGGCTTAATATTTCTTTATTTGAATGACTGAAGTTTGATTTAACAGCAAATCCAAATACGAAAAAAATAAATAAAGAGATGTTCTAATAGGACAATAATAATAATAATTATTATTATTACTATTATTATTATTTCGTTCTGTTTGGCAGAATTATTATTATTATTATTAGCCTATTAGAAAATCTCTTTATTTCTTTTTGTTCGTATTTCGATTTGTTGTTAAATCAAACTTCAGTCATTCAAATAAAAAAAATTAGTTTTGATCTGATCATAGCCTAAACGAGTCATGGGTCTGAGTGCAGTTATTGGATGGCACTATATTGTAGACAGATTGGAGATTAATCCTAATAAACATGCAGCTACAATTAAAACCATTACACAAAAATACATTTAAAACAGTGTATTTCAATAATTTCAGCAGCGTGCAGATCCTCGTTTATGTCAGACTGTGGCAGCAGCGCGGACAGTGGCTTAGCTCGCTCACATACAGCCTACCATATATCTATAATAACGGGAAAATATATAATTTTTATGACATAATATGTCGTTATTACGAGAAAAAATATTTCGTTTTAATGAGAAAAGATGTCGTTTTAACGAGAAAACATCTCGTTATTACGAGAAAAGATGTTGTTTTAACGAGAAAACATCTCGTTATTACGACATAATTGAGTGGAAAAAAAAATATGTGTGTGGCATCAATGCGTCACCGTAAATAATTTTTAAATGAAATTATACTCTGAATAAGAAACTAAAACTGCCAGTAGGTGGCAGTAAATGACTTAATGAATAAGTCATTGAGTCACTAATGAATGAATGAATGAAT
>NW_015536542.1:55944-63308 GCF_001515605.1 Sinocyclocheilus anshuiensis
GTTTTAACGAGAAAACATCTCGTTATTACGACATAATTGAGTGGAAAAAAAAATATGTGTGTGGCAGCAATGCGTCACCGTAAATAATTTTTAAATGAAATTATACTCTGAATAAGAAACTAAAACTGCCAGTAGGTGGCAGTAAATGACTTAATGAATAAGTCATTGAGTCACTAATGAATGAATGAATGAATTCATTCATTCATTCGTTCATAAGGCCGATTCATTCAGGAATGAAGTAAATTGTTCTCTTTATGAATGGGCCATTGGTTCACCCGATTCGTTCAAAAGGCAGATTCATTCATAAATTGTGTGCTGCTTGGAGACGCACAGCAGTTCTGCTGTGGCTTTAATAGGTAATATTTGCGTTGATAAAACTGAGCAAAAACAGACAATATTGTGTCTAAAATATAACACAATAAGTAGCATAAGAAATTGTATCTTTATAAAGACTTAATGGATTGCAGTCCAATTGCTGAAGAATACAGAAACAGAAGCTCAAACAAAATGGTTTTAACAAATCAGCTTAGAAATGATACTCTTCACTTCAAAAACAATCCATATACATTTATTTGTAAATATCATGGCTGATAGTTAGCATAAAGTCCAACCTCTTAAACACTCCATCCAGAATAAAGTGTTCTCTGTTAAACACAAACTATTTGATAATCTTGGAATTAGAGTCTTTATTCTGACAGCTGCACATCTGGACTCATTTCTAAACTACTTGCTTTGTTTATCTTAACGCGTTAAATCGACAGCCCTAATATATATATATATATATATATATATATATATATATATATATTAGGGCTGTCGATTTAACGCGTTAAGATAAACAAAGCAAGTAGTTTAGAAATGAGTCCAGATGTGCAGCTGTCAGAATAAAGACTCTAATTCCAAGATTATCAAATAGTTTGTGTTTAACAGAGAACACTTTATTATATATACATTTTTTCTTTGTTTTTTCAAAGGATACTAGCACATGACACATGTTTAGGTAGTTTATGTATGTATGTATGTACTTCAGTTGTTAGTTCTGTAGCCCCTATCCCCTTGCATGATGCATGAAACTCCCCACAACTTGGTTTGAGGTGGAGTAGAACACAATGTGGGTACTTGTGAGAAAATGTGGGTGCTTCAAGAATAGATTGGTTGGCGATGTGTTTTCCATAAAGTCATGCTCGTTTCTCAGGTTTTCAGTAAAATACAGAGACAAACTTACCTTCTCTCCCTCACTGTCCATGTCCAGGGATCGTGGGCGGAGCTTGATGGGCTGGTCTTTGAAGATGTCCCCGAAGCCGAACCCCCGAACCTTTTTGGGCTGAATCTCAGAGCTGGAGGACACACTGCCAGTGTCAGACCGTAAAGTGTAAACTACTGGAGTCACCGCCATCACTCTCTGAGCCGGTGCTGTCCTTTATGCCTGCAGATACACAAACAAGTTTCAAAGGAGGATTTGAGTATTTGCATGCAGCTTTCTTCACAGCTGAACTGTTAAGAGTCGATCTGTCCAGGGATCCTCGTCGAGAGTGCTGTTGTAGGATTGTCACAATTGCAAAATCTCAGTAGGTCAGTGATAAATGATTGGGACCATTAGCATATTAATTTTAGCTGTGACATTGAAATTGACTTTCTTTTTCAGAAATAAATTTTTCTGGTATTGGTATTATAAGTGACATTTCACAATTCATGATATCAATTTCAATGTCACAGCTAAAATGACTATGGTAATCAACAGTAATTTATTTGAAAAATAATAATATAACTATCAATCAATATACACTACTGTTCAAAGGTCTGGGTTCAGTAAGATTTTTTTAATGAAATTAATACTTTTATTAAGCAAGGAAGCACTTAAATTATCAAAAGAAACAGTAAAGCAAGGTTTTAAATGTGAAATATAAAAATGTTGTTAGCTATATAATGCATGAATCAACAGAGATGTCTATATCTGTCAAGGGACCACAGTGAGTGGTCCTTCTGAGCATTTCTTTAAAATAAAAGCTAGGCCCGGTTTTTATGGTCTGGGATGACGGTTGCATATTATGATGGTTTACAATAAAATAAAAATGGTTTATACTGCCCATATCAGAATTATCCTATTCGGAGTGGTGCTGCTTTTTATTACATATAGCAAACAAATATGACAAACAAAATAGGATAAAAATGGCTTTTCCACCAAATTAATTTTATTATGCTTCCCTTCTTCCACAGTAAAGACACTTGCACACAGACACATAAACACGATAGAACCTTTTATTAAAATAGTTTGCAACTGAAAAGTGAAAGGACATTTCTCAGTACTGACGTTTGCTTTTTTTGAATCAGTTAAACTTACAGCTTCATTAGTAGAAACCCTGCTGTCCAACATTATTGAGAGTGCACAGACTCAAGTAATTAATCTCTTTCATAACTGCATATCTCAACTCAAGCCTCTGATACAAACTCAAAAATTACGTTTTGCAATTAACAACAGAGGCTTGGCATGAGATATGTAAGAAATTAGTTGTACACACAAGGACAAAAACCTGATAAATGTCTTGAGGTGTGGTATAACCGTAAGTAAAACAATTGCCATGACTTGAAGTGTTAGATCTCTTTAATGTTTAGGAATAAGTTTGTTTTCAATTGAATCCTTCCTGCGTTTTGCCTGATGTCTCTATGGCAAGGCCGTAACCATTTCTTGAACAGTGGGGGTCCAATTTGTTTGATAAAGTATAAAGAAATAGAACAATGAAAGTAATTCTATGTCTAATTTAAGTCTAATTCTAGGGAAGTAATCATTTTGAAATATTTGCAAACAATACTTTGAAATATGCACACATTTACTCTTATTTTGTATTTAGGGATTGCATGAATCACCTAAATGATAACTCACCATATTTTCAATTTACAATGCTGAAATTTGAAGAAAAAAGTAGAGTAGTTTGCATTTCTGGATATTTTTGTCGGTCGTTTAACGTTTCTATCGTTCAACAGTCGTTAAATATTAAATGTTTCGCAGTTTTTTTTCTTACCTTACTCTCGTCTCTTTTAACGTTAAACTGACGCTCTGTGCTGCAATTTGTGCTATGCTTCTGTGAACAGTAAACCCCGCCTATTTTTCTTTGATTGACCAGCTCTATCATTTTTACATTGTTGAGCTCCTATAGACAGCTAAGGCAGACCAGCCTAAAATGTAACTTGATGCAATGACCATTTCTAGGAGGGACTTGTCCCCCTCAGTATCTGTGGTTATTACAGCCCTGCTCTATGGATTTTCTTATGATCATGCGGCAACATGGTGAAGCATTACATCTGTAACACAAGTTGTATGCATTCTCACTCTCATAAAACTGCGTAGTTCTGTTCTATAGTTGGGTGTGTATTCTTGCAATGCAACTCCATTCATCTACAGTAGCTACCCACGCTGTGGCGAGCTGTGTGGGTGAAGGACCAAACCGAGAGCTCATCACTAGCACCTTTTTCCGCTCATTGGATGGAGGCTCATTCGAACACATTCTTTCACACACATACACGTTACCCATTTTGGAGGTTGAGGTTTGTGTGTTTGTGTGCACGAAAGAGCAGAGGAAATGAAAGTGTGAAATATTAAAGCTGTGTAAGGAGTAGTTTCAGTCAGTGTCTGTCTGCACAGTCGTCATGAGGTCGCTCGTTTGTCTTCCTTTCTGCCTGGTGCTGTTTCTGTTCTGTCTCATTGCAGGTGAGTCTCACTTCACCTTTTGTTACTCATTACTGATACCTGGGAAGGGTTAGTGTGTTGTCAATTAGAATTTTGTTGAAATCTCTTTTTATGAAGTTCTGAAACAGTTAGTTTCAACTGCAGTTTCTTTTTGTCATGCAGAAACAAATCAACGTCCTTCAGCCTGCTGTTTGCAGACGAGCAAAAACAGAATACCCATAAACAGAGTGTTGAGTTATACAGTCCAGAAAGCAGGAGTTTGCCCTATCAACGCAATTGTGTAAGTCATCAGATTCTCATATTAATGACCTTAAGTCATAGTTGTTTGTTACAAATGTCAAGATGTTGTAATGCCAAAGTTAACAGTGCTTACACTGCTTTAAACAGTAATTTAGCTCTCGACTAATATGGAAATTGTTTTTCTTTGTAGCTTGTTGACTGTAGGACGGAAAATTCGGTGTTTTGATCCAGACTCAGAGTGGATCAAAGATATTATGAGAATGGTGGACCAGAAAACACGGACAAAACAAAACTCTGATCCAAAAGCCTAGCCGAGCCAAAATGCCAAAAGACAGAATAAAATAACAGAGGAAAGATAGGCCTACGCAGACAGAAGAATCAAAATAAAATTTTATACGATTTTTGTTTATGTTTGTAGTGCGTTGTTTGACCTGTGCCAACTGACATAAACCTTAATTGATGTCAAAATAAGTATGACTGTTTTATGCTTACATCTCTTTTGAAATAAATTTATTCTGCTTCACTGATTTTATAATCTCTTATCAAGAATGCATTTTTGTATTTTATGGTTAAAAAAAACATGTCATGTTGCAAAATGAACAAGTTGTGCAGATTTGATTTTGGAATTGCTAAATAAATTAAGAAAACATATAACAACTACTTGATTTCTGTTTTTTTGGTATGAATGGGCAAAGAAAAAGTGTTATTTATTTAACTAACTAGTTAAATAAATAAAATATGTATATTTATGATATTATTATATTTCAAATAATATATCAAATATCATAATATGAACGAGCGTATGCTTAAACCGCAAAGCCACAGTTTCATTCTGTTTCAGAAACACCTGATACTCTCTTTTTCAATATGCAGGAATCAAATCCTCTTAAGAGAGATTCAGATCAAGTAAAAAGAAGTATCTGTATCTATAAACAGAAATACGCAGAACACAGTATGCCTTTAGCAGTGTTGGGGGTAATATATTACAAGTAACGCAAGTTACGTAATCAGATTACTTTTTTCAAGTAACTAGTAAAGTAACACATTACTTTTTAATTTACAAGAGAATACCTGAGTTACTTTTTAAAATAAGTAACGCAAGTTACCTTTTTTTTAAATGTATTGAGTGGCAGCTCTCCTGTCCCCATGTTGAGAGAAATCAGAAGATGTTACTGTAGTTCTAAAATAAATATGAATATGCATTAATTCATCTCACTCACAAAAAAAAAACACAGATTCAGTATTCCTCAAAATGAATAAAAATAATGCAACTCAGAATATGACGCAAACCTGCAATAATTAAATGTTAAACAACACAAATATGCTTTATGTATTTAATCCCATTATATTAACCAATGTCTTTGCTTCTGACCTTCGATGATCCAGTTCAACCATACTAATAAGCAAAAATTACCACATTTGTGTGTCTTAAGTGTGTTAAAATTTCTTGTTCTGCATTCTACTGTACGGACGTAAATTTACTTTCCCTTCAGCCCGAGGCTTATTCATTTCACTTTAATGCATTACTTTTAAAAGTAACTTTCCCCAACACTGGCCTTTAGGCATTTTGTTAATTGTCGTGTTCATTGTAAATCCTGGACTTGGTGCTTGCTTTTACGAAATGTTGTTTTAATATTGACCACCAGGTGGAGATGTATGACAGAAGATACAAACTCCCCCATAACTGGAGTCTTGGTATTTAGTGTTAAAAATCCTTCTATGTGTGCAGCAAGTCAAATCTCAAAGTTCATTTACAGCTCACAAATAATAATAATAATGGTGTGTACTCAGTTTGTCCAGTTGTATGCCTGATTTTTAAATGGTTTCACTTCTCTTGTAAGAAATGCCTTTTATAAAATTGAAGAAAATAAACTATAATCAACATACTATGAAATAATTACAATATTTTAAGATGCATATTTTAATGCACTGATAAAAGTAACAACACCTAATATTTACCTTGTACAGTTTTAATTTCTAAAAATAGATGTAAAATAGCTTTTATGTAACATCCTCTTGAGACAGGCTTCTGAGAAGTTGTCTTTCTGGACAGGAACTTGACGCTTGCCATGGCTTCTGCTTTTGGTTTGTGGTGAGTTTCTCTATGACTGTGAGCACTTCTCAGCTTTACACTCAACTCTATAACACTTTTTCTTAGCCTTTGTTTTTCTGTCCGTTTCTTTGTCTTTAAATGTCCTTCAGTTGTGTGAAATTGTGGGTTTGTTATGGAAGTAGTGTGTGTAGCGTGTGAAGGATGTGTGGATGTGAGCGTATGTAGGAGGGAGGCTGGGTGAAATTAGACACCTGCTGCTTCGCGGTGTTTTCATCAGAGTGTGTGTAATGCGGTGGAAAACACACCTGCTCCCTGTCAGAGGGGCAACATGGACGCCACATTTACGAGGCAGCAGATTGGTGATAGACACCATTGGAAAAAAACACACACATGGTGTTACAAAAGATTTACCAGAAGGTAAAATGTACCAGAGACCTGACAGAATGAGAGAATGCTAAAATAAAGAGCCAAAATGTATGGCTTCACTTAAATTAAAAAACGTAGCATGATATCACCAAGGATTTTTGAATAAGGTACCACAGTAACACCAATGTTTTTGGATCCAACCGAGATGATAGTACTTATCTGAAGTACCATGAGTGAATATGGTAATCTTACAGTACCTTGGTATTACTACCACATGCCACCAGTTCTATTAGTGTAGCTATGTTTTTATTTATTTATTTTGAAGAAATTAATACTTTTATTTAGCAAAGATGTATGCATGGATCAAAAGTGACAGTAAAGACATTTAGATTGTTAAAAAAAGAAGAAGCTTTTTTTAATAAATTAATGAAAAATCACGAACAGAATGTATCATGGTCTCCAAAATAAATAAGCATAAATATTTTCAGCACTGAAACGAATAATAATTCTTAATCAGCATATTACAATGATTTCTGAAGGATCATGTGAAGACTGGAGTAACAATCAGTCATCACAGGAATAAATTACATTTTAAAATGTATTCAGATAGAAAACAGTTATTTTAAACTAATAATATTTTTTTAAATTAATGTTTTTACAGTATTTTGATCAAATAAATGCAGCCTTTTTAGCATAAGAAACTTCTTTCAAAATCATAACAACCAAACTTTTGAACAGTAATTTATATATTACTGTTTAATGGGTATTGAAACATCATTGAAGCAAGATTTACTTTTTTTTTATGTATTTATTTATTTTAATTATAATTATACTATTTTATATGATATTAAAATAAATTTGAATAATAATTAAATGAAATATTATTCCAGCTATATATATATATATAGGTGCATGCATCTCAATAAATTAGAATGTCGTGGAAAAGTTCATTTATTTCAGTAATTCAACTCAAATTGTGAAACTCGTGTATTAAATAAATTCAATGCACACAATGTATTC
>NW_015536542.1:63938-66592 GCF_001515605.1 Sinocyclocheilus anshuiensis
TTTTTGTTGTGCATTACAACACTAGACGGACACAGGCTGACCTTATCCCTTCCGACATCTCAGGCTCTGGAGAGACAGTGTTATCATGGCAGGTTATGAATATTGACTATGTACTATAGATCGATACAGAGACCTTTCACATAGACCACAGCTATAATACAGCACAGATGAGGCCACTCCATCATTTTCTCTCAGGTCACTCAGGTAGAACGCGGAGACTTAGAGGCGTCTGCGCTCTGTTCTACTGGACATCCGGGTCTCATAAACGTCCTGGAGCTAACATTAGCCATATTTAGACATCTTTAATAAAACACAGAACAGGTTTAATTCCAAAACAGCAGCATATTTTCTGCCTGAAAGGCCTCTTTAGACAACGTTTTGATTCACATCCTGGTGTCTTTTTTGCTCCTTTCATTCTCTTGATTCCTTTTCCTGAGGCTGATGTTAAGAGGCTGCGCGGAAGAGATAGGAGTCTGGAGTTTGCTTAAGGGATTTTCTGTGTTTTAAATAGAGAGGTTAACTGGGGTTATGGCGGACCAGTGACGTTTTGAGGCAGAAAGCCCAGCTGTGTGCTTCTGATTAGGAAACAGTCTATATGTTGTGGATTTGAGGTTCTGTCAAGGGACCCGGTGTGTTTAGGAAGAGATGGTGTTAATAAAGTCAACATACGGTTAAAAACATTGTCATCCCAAGAGAGAGAGAGAGAGAGAGGGAGAGGTCAAAAAATGTGTGTTAAAGATAAGAGTTAATTTCACTAGATCCAATAAAAGCAGTGTAAATGCAACACAGAAATATCTGCTATGCAAGGCAATATATCTAATCCTATTGCAACAGCAATAAAAATGTGATGTTCACAATCCAGGCGTATACATTCTTAAAAATATCCCTCGTTCTCTTGTGTATTTTGAATCACTGTAGTCCAGAAGCCTGAAGTTACATAACTCTGAAGGAAAACCCTGCATCTCGACCTACTTAAAGACACTGTAAGAATCGGCTGGAACCTTTTTAATGTCGTCCCACTCTGCAGCTGAATGCATGCTGGATGTCTTATCACTAAATATTGATTAAATTAGGTAGAGCAGCTGTTTGATAATGAGATCTCAAATAATTACAAAGACTAATCCGCACCAGAGCATTACGGATTGATCCGTTTCTCTGCCTCGAAATGGAGAGAAGCGGGATTCTTGGACAG
Organism: Sinocyclocheilus anshuiensis; assembly: GCF_001515605.1. Classification (NCBI taxonomy): domain Eukaryota; kingdom Metazoa; phylum Chordata; class Actinopteri; order Cypriniformes; family Cyprinidae; genus Sinocyclocheilus; species Sinocyclocheilus anshuiensis. The sequence goes on from NW_015536542.1 coordinate 65,131, forward strand.
TGTGTCTTTGACAGGGACGATGGAAGCAAAAACCCAATGAACCCGAGTGATGTGCAACATCACAGAGCCGGCGCTGAAAAAAACATTCTCTCTTTGTTATTATATAACCACGCCAGAGGGACGGGAGTCTTTTCTCTCCTCTGTGATCTAAAAGAGACATCCAGTGCCCTCTAAAGCATTGCAGAAGAAGACATATTCAGAGACATTACAAAATAAACAATTCTGACAACGTTTTGTTCTTCCAGGGGTGTGCTGTGTAAGTGCCTGAGGAAGCACAACAGAGAGAAAAAGGGATGGAGATATTGGGAAATGGTTTTGTTAATGTGTTAGGTGGTTTTTAAGAGGTTCGTAATACAATGTTGAATTGTTTTCTTTTTGAATAGTTCAGTACATATTAGTAATACTTCCCAGAAATATGCTTTCAACAATGTCTGTCAACTGTTCTTACATATGCCAGGATGCATTTATAATCTAACATTTATTTTAATTAATTATCGAGAGAGAGAGAGAGAGAGAGAGAGAGAGAGAGTGATGTCTGAGCGTCTCTCTCTCTCTACAAACAATGAAGCTGTGAGTTTTGTTACTTCTAAAACAGAGATTTTACCCCCTCGTTGCTGAGTAATATAATGTAGCAATTCAGCATCTAAGCTATTTTATGAATTAAAGTCGTGGGACAGCGTTGACAACAAGTTTCTGTGCTCCTGAATGTTTCTGTGTGCATACCTGCCACTGCCAGCCATTCAGAATCGAAGCCGTCATTTTCTCCTTCTCTGAGAGCGGTGACGTAGTCAAAACATCCGGTAGCATGGGTTTTCCAGGAAATGTGTGTACTCCCTGGATCTCTGCAGGTTTCTCGAAAATACTACTGTGCATTATGCATGTTATTTTGACAGACAAAATGTTACATTCAGCTGTCGCAAATTTGTTCGAGTTTATTTTGTGGTTTTGATGCACAAAGTTGATTTTTATTGCCTCTTCTAGCAAAAATCTTTTATTTAAACCCATGAAAATGCAAATCCTGTTGTAAATAATAGTGAAAAAGCACTTTTTCACTATTTTTAAAACTGTACTCCGTTATTACCCCTTAGCAAAAATATATATATACACACAAACACAGTATATACTGGTTTCAGTGTTGTTGTTTTAATTTACTTATTAATTTAATTATACATTTTTTCTATTATTCCTGGCCTGTATTTTTTTAACTCTTATTAAAAATGATATCATAAAAAAATCATTGAGACTTTACCTAGCACCTAGCAACCACACAAAACACCCTAACAACCACATGCTAAAACCATTTTAAATACCTTAGCAACCACATAGCAACATTCTAGAAAATGATTAAAAAACATTCAAATTAAGTTCTGGGCTAGTGTGGCTTTGAAGATTGGCCCCATTTAAGAGCCACACAATACAATACAATATATATATATATATATATATATATATATATATTTAT
>NW_015536542.1:66796-77572 GCF_001515605.1 Sinocyclocheilus anshuiensis
ACAATACAATATATATATATATATATATATATATATATATTTATATGTAGAGATGAAAATCCTTTATCATTAGATTGCACTTTCATTTCCTGTTTCTTTCTCATTCAGATTCTCACAGTATGACAGAGAGTAAGCCACTCATTCGTTCAGCTATACAACATCTACGATCCTTCAGGTAGTGCCAAAGAATTAAATAAACAGAGCACTGAACTTTACTCAGGCATGTGGCCTTACATTGTCTGCATTCACTGAACTCTCACTGTGTTTGGCCAGTTTTTCAGCTGTATAAGACTCTAAACTGGTTGTCAACAAGAGTTTTTCTTTTCTTTTTAACTCATGTACTTTACTAGAAGTAGCCTAGTGCATGCTCAGTGTAACTTTACCACATAAGAAAAACCTTAGCAACTTCTAGAAACCTGCAGCAGACATGCAAGCAGCCCTTTCTCTTTCTTTGCACCAGACACTTTTGTAGAGCAGCACAAAACCAAACAAAAACAAAAAAGCTCTTTTGTGCTGGCTTGTGGTCCATCAGGGACCGCATGCTGGCTGATTGACGGGGGTCCAGGCTCCACCCACCAGAGGTGAGCAGGAGTGTGGGAAGAGGCAAGTGCACAATGCTTGCTCTCCAGAGGGGCGGGAGGGACCTAAGACTCAGCCTCCGTTCTATGGCAGACAGGGCAAGGCTCTCTTTCAGTAGACGGAGCCCTAGGGTCAGTATATGGGGCCCAAAGAAGCAGATCTGTGTGGAGTGGCACGTCCCTCGTTTAACCTGTCCCAGATGGCTCTGTTCTGTGGGCAACACACAAGAGAGCCACAGCAGTCTGGAAAGTCCAGCCAAGTTCAAAGAATAAGTTAATGAAAATAATGTGGAAGTGGACTAAATTTAAATTTATAATCTAATCTAATTATGTAGTCCAGATTACATGTAATCAGTTACTACCCAGCACTTATCTCTTTGTATTTTTATATCGATATGACACATGATTATCCTATTTAAATCAATGTGATAAACAAGTTAGTTCAAAAGTAATCTAAAAGTAATTGAAAAGTAGTCTGATTATATTACCTAAAATGTATATAATGTAATAGATGACATTACTAACTACAATTATTGTAACGTAATTTGGAATCAGACTATTTGTAAGTAACCTGCCCCGTATATATGTAATACATTATATATCTAAAATTAAGTATACATGTAATTTATTATTTATTAAGATGAATCATATGTAACAATACTTTAACTTTAACAATCTTTCTTTGAGATATTTAAAACATTAAAATCTTCAGTGAAACCAGCTCATAGTCCAAGTATGGGGTGCCTAGAGAAGGATAAAGGCTTTTTCTAAGAATGTATTCATCACAATTAGGCCACTGAAACCAATTCAGAGGTATTTTTCTCCATATTAAATGCTCTTCCCATATGCAGCAGCAGCAGGGTTCTGGAGATCCAGAGGGGCCCCTGCTCAAAGTTCAAGAGCTCCAGAGCAAACCCCCCTTCCTATGCCCATCCACCATGGTTACACATCCATGATAGACAAATATGAAAGCATGTGGCTCTCGGCTGCAGCTGAAATGATCATTCGTGCTCTGTCTGGCCTCTGGAGCTGGCCAGCAAGCCTCATTAGGCTCGAGCTATCTGCGCTAACCAACAGGAGGTCTTGATTGTTGATATGTATTTGTCAGTCCTGTTACACCTGTCAAAGTCCCTCCCACTTCATTAATATGCGGACATGAAGATCTCGGATCTGCCACAGCTGTTGGATTCTCTGGCTGATGATTCTCACTCCTCTGTGCTAAATAATGAAACAGGTTTATGTTGGGGATGTGGTGCAGTGGGAGACATTGTGGAAGACACGTCGTGACCACAACTACCCCAAACAGGAAGGTTCATCTGACAGGTCACTGATGCATGCAGGGGGGTAATTCAGTAGTAATTCAATCAAAAAAAATCAGTAGGCCTTTAGTTATTTTAAAGTAAAGAGGTATGACATTCAAAGAGAAATTAAAGAAGAAAAGAAAAATCTGTCATAATTTATTCACCTTTATGTTGTTTTGGAGTTTTCAGGCTTAAAATGATGCAAAACCTCAATAAAATGTCCTTGTTTTCTGGTTAATTCATAACAGAAATTGCGATGTTTGAGTCAGTGGTTCAAAAAAACAGTATAAATGATTTGTTCACAAATCTGACTTATTTGGTTCTTGTGTTCAACTCATTGATTTCCAGTCACAGTGATTATTGAATACTTGAAAAGGAAACTCCTATGAATTTTAGATTATGGATATACAATATTTAAAAGAAAATTCTGTCAACATTTATTCAACTTTATGTTGTTTTGGAGCTTTTGCGCTTAAAATTATGCAAAACTACCATAAAAGCATACAATGATCCATATAAAATATAGGTCAATTCATGGCAGAAATTGCAATGTTTCATTTGTATATGAACAGTTCTTGCGAGCCAAATCTTGTCAATGAATCAAATTTTGTCAGTGATATGGTTTACATACAAAACCAGTATGAATGATTTCACAAATCTGAATCATTTGGTTCTCGGGTTCAAATCATTGACTCGATCCAATCACAGGCGTTCTCGGATACATGGAAAAGGAATACCTTAGTAATTTTAGAGTAGGGAGATACAACATTTAAAGATATAGTTTACCCAAAAAGGAATATTCTGTCATTATTTATTCACCTTTATGTTGTTTTGGAGCTTTCATTCTTAGAATTATGCAAAACCACCATAAAAGTATCATACAGTGATCCAAACGAAATGTAAGTAAATTCATGACAGATATTGCCATATTTAATTTGTAAATGAACTTTTTTTGTGAGTCAGATCTTGTCAATGGATCTTTTAATAGAGTTCACAAAAACAGTATGAACGATTTGTTCACAAATCTGACTCATTTGTTTCTCAGGTTCAACTCATTGACTCAATCAAGTCACAGTGGTTCATGGAAAAGGATTTAGTAATTTTGCAGTTGGGAGATACAATATTTAAAGAGATTCAAAAATGAGTCTATAAGTCAATAAATAGTTTACAGTAAAAAAGTTAAATTCTTTCATCATTTACTCACCTTTATATTGTTTTGAGGCTTTCAAGCTTAAAAGTATACAAAACCTTTATAAAAGTATCATCAAAGTACTAAATGTGAAATGTAAGTAGATTTATGACAAAAATTGCAATGTTCAATTTGTGAATGAACTGTTCTTGTGAGTATTGAGTGGTTCTCGAGTATTGAGTGGTTCAACTCATTCATTCGATCCAGTCACAGTGGTTCTTGAATACATGAAAAAGGAAAATTATGAGTGAATAATTTGGTCCTTTTCTCACTTAACACCACTGTATATGGCATCAAAAGACTTAGCGCTCAGGTTGTTTGGAACACTTTTATTACACTTTCATGGTGGTTTTACATGGTTTATAAAGGATTACAAGCTTCATTCCCCATTCATTGTAAATGCATGGAACAGAGTGACCAGCTTAAAATATCTTTTTTATTTTTTTTTACACAAAAGAAAGAGAGTCATATGTGTCTGAAACAACATGAGGGTGAATAAATGAACTATTCCTATAATTTACATGTAAAAGAAAAATAAAAGCGTGCAAGGGAGGTTTGTTTTTGTGGAAACTTTACAATGTAGCTTCTTGGTTGCTGCATGCACATGTTTTTTCTAGACTGTCCTGCCTGTCACCAAAAGTGTGACAGACAGCAAGAGAAAGACAGAGAAATACAGATAAAAAGACAGTGGCACTAAAAAACCTCACTGCATATTTTTGTTTTTAGCTCTGGTGTGTACAAGCTTGTCTGAGCCATCATAAACACCCCTGGCACTCCTCCACAAACCCCAGGCAGTGTGCCTGATTGTCTGTCAGCCATTGTTGGAGAGGGCTTACACCAGGGCTGTCCAAACTCGGTCCTGGAGGGCCGGTGTCCTGCAGAGTTTAGCACACCGGCCCTCCAGGACCGAGTTTGGACAGCCCTGGCTTACACAGTAGAGACGACACATTTACACTCCCTGCCATCACATTCAACCACATGAAATGTGATGTCATTTCTTTGGTAGGTGACAGAGCTTATGAGGGCTACTGCGTGGGAGGAACCAGCTGGCAGAGGGGGAAAAATTGTGGCCTTTTTCCAAGAGCAGTAAGAGTATTGATTTGACCTTCATCTTTAAATACCAAACATTGAGGTTTTGCTCTAATGGGCTCTGTTGTATTGGTCCCATGCCTGTGATATGACACGCGGCACGTTGCCGCAGCAGGGCAGTAAATTGACTTTGACCATCTATCTGTCTATCTATCTATCTATCTATCTATCTATCTATCTATCTATCTATATGTCTGTCTATCTATCTGTCTAAACTGAATGCCGACAGTAACTATCAATTTTTACACAATTAACAGCTAAAAAAAGTCCTCTAGCAAGATACGCGCTCACCCACGCCTACTTTTGACGCCACGCACACACGCGTGACGCCCCCTTCATCCAGCTTGCTGTAGCCAGAGAGTGTAGCTCACGCCAGTGTCGGATCCTCCTTCAAACAAGCACGCTGTTTCCTTTCCAGCTCAGTTCAGTTCTCCAGCGCAGCCACCGGCTCACCAGCCCAAGTTTACGCACAGGGATGCGGGCGCGTGGAGCCGCCTGAAAATGGCTCTCTGTAGGATTTACTCTATCCTTGCTCCTTTTCATATATTGGTGTTGTGTCAAGCCTTGAGGAATTATCCAGATAATGAAGGTAAGGCATACAGTCGTTGTCACATTTGTGCGCTTTGGATGTTGGATAAATGAATCAAGGCGAATTCATGTACATTCGTTTCTCTCCCGGGGCAATCGCATAAAATTTGGATGCTTTAAAGATAGGATTTGCCTTGGAGTTGAAAACATTAAAATGTTTAAAACATTAAAATACGCAGTCGTTAAAATGCAGGATTCTCATGACCTCTTTTGAGTAACAAAAACAAAAATGTAAGCGTTGCAACATTTGACGAATGATCCAATAATCTGACTACACATTACTGAGTTTAAATGATTAAAAACAAGGATGTTTATGACCAAAATATGATCTAATGCTACCCAAAAGTTAGTTTGTAGGACTTTGTTTTTGTAGTTTGTTTTGAAAAACCATCCTGAGCGGTTGACACAGGTGATGCATAGCCTTATGGTTTATATAAATGGATATGCACAATTCAGACTAAATCAAGCTGTATTTATGTTGTGGTTTGTGTGTTTAGCATTGCCAGGGATGCTTTGGACAGGCAATGCCATGAGCAGTGACAAATGGATGTGAGACACTCATTTGCTTAATTAAACAATTAATTAGGAGATATCAGAGAGAGCTGCTCCCACAGAGACTTAGTATTCTAACTCATCCAGACCTATATATCATATACATTGACCCTTGAGTGCAATCTAACTTCTTTGAAACTGCCATGAGACAAGTTGCTTTGCGAGTGAGGGATGTGAATAAGAAATAGGTTTCTTCAATTTTCAAGTGAACCAGTGATATTCATAGACCTTTGTGATTTAAAAAGCTCTATTGTCATTTTAAATAACTTAGATAGATATCAGGCATTTTAAGACTATATGTTCAAAGATGCAGGATGTCAGTTTACAACAGTCCACTGACTTATTTCACTCTGAGCCTTCAAAAATCAGACAATAAATTAACCTCACTGGATTAAAATGGGTTTACTTCTCATTGTTATGAGATTAGGATTAAGCCACCCATTGTGCTGTTGTCAGAAGGACGGTTCAATGGTGGGTTTAATACACATTTAGGTGGAATCTATCAGATAGGATTTTGTGCAGAGCATTTAGGCATGATGTCTTTGGCTGACTGGAGGCTTTGCAAAATGAAAATACACTTTGCTGGGCTTTGACAGTGGGAGTCAAATCTAAGTTTTGGGTGTTTTCTGGCGCTTCATCTATTTATTCATTAGCACATCTCAATAATCATTATATTGAAGTAAATCTTGTAGCTTCACATAGGGTTGTCATTTGTGCTGGTGTAAAATGCAGCTGTTGTAGAGGTGTGCACTTCCTCTAACTACCAGCTGGTGGTATCCCTGAGGTGATTTTTTTCAATATGGTCCTGTGAATGTTTGTGTTGTGAGCAGATCTACATCTGTGTTTGTGTCGACGAACTGTTCATTAACTTCTTGTTCTGGAGTTTTTGTCTTGTAAGCATTTTCTGCTCTAAGGATGGTAGACATGTCCCATATCGACATATGCTTGATATCTATCTTCTGGCCAAACTAAAACACATCAGCACATATTTAATGCTAATGACTACATTGGTTTTCCATTCAGGGTCCAAATGACTGACTTTCTCAGCACATTTTCTGTTTTTGGAAGACATTACTGCAGTGCTTGGATATTTACACCCCTCTGGAGATAATAAAGACCAAGATGTTGCAGAGACATTTTTAAAATCGCTAAAAAAAAAGCTTCATTCACACGAGCTCAAACTTAAACCATGTAGTAAAAGACTGTTGATCGATACCGTGGTTCTTGACTAGCTGGTTAAAGACCAAAAATGGGTCGCTGATCTGTTCTGATAAATAAATTAATTATATGCTGTAAACTAATTATATGTAACTGAGCATAGTTTGGATAGAAAAATAAATAAATTGGCACTTGGTAGATGCTAGCCAAATTAGACGGATAAGTAAAATCTGAATTATTGGCAACAGCATGAAACCATCAAAATAAAGACATTTGGAACCAAAATATGTTAATATTTTTGCTTATTATTAGGCTTAGGCAGTTTATGGTGATATTAATAGACATTATTACATACACGGCAAACAATTTTGGTGCATTTTTGGGCCATTTAATTGTAAAGTCTGGATCTCCAAACCACTGATCTACACTGTAAAAAATGACCGTGAATTTAACGGTAAAAGACTGTAAAAATGCTACAGTAAAAATCTGTTAAATGGTTAACGGTAAATTCCCCTACTATATACGGTGGAAAACTGTATTGGACATTACATGTATTGGACATAAATTTTACGGTAGTATACCGTTTTTTGGAAAAATACCGTATAATTTACAGTGAATAACTGTAAATTGACATTCCCAGAATTCCCTGCGTTACATTTCAAATTTGATGTTTTGTTGTTGAAATAACTATGTTTCTTCTTAGTTTTTTCTTTTTACGGAATTTTTTTTTACAGTGTAGGGTTGTTTAACTATAAATTTAAAGCATAGGTACCCGTGACAGCCTTTTACACTATATAAAGATATTTTTATTTTTAATAAGTGCCTTCTGTTGCCCTCTTGTTTTTTCTAGTTAGCGCTAAGGTCCCCCTCATTAGCTTGTCCTTTGTGCACGTTCTTACTGCATTTAGTGACGGTTTCTCGTTTGCTTTTGTTTCGCTCCCCGGCACTCTGGCAGGGAAATTAGCATGAGAAAACACGCTTTTTATGTTCAATTCAGCTGTGCTCGGAGGCTCTGTTTTGCTCTCGTTCTTTCACTCTCCCTCTCACCATCTCTTAGTTACTGACCTAAAGAAAAGCCTGAATTTGCATCTCTCTTGTTTGCGGGTTGTCTAAGGAAGTCTGTTGATTAGTCTAACCTGTGGCCTTCTTTTTGTTTTCTGCAGGTATTGGTTATTTTTCCCCTTCTAGTTGATAGAAAGAAGGTTTTATACATGAATACTTCAAGTGCTCGACTGGTATTTACTTTGCTTAAGATACATTTACAGATCTTAATTAGTCGTGACAGTGCTGCTATACCTGCCATGCAGTTCATTATTGAACATTTCGGTTTAAGAAACTGGGTTGGAAACTTGGAGCTGGCATTACAAAATCAAATTTTGCATGGTCATATGACATTTAATGGACCAGTCTGATTTCCAATAGATGTATTTGCTGATATAAAGCTCAGAGAAAAGCATTATTGATTCCAACTTAGACTCATTGGAAACACGTGTCTGTGGTGAAATTTCTGCAAAATTGTTACGTTGCTTCTTGAACATTTCGCGACACTAAGTGGCGCTAAAAACACATTCAGTTTTATTCAAAACAGATGAACGTGAATCTGGCAACATTTCGTTACATTGGTTGTTGTATGTATCATGGCAGAAAATGTCCTGTGAGTGGCGCTAAAAGTTTAATGCTAACGTAAGAAAAACGCATTTGCTGAAGCAACCATGCCTTTTTGGTTTGCTTTTACAAGACTTTGAGCTCTTTTATTGTGACTCGTGTTTCACAGGACTCTGATCACTCCGCATTGCAAGTGCAATGCTGCACCAGGTGAGCGTCCGAGCAAGTTTACTACATCAGAAAAGCCATACATTTGGAGCTGGTTATATGATGCAAACGTCAAAATGTATTAGTTTACAAATCATGCACTACGGTAAAAGTGTTTTGAGATCATAACATAGTATTGTTCAAGGAGCTGCCTGAAAATAATTCTTTATCATTTATTAATCTCCCCCGTAATCATAAGTTGTGTGAAAAGGAATAAAAGTTGTTGCTGTTTTACTGCCTCCAGTGTTCATTTCAGCTGGAAACTGCAGTGAATTGTATAGTAGAGTTGTGCTAGAGACACGGAATTCCAATGAGCCTAGGTTGATTGATTCAGTTCAATGAGTCAATTGATTTTATATATATATAACTATGAGTCAAAACTATTAACATGAGAGCTATTACTTTTTTCTGTCTCCTGCTGCTCTGAATTGCACACGTTAGACCTTATCGCCCCTGGTTGCTTTCAAACTCCTGCAGATCAGACAGCTCATGCGGTAGAATGAGTCTTGATGCCTGTGGCATTTCAGGACATAGGCACATGAGTGCTTTGGAAGCTGGGTGCGTCTTTTTCCTTTGTGGAACATAAAAGAAGATGTTTTAATTGTTTTAACAGCTTGCCTTTGCAATGAAAGTCAAAGGAGTCCAAAACCCCTAATGGGACCCCATTGACTTTCTTTGAATGGACAAACAAACACTGAGACATTTATCAGATTCTCTTGAATATGATTCCATGTTCAATTTCAATTGGATTTGTACATGCTCTTGTCAATCAGAGAAAGAAGATCAACTTACATCCCACCTTTCCATCAAGGGTCAAAGGCTATTGTATTTTATCAGCTGATCTTTTGTCTGGCTTTGCGTTTTTGCATTAAGGATATTTCGGTTCTGGTAAAGTAATGACTTGATTAAATCAGATCCCTTGTGTGTTCATGTGTGCACATGACCCTTTTAGCAGACAACAGCTTTGATCTATCCTTATTGTGCGGCCCACTCCTTCACCTTCATTAACATGGTCTCTACTCTCTGTACCCAATACTCTGCCTTAATGTTTTTTAAAGTCTGAAACTGTGTGAATTCTGTTGTGCGTATCTCATTAACAGCACTACACTTATCACTGATGGTCTGCTCTCCTGGGGATTTGAAGCTCGTGCGCTATGATTCCTGGGAGGTTTTATTGGATTGGACCCCTGCATTTTGTTAATGCAAGACTTAATTGCTTAGAGACTCATTCTGAATTTGAAAACGGCTGTTTCATGCGTATTACGACAGGCTTTTTTTCCTTGGATTGAAGTTAAAGAATTATGTAAAAATAAATTTAAATTTGTTTTATGAATTTGCTAATTTGGGAATTAAATCGATCCCTAACCCTAAGTATTACATTTTGGTGCATAACTTGAACTGCTATGTATTTTAATATTTAATTTTTTGGTAGGCAAATTGTATGATTCAGCCCCAGTGAGCATCTTTTTTTATCAGCGGTGTTCTGAGAAACTAATCTCTTTAATCAGCCTTAATTATAAAGGGTCGTTATGAACCACAAGCTCAAAGGTGATGTCATCCTCTTCTGGTGTGTCCCAGTTTAATCTCTCTAATTATGACTTGTGCTGTTGTGTTGTAACCTGTTTCATGCCCTCTTGGGATTTCATGTTCAGCATGGGTGCAGTTTTATCTGGATGTTGTGCGTCTCCGCACACACATCCAGACTCATCGATGTGGCAGGTGTGGTCCGAGCCGTGTCTGTGCTTCTAATGAGGCATCCCAAGAGTGTCTTCCCTGCTGTCTTCCACTAACTAACACACAGGTCACCATTTCATGCCATGTCTGGCAGCAGCCTGTTTACACCACTAATCATTAAACAGACCTTGGCATGGCCAGTCAGTTATTTGGGAAAGGGCCCTTATGTGTTCATTGTAATTCACAAGCTGAAGTGGTTCCTGTCTAAAGGAGATGCGTGTAATTTTTTCATATAAGTTAAAATAAAAATGAATACTCCTAGTAATATCTTACCTAAAACAGCCAGCTATAGTTTGTACCTCTTTGGCACTTTATGTAGTGCATTCAGATATGAATTTAAAAGTACATTGATATTTCATTCATTTTTACTTGACACTTCTTCTTTCTTCATTGAGTGGGTGGAGCTCAGTTTATCTCAGCAAAGCCTGTTTGGCAATATGATGCTGTAGTTCTCTGGTATTTGTGTGAGTGATAACAGTGATTGTGTGGTGATTTCTGTCTTGGTTTGTGAGGCTTATCTATCTCATGCTGTTGCCTTTGAGCTATGGCTCCAGTGTGAAGATCATGATCTTGTGACTTTCTGTTAGCAAAATGTTCATTCTAACCAGTGAAACCAGTAAAATGTACAAAAAGAACACCAAGAATGGAAATCAGGTTAAAATAAGTCTAGCATGACATCCTTTATTGTAGTGATAAATCATCTTATTACATCATGTGATTTGTTGTTGTAAAAAAAACAAAAAAAAAAACATATATATATATATATATATATATT
>NW_015536542.1:77688-81702 GCF_001515605.1 Sinocyclocheilus anshuiensis
TATAATTTTTTTTATTTTTTATTTTTTTTGTTACTTTGAAATTAAACAAATGTGACCGGAGTTTGAAGACATATCTTATGTTGTAGTTGAATATTTTCCAATAAAGACAAAATTAATGCTGCCTTTGTGTGCTGTTGAAAATGTTCTACTTTGCTCTTCTAAAGTTGCAGTGAGTTTGTCGTGTGTTCAAGTGCTTTGTTGTCGGAAAGAATAGGAATCATGAAGGATACCAGGTTTCTTCTTGCCTATTTCTTGAGGATATCTTATTAAAGCCAAAATGTATTGAAAATTTGTAGTCAATATCCGATGGATTTTAAAGAACAAGTAGTGTTCTATTCATTGAAAGCCAAATAAATGATTCTGTAGTTTCGGTCAAATAAATGCTGCTTTCGATGTGAAAAATACATACAATATGCATCAAATGGTTGTTTATATTGTTAAATATAAAAAAGCAAACATAAAAAAGGTGAGAAAGCAATGTAGATTTGGTGGGAAAACAAATAAAATGTAAGTCACTACAGTGGTATTTCTTGTTTTTTTGTCATGTTTGAAGTTTATGGCCTGCCCAACTCAGAAACACTGGTATCAAAATTATCTTACAGTTTCCCAGTGGTAAATACAACTTAAGAGGCCATTCGTGTCCAATTTCTAACTAGGAAACTCATATTTATGATAATTCCGATAGCATGTGAAGGCAGCATAAAAGCAAAAAAAAAAAAAACTCCATTGGTGTGCTTTGGACCCATGTCTGCTTAGAAAATACCAGAACATCTTCATTCATACGTGTTAAACAGGTTTGTCAGTGGACATTAGGAGATCACTCATGGGTGTCAAGCTGTAACTGGATGGCTGTTCTTTTGGGCTTTGAGTCAGATGAGTGTGATGCTTGTGCCAGACAGGCAGGATCTCTGTGGCAGGTCTCATCAGTCTGTTGAGGCAGAATACCACCTCCCAGTAGAGCAGACATCTGACGCCCCACCAACAGTGACTGACAGGAACTGCTGACTGCATTTCAAATACACCCCACCACTTCTGTCAAGACGGCTGTACGATACCAATCTCTTACAATAGATATGCTTTCCGTGCTTAGTGGATGCTGTGGAAACCGACATATCAGTCTTTGCAGGCTCTGTGTTTTGTGCATCAGTAACCCCAGAGTCCTTTTCTTCGAACCATACAATAATTTTTACAGATGTGGAAGACTTATGAGATTTAAGGGCGAAGTGTGTAGTTTTTTGTTGATGCTGAAATACTTTTCCATCTTAATATTTAGCGAAAACTAGAAGTCATTTTTCTTGTTTGGTTGATTTTGACGAAAAGAGTAAACACTATAGCTGCGTCAGAAATCACATGCTTTCTGAGTAGGTACTACATTTGATGAAGAACTTTGTGATCATAAAGTATGTTCATTATTGGATGACTGAAATCCAAACATACTGCGTCCTCCATGTTTTCATTGTGATGTGACTTACGGCATCAGTTGCGTCTCTGTACTGACATTCGCAGTTCCTCTCCCATGGTCTCATGGGTTATTAAAGTGTCCATCAGATGCACACTTCGGAATCTAGGCAGAAGTAGTAGGTCACCCAGGTATTTATTCACCTACTGTTTCATGAATTCTGAGAATTCGGACATACTACTTTTTTCATATACCGTTTTTTTGACAACTCTGTGGAGAATGTTGATTTGTTTAAGAATCCTGATCAGCCTGACATAGCAACAGACTCAACTAATGGTATGAGTTTGGGGCGGGGCTATGTATTTGTCTGACCAATGACAGAAGGGGGAGTGTTCAGAAAACCTTTTTGTAAACTATCATGATTTTTGCAATTATGTTTGGTGAGAAATTAAATCACACTTCACATTTGAACTGATAAAAAAAACTAGTGAGAATACACTTCTTAGATATCAATACCATAATTTATGCTCGTAAATCAAGTAGATTTTAAAAATTTTAATGCCCAATAGTCCTGAATCTTGTCCGAACATATGTTTTCAGAGTTAAGAATAGCATCCTCAGAGATTGATTTACCTTTTAAGGATACTTGACAAATACCTGACAGTGGCTACGCATGAGCGAGAGTGACCCCATTGTCCTTTTCAGTTCCCTGAGGACACATATCCAGCTGCTTATCTGTCCTTTCCCTCTCACTTTCTTGACCTTCTCCTTTTTCAGTTTTTAAGTTTTTGCTCCCCTGTTTACATTGTAGGTGATTGCTGACCACTGCACTCTTCCCAGTGTTAATGGTTAATCTCATCTATTGGCCTGAGGTGCTGAGATCTCTTTTGCCATATTATTTGCCATATCCACAGCTGCATGACCGAGAGCTAATGATGAAGAAAAGCCCCCCTCCTCTACAATATCTAACCAGCTGTTTTAGTAAAGATCACATGTATTGGCCTGGTCCTGTACAAGACTGTAACCATATTTGAGATAATGGGGGCTAAATATTATTGGCTGGTGAAAAGGAAACATACCATACAACCACTATTAGAGTGGATGCTTCACCCGCAGTGTCTATAAAGTTTACGACAGAAAAGTGAATTTACAGTGATCTCTTAACATCATTTTGAATTCTATGGTAACTAGTTAGGAAATCTTGTCATTTTATTGCATGGTACTGTCATGTCTTTTGGTGAGCCTGATTATATTCTTCCTTAAGGACTGCAGAAACACCAGCTTTGTGAAACACTCCCTTCTCTTTTTCTTTGACAGGTAGATTAAAGGGATCTTTCACCTTTTGGATGACAAAGAATTGAAAGACTTTTTGTGTGTTTGAGAACTAGACTTCTTAAACATTTGGGCTTCTGTGACATCTGGTTGCGTAAGGTTGTCAACTTGCTAAAGTTAGCTAAACTTGTCAGTTAAGTAATATTAACATAAATGGGTTTTGTTGAAATCGCATAAATGGCTTGTGATAGTCTTGGTAGCATCAGTAAGAATGGTTCGAAAATCTTGTTTTGCCATGTATGCCATTATTTTTCTAGCAAAAGTGTTTATGAATTTGTGGCTGGCTTGGAATTTCCTATAATAATTATAATAACATAATTTCCAGCAACTGTTATTTATCAGTAAAATGAGTGAATTGTGTGAAAATTGTAAAATAATACTTCAAAATGATTTTTTCAAAATTTTAAATGTACACATTTTATAAAAAATGATTAAAGCAAAAATTAAATTATACATTTTAAGTTTATAAATCTGTTTAATTTTTTTGTGCTAATGAAAATCTGAGCTGCTGTCCCAACTGAGCAAGTAAAAAATGATCTAGCCTGGGCTCCTTGCTGCTGTGATCTGTATGATGTTTATGCTAGTTTATTCTGGTTAGTCACTGTTTGGTGCTTATCTTACTGAAAGACCAGCATAGCAATTATGTTTACTTGTAAAACATTGTCAGTTAAGTTGGTTACACCTGATCTTGCAGGTGCAACTGGTTGACCAAGTGGTCTTGCTGGTTAAAATAGTAAAAAATTGGCAAGACCTTTCATGTTCGAGTTAGATATAGACCGTCTTGCTGGTTTAGAAGTTTGAGCATATTATTTGTTTGTGATTTAAGTAGCCTGGTGTCTAAAACACAACACGCAAGTCTTTTCATCAGGGACTGTATAACAGTTGTTTAAAAAATGCTCGCTGAGCCAGAACTGATGTCTCAGGTGGAACAATTTTTGCCTGGCTGGGAGTTAAATGTTACCTGCTGTTTGTATTAATGGGCTGTGCGAGGCCGGTGGCTGTATTCATTTGTTAGTTTTATTAAATGTGTCTTTGAAAGGCTGAGCAGAATGATTTCCAGATAGTTTGGACTGATATATTGGCCTGTCTGGTTTTACACCTTCATCAGAAAACAGCCACACAAGTACCAGCGGTTAATGGCATCGTAATCTGTATTCGGTTAAGAAGCAATATCCTGCTTTGACTCTACATATGGTTTTCTCTTCGAGTGTTTGGACTAGGCCTGGGCGATAAAACGGTATCGATATTTATCGACGGTACACCTTCTTCGATATCGATAGAAA
>NW_015536542.1:81897-90412 GCF_001515605.1 Sinocyclocheilus anshuiensis
GCTGAAATGAGTGCTGTGCCTGCCTGTGATGAGGAGATTGTGAATAAAGAATGAATATTAGTCGAATTTAAAATATACATTTGTATTTGAATGTTAGGTGTGCGTCAGGGAGCATCATCAGTGGTGCGCGAGATGCGGTGATAATGTAAGTGACGTTGCATTTTAATGTTTTGTTAGTCTAGCCCACGAGACGTGCCGCTGCTGCATTATTCATTCAAAATATTAGAGAAATTCGGCAAAATCCACTATCGGTCGACCTCTACAAATTTGTGGAGGTTTATTCCTTTTCACTGCGTCTCATATGTTTTTAAATGCAGTCTGTGTGAATGGCGCTTCGGCTCTTTGGATTAAGCAATGCATAAATACATGTTGTTTTGTTCATAATTGTTTATGCAATTTACGAAATTATATTTTATTTTTATGAGTTCATTTAGACTTAATGCACGTTTTTATAGAGTTACTTCCTTGCATTGACAATTTAAATGCGCTGCATTATTTTGCTTATTGCGCCCTCCTGTGGCCTCGGGAGACAATTAGATCTATACAATAAGGACCTATTTAATATGCATATAAAACATTAGAAATTTGATATTTGTTTAATTTTTATTGTGTTTGTTAAAACAAAAAAATATTTGTTGTTTGTCTCAATAAATTGTGGTAATTATAAATACAGTGGTTAAATAATAAAAAAAAAAATTCTATTGCTTTTTGTTTTAAAAAAGGTTATAAAAAATGCCAATAATTATCGATACTGAACGATATGAAACATTATATCATTGATACATTTTTTTAGCTATATCGCCCAGCCCTATGTCAAGTCCCCAATTGTATCCAATTGCTCTGTATATGACCCATAAAACCAAACATAATCCATGTTTCAACTTCAACCAACCATCAAAGCACGATTTAAAACTGCACACTGTTTGCATGTCACACAAACTCATTGGCAGTCAGATTTAATTAGAATTTGGATCCAGATGGTCTTTGATTTTTCTAATTTTCCTTCTTCCTTTTTTTTTTTTAAATGTCACAAAAGGGCATGCCCATGTGCCAAGAGAGTGAGAGGTTGATATTCAGAGTGAAAGAGGAGGAACATCTGAGGTTTGGATGTGATTAAGAATTAATCACCCTGGTTGCCAGGGATGTAACTGGTTTGGAACGGGGCTCAAAGTGGGAAGTTCAGGGCTCCGACCATTGGGAGATTGAAAGATTGTTATAAATAGCACCATCAACCTCTGAAAATATTGATGTGAGAACAGAGTTCAAAAGGACTGTGTGAGGAGCTGCGAATCACATGTTTTGTAATGGTCACGACTGAATATCTAACCCCATCTGGCTTTAGATTATTGCACCTAGTTGTAGAAGTTGTTGAGGTTTAGATTGACAAAATAAATCCACTGTATATGTACCAACTAAATAAAACTGGAATGAATAACCTCAAATGCAAAGTGTTGGTTAGACTGTTACAAGTGATTCTGACATTACTAGAGCTCCGTTGTCTATATTTTATTCAGAAATGCTGTAGCCTTGAATGATTCATGCTTTACATGACATCATATAAAAACCCCATTTTTGTTTATGATAAAACGATAAAAATATGATGTTCTCTACTAAGTATACTAGCACTGTGGCTTTGATTAACTGTGTATCTCTGTCCTTTTCTTTCTTTTACAGTTACTCTACTCGAATCCATGTCCACCCCAGGTGATCTGGGTTGGGAAGCATACCCACCAGAGGGGGTAAGTATCTGTGAAAGTCTGCACAGCACAGCCGAAATAGATCAATCAACTAAAAAAAAACAAAAAAACAATGATTAAGAGCTCTCTGCTTGTGAAAGTTGCCTTGGGCCTTTCTCACAGTACCTTTGCCAAAGATTTTTACCAGAAATCCGTTCAATGTGGAAGCCACTGTCACAGGTTTTGGGATGAGTGCAAAGTTTTTTTAAGTTTCAACATCCAATAAAAGGAATTTATTTCAAATAAATTCAACATAGACAATGCACTCTGGGAAATCTGGATATGTATCTAGCTATTGTTCTAGCTATCTGTAAGGCCTACAAACCATCAAACTTCAAGGCTTATAAATATAAAGTTTGTCTTGGCCACCATTTTTAAAAAACTTTATAGTTTCTTTGAAATTTCAGTTTTATTTTCATTTTACTTTTTGTACATTCTAATTCAAATTAAGGAACTGGATTAGAATTTAAAAAGCACTGTAAATTCTGAATGTTGCACAACCATTGTAACATCGTATGGCTGTCCTTTGTGGGGTTTGAACCTAAAACCTTTTAATTACTAGCCCAGATTTTTAACTGTTACTCCATCCCCAACCAGTGCTGACACCCCAGATTTAAAGTGTACTGCTTGATCTTTTCTTGATCTTTCTGAACCTCAAAAATGCTCACCGCTCCCCTCTGTGAACATACAGGCTGTGACTCTTCAGAGTTTCCTGTGGGGGGGTCGTAGGAAAGTCTCATTTCGAACAACCTTGCCAACCTGCTGAGTAACGATTCTCTGTCTCCTCTGTGGGAGTTGGTTCTCATCCCACGCTTTCGTTTCATTCATTCAAATCCATTTTCACAAGATGATGATGATGGATTGTAATAGTGGCCTTGGCACAAGTAGTCACGCTCAGATTCATGAGTGCCTGTAAAGATAAATATCTCATGCTTTTGTGTGGTGCTTATAAAGCAGGGGAAACGTTCAAGGCATGTTCAGCAATATGCATACTACACTTTTGAAATGAAAGATTTACTTTGCTACTTTTTGTGCCATTATTTTTAACCCACAGACTTACTGACGTCAGTGCCAAACCAACAAACCAAGTTATTTTTCATGGTTTTAACCTTTGTTGATTTTTACCTTATAACAATTGATGTTTCCAAAGCACAATTATACAATTTTCTCTGCATTAACAATGAGTTGATTTGTGCATGAACAAAACAACTGAGACAGTTCAGTTCATAACTTTGAGCTGATTGATGCACTTTCCTCTTGATGCCTTTTCTCGTTATGTGCCCATCATGCGTCTGTCCAAATCTTTTAGAACCCACTCTAAGAGCCTAGAAAGTTCAGAACCAAAGTACAGAGAGCAATTACCAAAGCTTTGAGGGATGTGTGTCTCTTTGTATTGATCGACTTTTTTGTCTGTTTGTCAGTGGGAGGAGATCAGTGTTATGGACGAGAGGAACATTCCTATGAGGACGTACCAGGTGTGCAATGTAATGGAAGCCAGTCAGAACAACTGGTTGCGCACTGGACTTATCCAGCGAGAAGGTGCACAGCGTGTCTACGTGGAGATCAAATTCACTCTACGTGACTGCAACAGCCTTCCGGGAGTCCCTGGAACCTGTAAGGAGACGTTTAACGTGTACTATCACGAATCCAACAATGCCGTCGCCGCACCTTTGCGCCACATTCGAGAGAGCCAGTATGTCAAGATTGACACTATAGCGGCTGATGAGAGCTTTACGCAGACCGATGTTGGGGACCGTGTCATGAAGTTGAATACAGAAGTGCGAGACATCAGTGGTCTCAGTAAGAGGGGCTTGTACCTGGCGTTTCAAGACCTGGGTGCTTGCATTGCTCTGGTGTCGGTTAGAGTCTTTTATAAGCGCTGTCCTCTGGCGGTGCTCAATCTGTCCCGGTTCCTGGACACAGTGACGGGCGGCGATTCAGCACTGGTGGAAGTGCGCGGCACTTGTGTGGAGGATGCGGAAGAGCTCGAGGCACCACGGATGTTTTGCAGTGCCGATGGAGGTTGGCTGGTGCCCATCGGCCGCTGTGTGTGCCGGCCAGGCTTCGAGGAGGTAGATGGACACTGCCAACGTAAGTATTATTGCTTTTACTGTCTCAAATGATTGCTTTAGAAAATATCAACATTTTTGTGGTTAACTGGGTAAACGTGCTCTTGATTCTGTTTGAAATGAATATTGTGACCACAATAGTGGTTTTACATGGCAAACATTTCCAAATTCAGAGCTTTTTTTATAGGTTCTTTCTGCTTGTGTTAGCATTACACTATCAGTTGCATAACAGAAACTTTAGGTTACGCAGTTAGAAACTGTAGAAAATAGGGTTAGAGGTTTTGTATTGAATTAAAAACAAAGTCCCATAGTGTTTTAAAATGATCTAATGATTGGATGGAAGAGATTAAGATGGATTATTGTTAGATTATTGAAATGTGACTGCACTGGCAGATCCTATAGTTGAACAATAGATAAGGATGGGTAGGTAAGTGGATGAATGGATGAGTAGTTGGGTAGATAGATATAGTTAAGATATAAATGTAGGAGTGGAGATAAGATAGATGGGTAGGTTGCTAGATAGATGGGTAAGTTGCTAGATAGATGGGTAGGTTGCTAGATAGATAGGTAGGTAGCTAGATAGATAGATGTGTAGTTGGCTAGAAAGATAGATGGGAAGATCATAGATGGGTAGGTGGCTAGATAGATGGGTAGATAGATAGCTAGATGAGTGGGTAGATGGGTAGATATAGTTCATCTATAGATATAGACGTGCAGATAGATGGATAGATCAATGTAGTAGACCTTTGTGTAAACTACATACCTCAATCAAAAATCAGCATCTTAATCCTTTAGGGAGTGTTTTGCACTTTGGCGTCTTTCATACTTCCACACAAAAAATCCATTAAAAGGAGAAAATGCTAGATAAAACCTCACAAATTAATCTATCCCCCTGAGACAGGTAGACTGCACACTTTATTATTGCATGTGCATGGTAACGGGTTTAAACTCAGATCTTGACTGTTCTTTTCATCTCAGAAGGTGCTAATGGCTCCATTCGTGTAGCTTGCTTTCTAGCCAAGACGAGGGATGCTCTGTAATTGTTTATTTATTTATTTATTTTTGCTTTTGTTTCTCTCTTCGCCTTTGGTGTTTTAAAGCCCTCTCACCCCTCAGTCTCTGTTTGAGGAACTTGTCCATAAGCCACCCCAGGACTGAGAAGGCTGCAGCTTTTAAATATTCATTCAGCCATTCTGGACCGTTTTCTTGTAAGTGTAGATCAGGAAGGAGGGGGTTTGGACAGCGTTACAAGGAACATTTGAGTGGCATGACTAGGAAGTAGACTGGAGAGATGGGGGTGGGATATCCATCACAACCAGGCTGATAGAGTCCTACAGCTAATGTCAATGATTGTATCTGTTAATTAGGCTGATAGCGATAGGCGCAAGTCAGATTTGATAACCCTTCTTTGCTGTGTGTTGTTGTGATAGTGGCAGAAAATAGAGAAACAGGAAGTTGGGGTGGGAAATATCCAAGGGTCTGTTTTAAAAATTAGCCAATAGCCTTTCGCTTGCGTCACATCTGTGATGTAATTTTCTAATTGCTATTGCTAGTCAGAATCTGATGACATTAAGGATGGGACGTTCTCATTCTAGAGAGCGTTTGGTTGGATAAAAATGTGTATAGGAACATGTGTTGGTTTGTTTTCCCAGCAGAGAAAAGTGGTACATTTTATGTGTAAACATGCAAAAAGATCATTTATACTGGCATATAGATAATCTCAAAGCTACTGGACAAAAATCAGCAAAATTCCAGTTTTGAGAGTCTATAAACCGTCTTAACTGGACAGTTGTATTTTTGTTTTTTTCATGCAGCCTGTGAAGACAACTCATTAGAAAAATATATGTTGTCTATATATTGTCATAGTACTCAGTTTATCTCGCTACTTTCTATTCAGATAACTTCATCTTTTAAAACTCACTCAGGAAACTCACTCTTTGCCACGGCACAGTAGATTCAGCTCAGTGCCGCAAGAAATAATCAGCACCAATGGAAAAAGGGTAATATTTTAGTAGCCATTCATTACCAAGAGTGAACGAGACTGGGCTGTAACTCAAAAATAACCTCAAAATAAAAGATTTACTCCAAATGCAATATGAAATTGGTTAATTCATATCAGCCCGGTCCGCTGACAAAACATTAATTTCTCTCTGGCTCCAATAGCTCCTTGAAAAACAGGGCAATGGCATGCGAAATGACTTAAAGTGAAACAGCTTGTGGTCTGTTTTCACCTTGCAGTCTCACTGTGGATTCTGGAAGTGCTTGCTGACACTGGCTTTCTCCACGTTTCATGCTGCGAGGGCTTTTATATTTACTGAAAACCGCATTAGAAGAAGCTGTCCTACAGAAGTATTACAGCTAAATTTAGGCTGGTGTTTAACAAACGTTTCTCTTTTCCTAATCTTTTCCTCATTTTTTTTCCTCTTGTCTTTTCTTACTTCCTACCTTTCTCTTTTTGTTTTTTTCTTTTCTTCGCCTCAGTCTAGCCCACTTACTGCTCAATGTCGACCCACAAGGCTGTAATAGAAAGACAGTGAAAAAGAGAGGGAGACGGCTACTATTTAGATAAGTCTTCTCCCACAACCTCAGCTCAGTGAGCTGCCTCTTATATTTATCTCTTCCATTCTTTTCTTTTTGTCTTATTGTGGCAGCTCTCGAACGCTCTCCAACAGAAACCCCCTCCCATCCATTCTGGTTTAACACTTTGTCCTGCCATCCGTAGATTCATCCTTTTTCTCTTTAATTTCATTCTCCATATCCTCTCTTAACCTTTTATTCTGTGAAAGTATGTTGTAACTCTGATAAAAAAAAAACCTCTTGTGTCAAGTCCTTTCACCGGGGCTGTTCAGTCTTACCCGTATCTCTCAGCGTCGAGCACTTCGGTGTACAATCAGGGCCTTTTGTTGGATGTAAATGGTTTTTGAGTGGCTTGGTGGTGCTCACCAGTCTCTGAGTTTGGGTCTGGCATGAGGTCTGACCCGATGGCCCCCCGACTGTTAGCATGCCAGCTGGAGATGGGCACTCTCTTCTGTCTCCCAAGGCGTATTCGCTAAGCTCACACGGTTGCGACTGAATGGAGTGTTTTTCATCGGGTCAAGAGCGGCAGAAATGAGCTCTTTGTGACAGTAATCTCGCTGTGAGGAGCTCTGGAGTGTCTTCCTCCATAGGATTTGAGCTGAGAAACTGGGTCATGGGATTGTCAGCACCCCAATGGAGATTCACAGTGGAGGCGGCTTTAGGAGATGAGCATGTGTGTGTGCTTCAAAACCAAATTTTGGAGTGTAGATTGGAAAGGTTAACACGGTTAAGAGACCTGAGCTTTCCACACACTGCTGCTGTTCATCTTTATAGGGGCTCTAGTAATCACATACTTAGACGTTTAGTTCGATTTCCACATCTGTAATCCTCACCACGTGATGCTCGCCTGCCGGGTGACAGCATGATGCTGGAATTGCAGGAGTTTATCTTCGGCCAGTGATTTTGTACCAGATTTTGTACCATGGACACAGTCGCCATTCAGCTCACCCACATAAACCTTCTCTGCACCTTTTGTTGGGTAAAAGGTGAATGGGTATTAGGAAATTGGGAGATTTGAGTCGTTTTGCCTTTTATGGACTGGACAATTTAGAGCAGTGGTTCTCCACCTTTTTGACTATCCGCAATAATATTTGCAAGTCCCGTTACTTTTACATTTTCTGAAAAAAAAGGACACATTAAATTGATTAAAAGTGTCAGTGAAAAGACATTCAAATTGCAACAAAAGCTTTCCAATTCAAAAAAATTCTGCTCTTTTGATCTTTCTATTTAAAAATGTAATTCTGAAAAAAGTGTCATTCAGCTTTGCCATCACAGAAGTTCATTACATTTTAAAATAAATTCTAAATGAGAATAGTTATTTTAAATTGTTATAATATTTATCAATCAAATAAATGCAGCCTTGGTGAGCATAAGTATTTAAAAAAAACATGAAAATTCCAAACTTTTGACCAGTAGTGTATTTTTATTTATACATCATGTTTAAACATTTTTTGAAAGAAAAAAAAAGGCTATATTTATATTTATTTATATTTAGTTGGTACTGCCAGTGAATCCGACCGCAAAACATGCCTGTGGATATTTGGGTCCCATAACACATGAAGCGTGATATAGCGTTTCTGCGCTTTGGACATACATATGTTGAATCATTTACCCGTCAGTGGTACATGCTGATAGCCCCTACAGCTCAGTGAACCATGAAGCTGCCTGCTCAACATTTAGCCCAACTCAGTGACCTGCGCTGTTTTCTTCCCCATATGCTTTTGAGCCCTCTGCATAGCATATTGCTAGCTATCTGCTAGATACTCATTGCCAGTTTGGAAGTGTGTGTATGAGCTGCATCGAGTGCAAGTTTTTCTTCCAACAGAGAAGCTTTTATTGGCGAAGACAGCATAAGACATCTGCAATAGCCATTTCATTTACCCTTGATAATAATATTATTTCTGGAACAAATTTTTAAAGGAGAAAAAGACGTGTAGCTACATTGCCAGCCAGTTTGGACACACTCGACTGAATTTGTGTTACTTGTGATCTTTAAAACCATAGGCTTAAATGCTTAAAATTAATTTTGTGGAGAAATCTAAATTGTGCCTGCATAAAAAAAAACCTTCACAAAAAATGTATTTTTATGTAAAAATATATATTTATTTATTTATTATATAATGACTATATATA
>NW_015536542.1:90426-107021 GCF_001515605.1 Sinocyclocheilus anshuiensis
ATAATTATTTTTTTATTTTTTTATTTTTTTGGTCACTACATAATTACAATGTTTTTAAAAATTGTGCTGTTTTTATTATTAGCATCTAGTTAATCGGCTGCCGACTAAAATGTCTAGCCGTCTCAGCCCTCTATCATACTGTCTACCACATGTCATCTACCCATTTCTGTACCTCCAGCTGCTGTTCGGATCAATAATACTTTAGTAGCCGATAGTAAACAACATGGAATAACCTGTCAGTGGATGACAAAGTGCCAATCTGCAATTTAGGCTCACGGTCCAACTGTCATAACACAGACGATTCATGATACTTGTTTTCTTTCGCATGCAGTTGTCTCTAAGGAAACTGTAGAACATGTTCGAGTTTCAGATTGCTGGCGTGATGAGATCTGGGCGGAATAAAATATAAATGATACCCAAATCAAATGCTGATGGGAAAACAAGTAATGGTATCGCTATTGACAATTACATGGCGCATAGATTTAATTTCAGGATGATTCCTTTGTTGGTGTATTCGTAGGTTTAAGGGCTGTGGAGATTTAAAATTTGTGCATTTCTTTCTCAGAAAGCAGTTAAACCGAGACCGTTATGAGCTCTGCTGGAGAACGTCAGGATGGCTACCAGATGTAGCCGGTGTTTTTTTTGTTTTGTTTTTTTTTGTCTGGCTGCTGGGTCTTGGGTGTGGACCCCTGTAGGAAAGGCAGGCGCAGGAATAGAGAGTCTCCACAGCCAAAGCATCAAAGACTCAGAGCACCATCAATTATACAGGGACATTGACAGCTTACAGAACTATAAAATTTCATCTAGGGAGTTCAGCACATTGTTGAATGTTCCTTTTCTGTCTACAGGATGAATTTATTAATGTTTTTGCATGCGTTTAGTAGAAGTTGTATTTCACAGTCTGTAAAACTGACAGTCAGGCTTTACTGTTTTTCTTCATTGAAAAGGGAAAAATGTTAAGGAAACTAGACATTTCTTCCTCATTCCTCCTAATCACCCGCAGTTTAAAAGTCACAATAGGCCTATTATTCCTTTAAAATATTAATATGATAATTTTATAGAGAAATTCACAAATCACATTATGACACTAATAAAGGATTGCGATTTTCACAAAGTTTGGTCAAAATAACCATTAAAAAACGCATAATGGGGAAATGGGCATTGCTGTTTATGTTCAGCATGGACAGTTTACACTTCTCGCTGCAGTGTTTACCGGTGTTGTGATGTGTTCTTTGCTGATGTTGCCTCACAGTGACGTTGTAATGGGATTTGTTTCTACACCTGTTCTGTCTCTTAATGGCACTCAGATGTATTTTTTCAGTGTGTGTGTGTGTGTGTGTGTGTTGAGAAGGAAGATGGCACGTGGAGGCACCGACATGTGCAACCAACAGTCATCTTGTATTATTTTTTCCAAACTCTTTTAATAATTCATCCGGCGGGCTGCAGATGACAAGAGGGCCTTACGACCAGGAGAAACAGTCTGCCGGTTGACTCCGACTCCTATTTTTTTTAAAGTCAACATGAATCAGAATGGACCCTATTTACTTGATTGCATTTTCCTGGTCTTATTGTCAGTGACTCATTAATCCAAATTTTAAAAACACTCTTTGTAATCTTTAATCAAATATCCCCTTGGAAGGGTATTCAATTCAATTTAATTTAATTTAATAAATTTTTTTATGTTTTTAATGTTTTTTTTTATTTTATTTTATTTTGTTTTATTTCATTTTAATTTATTTTATTTTACAATTTTTCTGCCTTAGACCACACAAGCTATTAAATGGCATTAACCGGTTTTAACAAACTTCATGCTACATTGTTTCCCTCTTGTGGAACATTCCTTTTCACCCAAAAATAAATCAGATTTTGGAGTTAAAAGGGTTTTTCAGTTTAATTTTAAGGGACAAAAACTTTGAGCTGCTCTGTTAGAACGCAATCATGTCTTGGTCATTAAAAGTTATTCCCACATTTAAAAAACAGGCGGAGCCACAGGAGAGACAGGAATGAAATATCCAATAGCATTTGCACATGTGTAATGAAATGGAGCCACTATCAATAAAACGAGAGAATGTCTTTTAAGAGGAGCCAGTTTCCAGCGCTGACTCGGAGTCTGGTGCTGACTGGTTTAAAGACCTGGTCTACATTTTGTGATTACAGACATCTCCCAAGTAAATCTGAATTTTGCTATCAACCTGTATGATTAGAGAGGACAAGAATCTTCTCAAGCAAAATTCTAGACACTGGAAGTCTTATTAAATATATCAATATGAATAAATCTATTAGATTTTTCATGACACAGAATGTTAAAAGAAAACAGTAGTAAGAAAAAGACTTCAGCAGCTATTTTAATGGCTGTTCTACTTTCAGAAATAATGCATTGCTTTGGAAACTCAGCTTGAAGTAGTTTTATTTTATATTCCTGTGATTTTAAATTGATATAGTGAGGCTATAGCTCTGTATGCTTGCATGTAAAGCAAGAAAAAAGGTACGGATAAACGAAGAAGAATTCGTTTTTATTGCTACTTTTCTCACATGTATGGATAATCTCTTTTTTATAGCTCTCCACCCAAGAGCTGCGGTCAGAGGCTCCCCCTACGCCCGCTCTGTAGCTCACCCCACTGAAATAACAGCAAGACCGCTGGTCTCCAAACACACCTGCTTTTCATTTCAGCCCCACTGATTACAAAGTCTGCAGGAAAACTCAAGTATTGAGTACGCTGTAAGTTTGAGTAAGAGCAGCCCATATCTGAAAATGTTGTACTGAAGTACTGATGCATTTCTAAGATAAAAATTTTTTTGTGTTAATTCCTTAGAAAGCACTACATTATATATGTTATTTATTACATTTATTTGTATTTATTATATCACATTTTTTCTGAACTTTTCCCAAGTTTTTTTCAAATACTAAACTTAAGAATTTTGGCTGTTGGACTACAAAACAAGTGGGAAAAAATCCCATAGACTCACATTGATGAAGCCCTATCTAGGCACCAGATGGAGCAGTTTTGACTTGGGTCAAATCTAAGCAGCCACCGAGCAATCTACCAAAACACCCTAGAAACTACACATAGCTATAGAAATGCACAGCAAGCCTTGTACAGACAAGTACCACTCATATTCGTACAAATCTAGTTATTTCGTAAGTGCGTTTGTCCGTAGGCTTTGCACTCGTATGATTCAAAAGTGGTTTTATTGTGTGTGTGATTCTTCTCAGAGTTGGAAAATCTGCTGTGGGTGGAATTAATGGTTGAGGAAAACTGTAGAGCTCCGCTGTCCACCTTGTTTCTATCAGTTGTTTAATGGGATTAAGTAGACATTTTGTCTCTGGCTCAAGTGGACGTTATATGCCACTAGGTTGATAGGATGTTTCAGCTAGGTGTACCAGCAAAGCCTGGGAGATTGGCTCTGTCACGCTGTGCATGATGGATGGAAAGCGGGAAATAGCCTTTGGAAAGAGAGGGCACTCCAGGGAGATTGAAAGCAGATTGAGACAAAGAAGAAATCCGTCAGTGGAGATGTTTAAACCCTCTCTTGACACCTCTGAGGTAATTGGACAGGTATTTCGGATTTTGAAGGCCAGGTAGAAGTTGTTATGTGACTTTAAGCCATTTGTGCAACCATTTTTTACATGGTTATTGGAGAAGGTAAAGAGTGACCTCTGAAAATCTGTCTGATATCCTCAGTTGCTTCTGGGATCAACTCCCTTCATAATCTTCCTGTTTAAGGGGTTAAAGATGTGGTTTAGGCCCAGAACAGGCTGGTTCTGTGTGAACATTGCAAATGACCTTTTAGCTGTGTTTCTAGCGAGTGAGCTTTGAGGAAAGTCTGGCTCTACCATTCTCCAGTCATCAGCCTGGATGGGTTGGATTTTTTCCTTCTCCAAAAATCAATGCTACATTGCCTAATGGCCAGGGTAAAAATGGCTGAAAAGACTTAAAAAGTCTCTGCTGTGCAACCGGACGCTAAATCAATACAGCGCTATAATCACCAGAACACTTCCATTCCTGTAGGTGAGATCGAGTTCTGCTAATGTGAAGAACCTTGTTTAGTTTTGTATGTCAAAGGGCTCAGCAGGTCATTTGCTTACCAACAGAAATGCAAACATGGATATCCATAGACAAATATTCTCAAATACCCTAGAGGCTAACTGTTAGCCTCGATTAGCATGTCATATGGAAAGTGGCACTTTGAAATTGATGCATGTTGGCTGTTTAGCATCAGTGAGTCAAGCATCTACTTCAAGGTGAGCAAACATCAAAGTCTAGTTGTAAAAACTTAGCTTCACTGATCACTAACACCAACGCTTTTAGCGCCTTTTTGGTCAGCCATCAGTTTTCATGTTGTATGCATAAAAGAGAATGCCTTATGATTATACTTCAAAATAATAACGTGAGCTAGTCTTGAGGAGCCCGTATTTGTCTGTTTGAAGGCCAAGCAGATAAAACATGCCTCTGAAGGTTGGCTATATAAAGTTTGTTGAAAGTGTTTGAGATGCTAATATTTCCAAGTGCTTTTCTGTGCTTTAGTTTGTACGAATCCTTTGCTATGTGTGGAAAAAATTTCACTCTTTAATCCCCCTGGAGTTCTACTATTTAAGTCTTGATTCACACTCAATGAAGGAAATGTTTTGGAATTATTTTGCCATGGAAACTAGTATATAAGCCCCTCTCCCTACATAATAGAATGCTCGGTTTCTGTGGGTACGGGACCCTGTGGTCGGTGTTCCACTGATCCTACCTTTGCTACGCTGTTCTGCTTTTCCGAGTAGGTCCGTAATGCTGTTAAATTGAAGAGGGCACCTGAAGCGCTGGAAGCAGGGATGTAACTCTTGCTGTCTTACTCTCTCCCTCAGGGGGGAAGAAAATCGTTCTGTCTGGAAAAAAAACTTCCTTCATCTTCTTCATTGAAGACTGGTGTACATAGTCGCCTAACTGGATTGACTAGACATGGAAGTCATGTTCAGTTCCATTTTGTGTGTGTGTGTAAAATCGTGTTGTCTATCCTTACAAAAAGTACTGTGGTGATGCCATTGCCATAGTATTATATTGTGATTTTATTTGTTTGATTTAACCTATTGTAAACTTTGTCTCAGATGTTTTTCCCCTTAATTCATAGTAAAATATGACTTGATTGCAAATGGATTGTTAAAATATATTTAATAAAAAAAGCTTGAATTTTCTTCACATTTAATCTTCTAGGAGATGTTAAAACAACAGCTAAGATGTTAAAGAGATTTGTGGAGTATATTGTTTTGTATTAATTTATTATGTTTTTTACATGGTACACCAAATCCAATGTCCCTTACGGTTATTATAATCATTATTTTAATGTCATTCTTTTCTCTTATTTTATATATTTGTCTTATAATATATAATATTTAGATGTTTGGGTTTCATTAGTTTTCACTTTTTCCACTTTCATGGCTAGTTTTACTTTTTACTTTTCTAAGACCCAAGTTTTTATTTTAGCTTAAATTTTGTTTGTATTTTAGGGCTACCAAATTTATTTTATTTTAGTTAGCCTTTAAATTGTTTTTTTTTTTTTTTCAGTTTAGGTCAAGTTTTTCCAGTTGTGTTACTTTTTTTTCTTTTCTTTTAACAATAGTAATACAGCGTCCCCAATCTATGTGATGGAGAAGGGTCTCTGTTATGGTGGGTTGATGTCTATTGATCTGCCTCATTCAATATGAAGCAGAGGCTGCAGACAAATTGAGAAATACTCTAATAGCAACCATTCGTCCCCATGGACTAGGGCATTAAACACTCTCTCCAAACATGTCTCTCATCCTCCTCCTCGCAGGACGGAAAAAAAAAGCGCTCCACTGTTCATTTTTCTCTCGCATGCTTTCTCTGTCCCCTGATGGTGCTGCTCTTTCTGTCTTTTTGTCTGAAGGTATCATATATAAAAGCTATTGATTCTCTTCAGCCAAGGGGACACCAATCACACCAATGTAAATATTTGATAAGGAAGCCATCTGAAATCTCTCAGAGATGTTTCACTTTTCCGTCTTCTGCTCATGAGCAAAAGTACGATCTCAATATGTTCTGTGTTACATCGATTATTTTCTTCTTCCATCAATAATTTGTGTTGACATTTTGTTGCTCAATGTAAAATTCATGACTTTGATTTGGTGGTCAAAAGTTTTTCAAATATTAATAAAAAGTGAAGAAATGTTTTGAATGTATTTAATATAACAATGCTTTAAAAAATGTTTTTTTAATATATACATATATTAGAGACATGAAAATCATCATAAAGGAGGTGTATACAGGTCATGAATTGCATTTTTTTATTGTTTTTTTAATAAAGTAATAGAAAATGAGTGTCATTGATTAATAGCAACCAGCACCAAACCAGCATAAACCATCATGTTCACTTATTTTGTTTGACTAAATTAAGATTTCATTATGGTAGACTCACCTTGCTAGATGATGTTTTCAGGCTCTGATGATCTCAGATAGACCAATTAATCTGGAGCTTTTCAGCTCTACACATTGGGGCAAATTGTTTCTCCTGGATCTGTCCTTCACAGCATTTCCATATCCTTTAACATACTTTCATTTGCGGTTAGCAGGCATAGTCGAAATCTGCCTTGTTGCTATTGCGCAGGCTTTGACACACTAGACCATTTGGGTTCCACAAAAGGCTGGGCTTTCCAAGGGCTTTTTAGGTTTGGCATCGAACACAGAGAGGGTGCAAAATCATAATACACGCATGCGGTTTCATTTCAGGCCTCGTTCCAAACCACCATGGGGACATTACACCTCTTACCTCACACTGACCACCAGAGGTGATGGAGAAAACAATCACACGTTCTTCAGGTCTTAGCTTAGTATACTGGAATCAGTGTTTCTACACCACATGCAGCAGAACTTCACCTCATAACCATGAAAACGACATTTTAGCTCAGAATTATTTAGGTCAGTGAATACTCCCGGATTTGTGCCAGAATTCAGTAAGCTTTAGTGAGTACAGCAGTGTAGACATTTGGGAAATTGGCTTTCCATTGAATTTACACATCTGTGTATATAATCCTTTTGTACTGGTGTACAACAGAAAAGCAGGAACTATGTAGCGCATTGAGCTCTGGCATTAAAAAAAAAACAATGGCTTTTTGTGTATTTGTGGTCATGTGGATTACAACATCTCTGTAAATAAAAGGAGAGCATGCCTAGATAACAAAATACAGTCAGCGTGACACTTTGAAAGGAAGGATTTAGTAATTTCACACAGTGAGTTTTTCCTGTTAAGAGCAGTATTAATTCTGCTGGTCCCGTTTGCCTCTTGGCAGCTTGAAGTAAAAGCATTTAGAGCAAATTCTTGTTCCTTTAATCTCTCAGAAAGATCTCCCGCTGAGAGAGTCTTATCTTTACTAAAGCATTATCGGTTTCATGTTTTCTCACTCTATATGTGTGTGTGTGTGTGTGTGTGTGTGTGTGTGTGTGTGGTTGTGTCAGTGGCTTTAAATTGAGATAGATGGAGAAATTTTGTCATTTGTGTTGAATAGAGGTCGACCGATAGTGGATTTTGCCGATAGCTAGGTTGGACCACACTGGCCGATACCGATTAATTAACGATAGTTTTAAAATTGATACTGAACAAAAACTATAATAGTGCTTTATTAACAAAAACAGTACTGAACCACTAGTAGTAGTAGTAGTAAAAAATTGTAATAATAGTAATAGTAAATGTTGAAATTAACACACTCTAACAAGGAACAATACTTACACAGCTTTCATTAATCTTAATGCTACAAATGGACTCTTATTTTAAAGTGTTACCATTTCATTTCAACTGTCATGCTTAAAGATGCACATCTTTAAATATATACACAAAGGCTATAGCATTAAAATTATATACATATGGATATTGTATGTATACTCTCACACTTTAACTGCTTCTATTCTTGAACACTTGATGATTATCTGATCAAAATAAAAGCGCAGCGCTGAGTCTAGGAGAACTCACCGGTATCACACACACTCCGGACGGCACAATACACAATTCATTATGTACATTAACAACGATTCGGGACCAATATAATGTAATTTAAAGGAAAACTATGTGAATGGGGCTCTGTGGCGTGGCAGGATTTTCTGTCGGCTGCATTTAAATCCGTGTCTGAAGTTTCCCGCTCTGTTTAGCGTGCAGTATCACGTGTCTAAACAAATAGCACATGCTGTCAGTGATTTCAACCACTAGAGGCCGCTCTCGCACTGTGTAATGACAGCAGACCCTTCTCAGCCGCTCCAGCAATGGACGCAACCCGGAAAACTGTCGGCATGGATTTTTGTCGATAACCGATAGTTTCAGCAATCAACTATCGGTGCCGATTAATCGGCAAAACCGATACATCGGTTGACCTCTAGTGTTGAAGAAAGCCTACGTGTGGTACTTAGTTTTAAGCTTCTGTGTTTACAGAAATTTAATTTTAGGCCAAAAGTTGAAAATATTAAATGGCAAAAATAAACTGGGCTGGTCAGAAAGAAAATGGTGTTTTACATTAATTTTTTAATGTCCCATTAAATGACACATCCGCTCATGTTTTGACCCATTTGACCTTTTCACGCTTCATACCAGCAATAAACCGCTGTTGATTGGTTGGTGGGGAACTGAAAGATGTTGATTAATTAATTAGGAGGGACAGCTATCTTATTGATTATGAAACATCTCTGGCCATTAGTTAATGGTAATGTGGTGGTAAATCAGAGCGTCAGTTAATGGATTGAGGTTGAGGATGTGAATGTAAATTATAAAGCATGCAATGTTGTTCATATTCTACTGCTATTTGGGATTCTTTTGGCTCGTACTTTGCACATTATATGTTGTGTGTGTCTATATACTGTATATATATATATATATATATATATATATATATATATATATATATATTTTATTAATATGGAAAATATAAAAAAAAATACAGGAAATGGAAGCAGGAAATGTTGCAAGCCAGCCTTGAACTCCATCCACGTTTACCACTAGGCCATGGCTTTGGTGCAATGTAAATCTGTTTTGCATAGTTTATTAAGAAGAGAAAAATAAATGATCCATTTTTAATATGGTGCACATATGAAGTACAGCATGGCTTTTCATGTGCAGATGAACTTCTCTAATGAAGTTGCCTTGAAGACCAAGACAGCCTTTGTGAGTTATTATTTACAGCATAGGTTGAGTCACTTAACGTTGTTAAATTTACAAGCAACACCTCGCAAAACTACATCCACCTTTAACTGTTTCTCAAAGCTGCCGTCACTCTACACTCCATTAGCATGGTCCAAAGTTCAGTATTAGTCGCTTTGAAAAGCCTCTCCTGAAAATGGAAATATGTTGGAGGCATTGTGCTGTGGCTGATGAGAACTGACATGTTTGGGATATGTTTGCAGAAATATAGGGTTTGCTTTTAGTTCAGGGGCAACATAGGAGTCTGGCACGGCGTCCCTGAGGGGAAGTGCTCTAATGCACATGCACACACACACACACACACACACACACACACACACAACAGTCGCTGATTCAGAAGCGCCAGATTGTCATAGCAAAGGCAGAATTACCTCCTCTCCTAGTTTCATGAAACGGTCGTCCATAAAATGCATTGCTGTTCTGTTGTAAGTGATCTTAAAGATTCATCTTAAAGATGCATCTACTTTCGGAAGGCCAAATAAAGTGCTTTTGCTTTCGCCTAGAAACACACAGGGTCTCCCTGACATGGCTGCTTCAACACTAACTGCGGTTACTGAAACCACGCCTTCTTTCTTTGCGTGCACATTTGGGCGCATTATGCAAATATTCCCACATAGTGACCTAGATATGTGGGGGCGTGTTAGAATGAGCCGTTTTAGGGGGGTGTGGCAGAGTCTTAACTTTGATAAAGAATATCTCTTTGGGTTTGAGGCTTTAGTCTTTGCAACTTCAGGGATCTTATCTATTCACAAACAGCTTGTAACACTCCAAAGAGAAAGGAAAACTTGAAATCGCATCATATGACCCCTTTAACTTATTACCTATAGTCACTGACTAATGAAAGTCAAGTGCAAGGATTCTTGCTCCAGATCAGTTATGTAGTTTTACTTGAACATTTTTTTCACTCTCTTTTAGCCTTAGCACGCAACAGGCTGTGTTTGCTACTGTAGCTTTAAGAATTTCAATATATAATTTACAGCTGTTTTTAATGATAAACATCAGCATGTGTGTGTATTTCCCTTATCAGAAGAGTCTTAGATGGATGATGGATGGATAGATAACATTATCATATACAAAAATATATATGTATATGTTAAATTTTATTATAGTTTTTATTTCATTTTTCCTCAAGTAATAATTCAGTTAATTTATTGTAATGATAATATTTCTGAAAATATTAAAAACGTATTTTATATAAAATATATCAATATAATAAAATTGTGTGTACTCATTTAACCATTCTTATAATTCAAGTAATTTATTGTAATGATATTTCTCATTTAAGAAATGTATTGTATAAAAATATATGCATATATAATAACATTTTATTTTTATTTTGTAATATATGTATATACAGTGGTGTGAAAAAGTGTTGGCCCCCTTCCTGATTTCTTATTTTTTTGCATGTTTGTCACACTTTAATGTTTCAGATCATCAAACAAATTTAAATATTAGTCAAAGATAACACAAGTAAACACAACATGCAGTTTTTAAATGAAGGTTTTTATTAAGGGAAAACAAAATCCAAAACTACATGGCCCTGTATGAAGAAGTGTTTGCCCCCCTGTTAAAACTGTGGTTTATCACACCTGAGTTCAATTTCTCTAGCCACACCCAGGCCTGATTACTGCCACACCTGTTCGCAATCAATAAATCTCTTAAATAGGACCTGCCTGACAAAGTGAAGTAGACCAAAAGATCCTCAAAAGCTAGACATCATGCCGAGATCCAAAGAAATTCAGAAACAAATGAGAAAGAAAGTAATTGAGATCTATCAGTCTGGAAAAGGTTATAAAGCCACTTTTTATATATCATTTATCATTTATGTAATTTATTATAATGCAAATATTTCTGTATATAAATAATTAAATGAAATAATAAAAATAAAAAAATATTCTTCTTCAATAGCATGTCGGTCAGGTTTCTACAAGGCCTCCGCTATGGATGCGTACTGCGTGAAGTGCCCCCCACACAGCTACTCCCACCAGGACAAGGCCTCAGAGTGTGTGTGTGAGAGAGGCTTCTACAGGGCCGAATCAGACCCTCGCTCTATGGCGTGCACAAGTAAGCAGGGTCTTTATGGCTTCTTAAATATTAATAAAAATAAAGCATTGAAACATCTAGTCCATTATTGTGTTGATTTTATTGTCATGGTTTTATTGTCATGATTTTATTTGCATAAGTGCATAATTGATGTGTTTTACTGGTGTGTACATTCATCAGGACCACCTTCAGCACCCGGCAATCCTATTTCCATGGTGAACGAGACTGCAGTCACTCTAGAATGGAGTCCTCCTCGTGAAAGTGGTGGACGTGGAGATGTCACCTACAGTGTCCACTGCAGGAAGTGCTCTGGAGAAGCAGGGGCTGGGGGAGACAGTGAGAGGTGCGTTCCCTGTGGCAGCGGTCCGCATTTCAACCCGAGGCAGTTTGGCTTGACGCACCCCAGAGTTCTGGTCACAGAACTGCAGCCTCACACCAATTACACCTTCAGCATTGAAGCCCTTAACGGAGTGTCAGACCTCAGCCCCAGTCCACGCCAACTAGTGTCCGTCAACGTCACCACCAGCCAGACAGGTGAGATGTCACACGTCTACATTCTGTGTTTCTCCAATAAACAATTTTTTCTGTTTATTAGTAGCTCTGCGATACTTTTTTCAGGATTCTTTGAAACTTAAAAAGAACAGCATTTATTAAAAATATAAATATTTTCTAACAATATAAAACTTAGCTATCACTTCTTAACAATTGAACACATCCTTGCTGAATAAAAGGTTTAATTTCTTTCAAAAAAGAAATAATAAAAAATTACTGACCCCAAACTTTTGAACGGTAGTATATATTGTTAGAAACGATTTCTATTTTAAATAAATGCTCTTCTTTTAAACTTTTTATTCATCAAAGATTCCTGAAAAAAAAAGTAATACAGGTTCCAAAAAAATATTAAGCAGCACAACAGTTTCCAGCACTGATAATAAATCAGCATATTAGAATGATTTCTGAAGGATCATGTGACACTGAAGACTGGAGTATTGATTGCATCACAGGAATAAATTAAATTTGAATGTATATTAATTGTTTCCTGTATTTTTGATCAAATAAATGCAGCCTTGATGAGCATAAGAAACATATTTAAAAAACATTAAAAATCGTTCTGATCCCAAACTTTTGAACGGTAGTGTATAAGAAATATAAACCAAATTCTTTATAGAGTTTTGTATAAATAAATAAATCAATACATTTTCAACTAATATTTATTTATTTTTATTACATTTATGCAATTATCAGAAACTTTCAGTTTTTTTTAGAAATGAGATTATTTGCAATTATTTTATCCTGTTGACTATTGAGTTTTAAGATTAAGAAATAGAAGCCAAATCTTGAAACTAAAAAACAAAAAGAGTTTTATATAAATAAATAAAGTCATTCAACTAATATTTATTTATTTATTTGTTTGTTTGTTTGAATGCAAATGATTCATTTCTCTAAATATGTTTAAATTTAAAATTGATATATAATATCAACAATATAATATATAATAAAATATATAATACAGAATATTAATGTAGTAATTTATATATAAAGTAATATTTTAATAAATAAATAAATAAATGCAAATGTAATCATAAATATAATTATGTATTTTATAATATCACACTTAATATTTTCATATACAGTATAAATTAGCCCTTTATACATGAAAAATATAAAGCCGTCTATATTTTTTATGAAGGGGTTCCTTGTAAGGTGATGGTTATTTATGAAGGACCTTGGCATTAAAAGTCTGAAACCCTTTGTTCTAAACATTTTACAAGGCCTTTTCATTTGATTCATACTAAATAAATGGTATGATACATGACGTAGGTATATTTTGTAACACTGTCAGAAGGGTCAGGGTTATGTCGTATTCAGTGTCTTTCAATAGCTTTAAATGTACTCAAGTACAGATTTTTCTGCTTGTGCTCTTAAATCGCTGAAGCTTTAGTCACAAATGTAGTCTCCTGTTTCCTGCTTTTGAATTTAACACGGGTGCGCTGCGCTTCAGTGGCTCCTTTTCAGTGGCTCCTCTTCTATCTCGCCTGACCTTTAAACCCACACTCTGTGAGCGCGTCATTGGTCGAGAAGAGGGACGAGCTCTCCTGATCCTGTGGTTAATGATTCAGCCGCTCAGAGAACAAGAGCGAGACAGGCAGGAGCGAGAGGCAGCGTAATGAGAAGCCTGAGAGGAGAGTGACCCAGGATGCCCAGATCAACAGCCCTTCGCTCTTATGAGAGCTGACATGCCTGTAACTGTGGAAACGCCACTAATGGGCGGGGACTGATTGAGGTATATGTAACTCTGATTGGCCTGTATTTCGAGTGCTCGGCCTCTGGTCCACACTGCTTGAAATATTCAAGAGACAATCCACCGTGTCTGGGATGATGTAGTGCTTGTATTTGCATGCTTCGCATTATGCGGATATTGACTGATGTTTCAGCGCTCATCTTTCATCGGCAGGTGTGCGAAAGATTGCAAACAGAATATTTATAAATGCAAGTTGTGTGGAGACAAAGTGATGAATACATCAAATAAAGCTGACAGATTCATGACGTCATAATAACTGAATGCAGAGTGTTTTAATGCTACATATATGAATATATAATGCAAGTTAGTTGATACAGGAAGTATTTACATTGATCTTCTCTGTTGA
Organism: Sinocyclocheilus anshuiensis; assembly: GCF_001515605.1. Lineage (NCBI taxonomy): Eukaryota > Metazoa > Chordata > Actinopteri > Cypriniformes > Cyprinidae > Sinocyclocheilus > Sinocyclocheilus anshuiensis. Next base: position 104,301 of record NW_015536542.1, read on the forward strand.
AGACAACATGAAATCGAAATTCACACTATTAATTTTAAAAATGTGAAATTAGTGCTATATATATTACTGTTTAACATTGTGGGATCAGTAAGATCAGGGCGCATTAAATTGATCAAAAATGGAATTCAAGACTTTTATAATGTTACAAAAAACTATTTCAAATAAATTCTCTCCTAAATAATCCTGAAACTGCATCAGTTTCCAAAAAAATATTAAGCGATACAACTGTTTTTCGCATTGATGATAAGAAATGTTTCTTGAGCACCAAATCAACATATTAGAATGATTTCTGAAGTGTGACACTGAAGACTGGAGTAATGATACTGAAAATTCAACAGGAATAAATTACATTTTAAAATATATTAAAATAGAAAACCGTTGTTTTAAATTGTTTTGATTGAATAAATGCAGCCTTGGTGAACATAAGAGACTTCTTTCAAAAACATGAAAAATCTTACTGACCCCAAATTTTAGTGCAAAAGTCAAAAAAGGATCAAGTTTTATCAGCTTATTATTACTGACCATATTTATATTTAGACTGAGTTGTTCACATAATGGTCAGATCATATAGTCTGTATATAAATGCGTTATTGTCCTGTTTTTAATGGTTTAACTCACCTTCTACATAATTTCCTGTGATATTTTGAGACCCTTTTCTTTTCATTACTCTGAATTGAAGCATGTCTGTTCTTTATCTGTGAACAAAACACATGCTGAGATATCAGCGTAGCTGTTTGTTTATCACTTTAAGAGTGTTTGTGTGCATACTGCAGTTAGCGGTGTCACTGTGTCAGCGCCGTGTGGCAGATCAGAGCATGCAGAGTTAAGACTCACACAGCTCATTAAAGATCGAATCCTCAGCTCCTTCATTCATCACTAGCTGCCGGGGCCCAAAATGGGAGGCCCTCGTTTGTACTCACAATCTGACACCATCATTAGCACCTCTGTCTCTCTCTGTCTTTCCGCTCAAGGCGGCTTGTGAACACTGCTGTCGTACAAATGGAAGGGCTGAGGTGCTCTGGCTGCGTGCCAGCTATGTAGTAGGGGGTGAAAATGACTCACAGAATAATTTATCACTCCCAAAAAAGACAAGACGCGCTCTGCCAGCCCTCTCATACTCTTTAATTAGAAGTGTAATTAATCCTCCTCTTTTACATGGAAATCAATCTCAATTCATCTCTCTCTTTCTTTTTCAGTGAGCGTCATCTTAAAGGAAAGGAAGGGCACCGACAGTGTAACGCTGGCATGGCAGGGTCCAGAACCTAACGATGGGACCGTGGTGGAATATGAAGTCACCTATTATGAAAAGGTTAGACACTTTGGTCTTTTCTTCAGCGCACACTGATCTTTATGACCTTTTGGTCCTATGTGAGTCCTTCTTGCACTGATTGGGCATATGGCAGCTCACTTTTATCGTACCCTGAGGAGAGGCTGTAATGTTAACACAGACATGCTTCATTCGGTCCCAATTAACATTCATAGATGTCCTGTCTGCCAAAAACCTTTGAGGTTGTCACATTTTAGACTTGATGACATTATTGTCCTGAACAAGTTACAGAGGCTTTGTTCAGACAGGGAGCAAAAATAAATTTTTTACTTCATCCAGCTCAAACCTGTTTAGCTTTTATAGGCTGAACAGCCCAAAAAACAAAAATACATGAAATCTAATATATTTGCAAATCTACATGCGAAGTTAAGTATGTAATGTCATATAAGGTGTGCAATATTGTTGGGAATTGGGTCCGAATAGTAAATAATGTGTTGTACTACATAGTAAGGCTATTTTTTTTTCTTTTTCTGCACTAGCATCTACTTATTTTATGGCCTGTAACTGATAAATATATATTCAATTTATATTGTTATATTAAAGATATGAAATATATATTGAACTTGCACTTAAAATACTTGGAAAATGTAGTATTCCAAATTTGTCCTAACTGAGAGATATTCATTTATATAACGATACATACAGTGGGTACGGAAAGTATTCAGACCCCCTTAAATTTTTCACTCTTTGTTATATTGCAGCCATTTGCTAAAATCATTTAAGTTAATTTTTTTTCCTCATTAATGTACACACCGCACCCCATATTGACAGAAAAACACAGAATCGTTGACATTTTTGCAGATTTATTAAAAAAGAAAAACTGAAATATCACATGGTCCTAAGTATTCAGACCCTTTGCTCAGTATTTAGTAGAAGCACCCTTTTGATCTAATACAGCCATGAGTCTTTTTGGGAAAGATGCAACAAGTTTTTCACACCTGGATTTGGGGATCCTCTGCCATTCCTCCTTGCAGATCCTCTCCAGTTCTGTCAGGTTGGATGGTAAACGTTGGTGGACAGCCATTTTTAGGTCTCTCCAGAGATGCTCAATTGGGTTTAAGTCAGGGCTCTGGCTGGACCATTCAAGAACAGTCACAGAGTTGTTGTGAAGCCACTCCTTCGTTATTTTAGCTGTGTGCTTAGGGTCATTGTCTTGTTGGAAGGTAAACCTTCGGCCCAGTCTGAGGTCCTGAGCACTCTGGAGAAAGTTTTCGTCCAGGATATCCCTGTACTTGGCCGCATTCATCTTTCCCTCGATTGCAACCAGTCGTCCTGTCCCTGCAGCTGAAAAACACCCCCACAGCATGATACTGCCACCACCATGCTTCACTGTTGGGACAGTATTGGACAGGTGATGAGCAGTGCCTAGTTTTCTCCACACATACCGCTTAGAA
>NW_015536542.1:107373-109364 GCF_001515605.1 Sinocyclocheilus anshuiensis
AGATATATATTTATATATAGATATATATATATTTAGTATATATATATATATATATATATATATATATATAAATTCTACTTCCTTAGAATACTTGGAAAATGTCAGATTCTAAGTTTTTGTCATCTTTTTCCTACACTGGGAGCTACTCATTTTATGGCCTATAACATATAAATATATATTAGAATTCCAATATAATATTAAATGTATATTACAATTCTATTATCTTAAAATACTATTCTATACTATTGTCTAAATAAAAATAAAAAAAATAATTTAATAATTAAAAAACAATAAAAAATTAAATTTAAAATCAGTCATTTAAATGCATATATGCATAAATGAATTTAGGCATCAAAATAATATAAGGTACCATATTAAAAATGCATGTTCAATACGAGATATGCTAAAGATTACGTTTAACTATTATTAAATTATTTTTTAAAAAGTAACTCAAAATGATTGTTAGATGACCGCAAATGTAATGAAAATGTAAAAATAGCAGAAATGAGCATGCACAATTAAAAATATCTTCAATCTCATTGATCCGTTATTGTACTGATGTATCGCGCATATCAAGTGCAAACTACTTTCTGCAGTCACATTTCTATACACATGGTAAGTGATTTCGAGCAGTTATTTGTTTAGATCCCTCCCGTACCACTGTACTTGGCTGTGTGGCATAAAAACAGGGTGATGGGTAATTATTATGATTTATTCAGGTGATTATGGGCTATGTGGCTTTTAGATAGAGCGCACAGATGGACAGACTTGACTGCCACTGTGTCCACGATCCGTTTGATGCCGCCTGTTTGGCCCATCTTAGATTTAATAGCACCACAGGAAATATGGCCATCCCTCTCTCGCAGGGCGTGGCGTTCCTGTCTGGAAAGTTAGATTTCCCTAAACGAGCTGCCATGTGCCTCTTTAGCGAAGGGCTTACATGAAGGAAGATTAATGGATATCGATAAGCTGTGAAATATTAACATGAGCACGCTGTATGGAATTCTCCTTAGGATTGGACAGTGAGAATTGGACAATGAGGCGACTTCTCCCAGTCAATAGGATTGATGTCATTTATCTGGATCAATTCCAGTTACTGGAAGCTGAAAAGCTGTTAGGCCCTTAAAAAAATGCAGAAATCTGCGGTTTCTTTTCAGTTCAATCCGTCTATGTGAAAAGCATTGTGATAGCCATTGGCAGGAGGTGTTTGAATGAGCACTAAATTCCATCTGAGCTAATTGTTAATTGGCAATTGCCTGATTTGAATCCAATCTGCATGCTTTGTTCTCTTGTTCTTTGTTTGTTTCTGTGAACGTGAGCCGATATATTATGGATGATTCAACAAAGTTCATGCAGTCTCCAGGACAGGAAGGGATTCAGGGATCATTGTGAGGGATCAAGACATCCGTCTTCATTGAAAGAAGCCTTGTTCACTTATTATTCCATTCTTTCCTACTATAGAACCAGCAGGATCAGAACTACACTGTGCTGAAGACCAAATCCAACAGTATGACTGTGGATGGACTCAAGCCAGGGACCACATACATCTTCCGGATTCGAGCCCGTACGGATGGAGGCTATGGGAACTACAGGGGGGAGATTGAGTTGGAGACAAGCCATGAAGGTGAGTGGAAAACCATCCTTCATACACCTTCATAAATCAACCAGAAACTAGAAATGTTTTACCTGTTTAAGATCTCTTGCTTCCATCAGTGAAGTGAAGCCCTTCAGAACTTTTGATGATTAGCCAAAAAAATTATTTTTCTAGTCTCAGAGAACTGACTATAAAATCTGACCCTAAAATTGTCATTTTAAAATGGGCAGTTCTGCTCCTGGATGCTGATTTGCCAATATCATCCATGCCAAAATGCACAATATAATTTCATTACACAAAACATTGGTCATCCTATCACTGCACATCTGAAATAGTTTACATGTCACAGACTATATATATATATATATATATATATATATATATATGTGTGACCCTG
>NW_015536542.1:109670-123024 GCF_001515605.1 Sinocyclocheilus anshuiensis
TATATATATACATATGTGTGTGTGTGTATATATATATATATATTTTTTTTTTAAGTAATAAGCCCATAAGATTATAATAAAATTGTAATGAAGCCTATGATTTTACCATAATTAAGGGGGTTTTAAGCACATTGCTTTGTGGTGTATTGCTTTATTAGAAACCCATTTACAGTGTCCTTGAGTTTGTAGATCCCTCTATAATTTCTGACTGTGTAAGTCCCACCAAACCCTTAATTTCTCACTCACAGCAGAATATCTTCAAATATTCAAGGACATTCGTTTCGGCCAAACTGTAACCTGTGTCACACGCGTGTATTTCTCCATCACACACCACTGATTGAATTTCCGATCCGCCGCGTGCATTGAAAGAGGCTGTGAAATATTCATACATGTGAACATGTTCAATTAGTCCCCTGAGATAGACGAGGCTCCTCACGCGCTGCAGTTTGCTCTTGCTGCGGTGTCTGAACATGTAGATTTTCTGTCAGTGTTCCCCTGAAGTGTGAGCAGCTTCAGCTGAGAGTAGGCAGATGCCCCGCTGTTTTTGTCTCATAGTTTGTGTACCATATGGTACACTCCACCATTCTGTGCACATAATTAGAGGGACGCTTTCTTAAATCTTTTTATTGGAACATTATCTGGAAAAATTCAGATTATTTTACATCCATTACCCGTTTCTCTACTAAGATATTAGTCATGATTATTTTTGTTTGTGATAACGCTCATGAATAATGTCAGAAAAGTTGCCTTGGTTTTCATAAAGTGACTTTAGCAGTTTCTAATTGTGTTTACAGTGTGCTACTATATTTTAAATAGCATTGTTAGTTGGTTAAGGATGTAGATTGGTAGATATTAATTTATTAATTTTAAAATTGAATGGCATATTTGTATTTTTTCAAAAATGTAAAGAAAAAGATTAATTTTAAAAAATGTAAGAATGAAAAAAAAAAAGTTAAAAATTGTTGAAATTAATGGCGACATGCACATAAAATATGCACTTTCCCATATACATGTAAATAAATTTTAGCCCAAAATTTTTATGTTAATAAAAAATACAACCTTTTATGCATAAACCATTGACTGAACAACCGTGTAGAGCCATATGTTTACTATGGTCTAACTGAAAATAATGCAGTTATATGAATATCATGGCAGAACTGTGGTACATTTTCATAATTGCAAGAACCACTGAAAATAATCTCTGCTTGAATGTTGATTACTCTCTCTTTCTATCAGATATGCTGGCTGTTGGAGATCCCAACCAGCAAACCATACTGGCCATCTCTGTGGCAGGCGGAGCATTGCTTCTGGTGTTGCTGGTGACCTGTTTTGTTGTGAGTGGATGGTAAGAGTAATTTACTATTCTTTTTTACATTCAAAACGTACCTTATTCTTTAAAAATCTCCAGATACCAAAGTATGCAGCCTTCTGTATGATGAAAAAGCAGTTAATTACATAGACCGACTCGGATGAATCAGTTATAATCTGGGTTAACTGCCAACAAATCCATACGAAGGATAAAGAAACCTTGTTTCATTTAATCAGCGAGGAACCATAAATATAGAAAGACAGAATCAAGCAAATGAGATGTTATGCATCTGTCAGTGTGTGTATGCCTTTGTATGTGTGCATTTACACAAAATCAAAAGGACACAAAATTGTTTAGCCCTCTGATTGCATAGCGTGATCTGTAGAGATGAAAGCAAACACTTGAGAGAACAATTGAAGAGACAGACATAAGGGAGAAAAGCAAGAGTAGACGCCCTGTACGGCTGAGAATGAGGGAGCTAATGTAATGGAAATGAAAGGAAAGAGTGGATCAGAGGAGACGAGGAACAGAAAGCAGAAAATAAACCATTCTCAATTACATGAAATGGTCAGAATGAGTCATGAGCTGATCTTTGTGTAGGAGGGTGCCCTTTTGGTCTTATTAGATTGTTATATCCAAATTTCAGTAAACTGTAATTGTAACTGTTATATTATTTTGTTATATATATATATATATATATATATATGTATATGTACTGTATATGTGTATATGTATATGTGTGTATATATATATATATATATATATATACACACATATACATATACACATATACAGTACATATGTGCAGCAACCCAATTTAATTTCTTTCAGCAATACAGCAGAAAGACTGGCATCGTTACAGCTTTTAGTATTGACCGGCACTAGCATTCCTTTTCCAAAGGCTGATTTACTAGGGATTTTTCGACTGTTGTTGGATGCTATACAATCCAGTATGTTGTAACACAGAATGAGATTTCCGTCTGCTTTGCAATTTGTAACCCATAATGCTCTGTGACAGAAAGGTCCCGTAGGATGTGTTATGTCGGCCAAGTTTATGCCTGCAGGCCAAAACCTTGGTGCTGCCACCTCTTATTCATGGTTTCCACCACCCCCAATCCAATGCATGTGTGACTGCTTGTGGCAAGACCCTCATGGAAGCAATAAAAACAGTTTTGATGCTGATTTCGAATGACGCGTTTCTAGTGTGGTGTGGAGGCCAATGAATCGTAATGGGGAGTGAAGCTAAACTTAAACTGTAATTGCATTCAGTCCCTTGGCATTGGATTATACTGTGCTATACTGGACTTAACAAGGTACTCAGTTCACAGTGCCCACGGTTCTTTTACTGCTTTCAGAACCTCAGCTGAGCTTTAAGAGAGTATGGCCTTTCCATTATTGACAGTTTGAGGTCATTGATTTCTGATTCTCTCGCTGAGCTGAAAACATACATCAGTTTTTTGCAAAGTTTAACTCTAGTGGGAATTGTAAGCAAGATGTTAGGGTTTCAAATGCTTAAATTGAGCGAGGTCATGGAAGATCTGAAGAGTTTTTTTTTTTTTTTTGTGACAGATTTCATACAGCATGATTTGTGACCAATCGGGGAAACCTGGAAATGTCAAAAAAATTTAAATCTGTGATTTGTCTGATATGAATTCTTAAAAGTTAAAATAAGAGAAAATTTATTTTCTGAATTTCTAGTTGCCATAATTTTTTTCCCTCTGGAATTCTCTAGAGGTTTTCTTTGTGCATGCATTTTTGTGTCTAGTAATCATGTAGAACTGGAACAAATCATGGTAATTCACTGGTCAAGAGCGATGGGAACTCTGGCTTGTGTGCTTGTCTTCTGTTTGCACACCGAAGTTGGGGTTAGTCAGAGAAATATGAAGAGTTCAGGCATGTTTAGTGTGTTCAACTTTGTTTTTGCACCGATTTGGGCTCCCAGTGATTTGGAGTTGGCCAGCATTCTGATACTTGATGGGGAAAAAACAGCTCTGATTGGCAGGTGATGATGCTGGCAGATGGTCTTCGTTTGTCTTTCATTTCCCCCCTATTTTCTGCTTCTATCCAGCAAAGCAATTAAAAATGGAATACACACTTTAAAGATCCTTGTGATTTTGTCTGTGGAACATTTCAGTACAATGACAGATGCTGCAGTACGTCTAGCAGGTGCCTACTAACCAAAGACCCACACATTTGCAAGTCTGAAGAGCATTGTTTGCCAGCCATGAAAACTAGCTGAAGACTTCAAGCTTCTGATATTAAAACAATTCCCTTTACCTCCGGTTGGACGGCCTCCAAACCATTCGCTAAAGCTCACGTTGGATGAAATTATTGCAGTTTAATGATGAAATCTAGAAGCCACATGGCTGTTTTCTGTAGGAATGATAAATGAGTTGTTGGTTAATATTCCATTAGTGGGGTTATTGCATGTCTGATTACTGGTTATGTGTTTGTGTTATCCGAGGAACCTTTTCGGCTTTTTTCCATGCCTGTCTTACTTAATCACATAAAGATTTGGCAGATTTGTAGTGTGCTAAATCATGCAAGAAGGGGAAAAATATGATATATTGTGTAATAAAATAAGTGCACCCCATATAACAGCTGCTGTCTGATGGTTGAATATTCTATGGGACTCTTCAAAAATGAGTAAATTATTCAATTCTATCAAATTGTACAACCAAACAATTATCCATTTCAGACTGCAAACATCATTACAACAAAAAATGGCACAGGCTGCTGTTTCTCTGTGCTGGTTTTTACTAGTTTTGAGAGCATCTCAGAAACTATCAATGGGTAAAAAAAACAAAACAGTTTGGTGGATGAAATCTAACAATTTGTGATATAGCAGCTGAAAACAGACATATACAATCATAAACTAAGAGATTTCAGTGCCACATTTCTCTCTGTTTAGTGAAAACCCACAGTGTTGTGTAACTGATGCCATTTAGGGGAAGTAGTTTTTGTTCACAATCTACCAACGTGAGTGGATGTAGCTTGTAAATGTGTTTTGTTATTCAGTTCTTTGTTTGAACAGTGTAGATCATGCTTTGGAGGCACAGCCGAGGTCTTAATGGGTCTTGTTTGGTTAATTCAGTGCAGACATTACCTGGGGTTTGATACCGTACCATGACTGTTTAGTCAGTCCATTTGTATGTGTTTAACAGAGAAATATAGCAACACATGTAAGTATACACACAAAATGGAATTATTATGCCATTCCGAAATGGTTGCATGAGCGTGTTCGGCTGTTAAACAGGGTTGTTGTTTTTTTTCCAAACAGTTCCATCTGGCTATTCCAGCGCCTTTCCAGGCAAAAATCGCTGGCCGTGTAGCCCCTGAGCACATCATGACTCACTCACTCTCAGCATGCATTGCAACTTCTCTTAGAAGTTCATTTCCATTTGTTTGATGGCAGGCCAGCTGTAGATGTGTCTGAACGCGTCAGCAGAACATTCCGGAATATAGAGGTGGATGATATGTTGGATGCATGTGCACTGGCTGGAGATGAGAACAGGATGTGCAATCAATCAGCTCGATTTTCTTCTGGATTTCAATTAGCGTAATGAACCCTTCTCAAATGATAGAGTCAGTGTTTTTAAAACACCTGTCAGAGGAGCTTAGAATTTATGAGTGTCCATTTCCTCCAAACACACGATCATTTCCTCTTTTTGTAATTAGCCAGATTGTAAATCAATTTTTTATTCTCAGGTAGGAGGAAAGGTTTATAGCGATTTCTCTAGGGACCACACTGTCAATTTCTAGTTGCAAAAAAAAAAAAAAAAATTGTTCTGATTTACTATTATCACTAATTTGCCAATATTCCTCTGGTTTAAAAAAAAAAAGAGAAAGTATTACAAATAATTTGGAATTACTTTCTATATTTTCTGATACACTTGGAATCAAAAGTTATTATTTACAGTATATATAAAAGGTAGTATATCCACGTTTTCTCATTATGTTGTTATTAGTTCTGTATTCTTTAGCAATCTTTATTTATTTGTATGTTAAATCATAAGATTATACTATGACCTCTCAGTTATGCTTAAAAATATAGCAGAATATAATAGCTGTTTTTTTTGGTAATAGATTTATTTTGGTCTGACGGTTTGTCTTCATCAGATGAGTCAATATGTCCTTGTGCTTCTCTGAAAAAGCTTACAAAATTACAAACTTCTGGAGAGAAATCATTAATAATCCATGATATTGACCAGCAAACGTTATGGCTCATGGATGCATCGACTCTTTCTTTACAGATTTTTTTTTTCTTCAGATAAAATGCATGCTTCAGTGAACTGTTCCAAATTAGCACTATCCTTTAGGAGAACAGGCACATGGTAACATGCAAAGACATCAGTTGAATTTTGTTCTGTTGTTCATGCCACACTACTGGGATGTATTGGCCATGCCAGTGGCTTGGCATGTCCTTGTAGCAGGTGAAAGCCAGAGCTGGTCTGCCGTCTGCTACATGCTGAACAGATCTCGAAACCCAGCTGGAAGCTACTTTACCTCATTAGCTTAATGAGCTGGAGTATCATTATATAATGAACTAGTTTGAGGGTCAGAGGAAAGAATTGCCACATTAAAACGACAGTGTTTTATGCTCGTAGCACATCATCAGGTTGTTCAAGGAAACCACTTGGTTCTTTGTCTGATGGGATCTAGTTTATATAGCCACATTATTTATGTGCATATTGGCTCAAAAATCAATTACGGCAAAAGAAAAAGCTTGCAAATGATGCACTGTCAGAACAGCTTGTCACTAGGGTGGTACCCTTAAAGAGACAACTTTGTATTTCATCTACACCTAAAAGGTGCATAGTAGTACCTTAGAGTATAGTAACATGTAGCATGTTACTGTTGCAAAAAACATGCTGTTTTTTTTTTTTTTTGCGTTTTTTTAAGGCGTTGCTACAGGTATGTGGTTATTTTGAGTAGTTTTCTCAGAATTATATTCTCAGAATACCCGTTTTATTATCCACCTGGCCAAAATTCTAAGTTTGATCACTTAGAAAAGTAATAGCACATTAATGTCCATAGCATAAATGCTATAAATATAGGTTAACAGAATGAAAGTTCTATCTGTTGTTCTATCTATCAATCATTTTTTTCATTCTATCACACTATCATTAATTTCTGTCTGTAATTCTGTCACTTTGTCTGTCTATCAGTGGTTTGTAGCATTATGCTGTTTCTAGGCTGTATTTGGTGGTTTCTAAGGTGTTGCTAGGTGATTATTTTGTGTAGTTTAAGTTTTTTTTTTAACCTGTTTTATCTACCCAGCCAAAATTTTAAGTTTGATCCCTTTGAAAAGTACTAGCACACCACTTAATAGGCTGCACGATTTGAGTTATCATTAAAGGGTTAGTTCACCCAAAAATGAAAATTAGCCCATAAATTACTCACCCTCAAGTCATCCTAGGTGTATATGTCTTTCTTCTTTCAGACGAATCCAGTCGGAGTTATATTAAAAATTGTCTTTGATCTTTCAAACTGTTTTATGGCACTCATCGGGTGTTGCATGCATCAGTCCAAAAGCAGTTAAATAAAATGCGCCCATCCATAAAAAAGTACTTCTAATTAGTGACCGTTGTTTTGCTTCTGAGCGGCGCAAGCGCAAAGCCGACCTCCATACGTCATCTGCCCGGAACCACTTCCAGTGTACAACAGTGAGCGGAAGCTACATTAAAGTGATTATCACGCTTTGAATATGGATATTTTTCTTACAAAAACACATCGATTCGCTACAGAAGGCCTTTGTTCACCCCCCGGAGCCCTGTGAGACACTTTTTTTTATGGAGGGGCGCATTTTAATTAAGTGCTTTTGGACTGATGCATGCAACACCCGCTGAGTGCCATGAACAGCTTGAAAGATGAAAGACAATTTTTAATATAACTCCGACTGGATTCGTCTGAAAGAAGAAAGTCATATACACCTAGGATGACTTCAGGGTGAGAAATTTATGGGCTAATTTTCATTTTTGGGTGAACTAACCCTTTAGTGTCTGTAGCATAGACACTATAGGATGAGTTACATGGCAACATTTAATACTTAAGGTTTGTATTAGCAATAATATTGTTGACAAGCACTAAATATCTATTTCCTCAATCTCTCCATTACATCTTTCTCTTAATGCTTATGGCAGACTCTGAGTCAGCTCTCACTCATAGTTCCCTCAAGATGGCCAGACAGTTTAAGAGTCTCTCTGCTTTTGCACCATGACATTCAACATCCCTTTCTCAAAGGCACAGAGAAAGATGTGAACCCTGTCAGCAGATACAAAGCTGCACCGCTGCACTGTCACCTGCAGATACAAGCTTCACACTGCGAGAGCGGGAGAAAGACAAAAGAGAGGAAGAAGAAAGGAAAAAGAAACTGGGTCATAGACAAAAGGGCTTCCAGTGGTGTAGGGCTGCGAAATGTCTTTATCACCGCACAAAAGGGATTTGAGGAATGCTTCAGAGTTGAAAAATGTGTTAATTGCAGAGTCCTAGACGCTAGTCTGTCACATTTAGTTTTTTCGTTTTATCCGCCGTTATAACAGAATATGCAAATAGCGGCGCAGTGTGCATATTGCATTCAAATGAGTGACAGGAAGGTTGAAGGGTGGGATTACGCTTCACTTTAGAAGCTCCCGGATCTCCCGCTGCAGCACGGGAAGTGTTTCATCAGTGTGTTGAGCAGCGCTGCAGCAGGTGCAAGGGGGAGGGGATCCGTCTGCGGGACCTCGAGGGACAGCAGGGCAGGTTAGAGAGCAAGTGGGGTCGGTTTCAGAGTCGATTTACTCTCCCTGATTACCACATGCTTCAGTCGGGGCAGCCCACCTCTGCGAACCCCTCCAGCTCTGCACCCCCTGTGCAAGCGTGTTGCACTTAATAGACTGTGTTTCGCACATGGGTCGGTTAAAGATCGGAAAGGTTGGGGGGTTGTACCTGCACACAGATGCACACTAGGCCCCGGGCATTTATTTAGGGGGGTGCATGTGTATGTGTGGCTGATGAACAGGTGGGGTCTCTCTTGAGACCCCCAGTCTCATTAAAAGCTGCTGAGAGGAAACGACACACAAGTACCTCTGAACCCCCCACCAGACGGGCCTGTACAACAGCTGAAAGGGAGAGATTTACCCCCCGCAGCTCCACAGGGAGATGCAACAGATCGGATTAGAGGGGGCATGAATGAACCCAGCGGTCTTCCCATTATGTAATAGACCCCCATGTCTGCTCTTGCCCCAACCCCTGCCTCGGGCCCCAATGCTTTGACCGCACTGTGGCAGCTGAGCACGCTTTGGCTCTTGAATGAAGGGGACCCTGTATCCTGTATTGATTAGCATTGTTAACTCTGTATAAAATCAATACCAGAACCAACATACTGGTAACATTGATGAATGATCATTTCCACAGCTGCTTCAGGAGTATTACTGGCTTAGCGGTTTGATTGCAGGATTTTGGGGATTTCTCTCTGTCATTATGGTATGATTGCAGTGCAGAATTCAGAGTTCCTGAGTGTCAATTTGAATTGAATCTGGCCATCTATCCATTTATCCATCTGTCGTTCTTAGTCGCTCTTATCATTCTATCTATCTGTTGCTTGATCGTTCTAGATATTGTTCTGTCAATCTAGATCTAGTTCTATCAATCTAGATATCATTCTGCCAGTTTAGATATTTTATTGTTCTATCTGTCACTCTATCCTTCTGTCATTCTATCTATTATTGTATCTGTCATTCTGTCATTCTGTCATTCTGTCTATCATTCAATAATTCTATCTATCATTCTGTAACTCATATAATACATCTATCAGTCTAGATATAGTTAAATCGGTCTAGATATTGTTGTTAATATATATAGTTCAGTCATGAAACTCTAAATGGCTGGCTAGCATTCACTAGAGATTCCTGCAGCACACTTTCAGAGTTTCTCTGAAACATTCCACCTTCCCCAGCTCCACCTGTATAGTTCTACTACGGGTTATTTTATATGCTATTTGTGCAGCAGCAGTATGTCTTAAATACTCACGGCACCGTATCGCCGTATGCATTGGCAGTAGCAAGTTCCTGTTCATTTTGGACCCGTATCCGGGTCCGCAGAGTTTAATTAAATCTTCCGAGAGTTGTCATGATTGAAATAGATATAGTTCTATTGATCTAGATATCATTCTATTGTTCTGTCTGTCACTCTATCCTTCTGTTTGTCGTTCTGTTGTTCTAACATTCTGTCTGTCATTCTATCTTTCATTCTGTCTGTCATTTTATCGTTCTGTCTATCTGTAGTACTAGATATTGTTCTGTCAATCTATATCGTTCTATCGATCTAGATATCATTCTGCCGTATCGGTTGCTCTGTCCTTCTATGTGTCATTCTCTCTGTCGTTCTATCTGTTGTTTTATCCAATGTTCTATTTGTTGTTGTATTGTTCTGTCTTTGTTATTCTATATATCGTTCTGTCGTTTTATCATTTAATCTGTCATTCTACCATTCTGTTGTTCTGTCTATCTGTCATTCTATCTATCGTTCTTTAGTTCTATCTGTTGTACTATCGTTCTATCATTTTAGATATTGTTCTAGATATCTGCTTTTCTAACTCCAAATTAAAATAGCAATTCTGCAATTCTATCTATCATATTATAACACCAAAATTTAAATAGCAGTTCTGCATCCCTCATTTCAAGTTCAGCATTTGAACTGGAATTAAGGAAGCATAGTTAATTCAGTTCTGAATGGCACTCATCCATGGATTATAGGTTTTCTAAAGGGACATTTACAGTTTTCATTTTGGTCATCTGTCCTTTTTGACAACTGTGTGGTATCTGTCTGCTTGTTGCATTTTTTAAAAAGGTATGTCAGTATAAAAATAACTAACTTTTAAAATGTTAACTTTTTAAAAAATTTACCTCATGACCCCTGCAATCTGTTCCATTCCCTTGCACTCTAGCTGGTTTTGGATGCAAGAACGAGTTCTGTGTGAATTCCCCCAAAGGCTTTTGACTCATAACACTGTCTCTCCATTGTTGACCTTTTAGCTTTCTTTACCTGCAGTTACAGGAAATGCCTTGCATTTTGTCATCTGCTATAGCACAATAGAGACTCCAGCTTGCATTTCTATTCATAAATGGATAGTCACCCATATTATGCCAATGTCTTCTAGAAACCCATTTAGGATGGCTTTTTCCACCTGGTCCCCATCAAATGTGCCAGTCTGTAGACATTTTGCATCCATTCTCCACATTTCAACATGCTGTATAATTACTATGGCTAGTCAGCTTGGGACATTTCATTTTTGGCAATACGTTATTGTTAAAGACATGACAGGAAAAGGGAATGTGTGAGCGTGTCACTACGAGGATTAAATGAATAATGAACATAATTATCAGTCCTACGCTGGCCACCTTTCCTCCCCAGTGTATTGGAATATTCATTATCTGGGGCATTTCCTTATTCATGATCCCGCTGTGAGAGGAATGATGTAGTTAATGATAAAGTCAGAGGTGACAGGATTGAATTTTCCCAGTGCTAAAGAGCGGATTAGAGCAGTGAAATCCTTTACTAGGTGGGAAAACCAGCCTCTAAAGACACATTATGGTTAAACTACACTGTAAATAGAAGATATACGTGACCAGACCAGGCCGCTGTAGATTTGATTCTACAGTCATCAACATTTTCTTAGTCTTAGGGGATTGGTTGGTTGATTTAGTGTGAGAGAAAGCATGTATTTCATTGTGTCGGTCTGTTTTAATTGTGCTTATCCCATTGTTCCAGGCGCTGTGGATATATTAAAGCAAAGCAAGACCCTGAGGAAGAGAAAATGCAGTTTCAGCATGGACGAGGTAATGCACACAGGTTTTTTTGGTCTTGAAAAAGAGTAATCAGCAAAATATTGGGCAAAACTTTTTAAGATGTCTAATGTGCGTTCAAAGAACATAATTTGAGAAATGTCATCAAATCAGGATAATATTTTTTTCTGGCCAGTCAGACGGTGAACATAATTCGGTCTGGCTGGATGGATGAATAAAGAAATGCATGTTTTTCCAGCAAATTGTCAGTTAGTGAACAGAGCCTCTGATGCATCTGCTGATAAATGATGTCTCTGATCGCACTAGTTGCCTAATGTGTCTTTTCTCTAATGACACTTTTCCTGCCTGCCAAAGACAATGTTTAATGAGGTTGAAAATGCAGCACTCCCCTCCTTTTAGGAAAATGGATGGTTCAGTCTAGGTAACTAAAGTGACCGTAAAACAACCCGACCATTATCCTCACTCCTACCGTGTTCTTGCATTGCAGTCAAACTTCCCGAAACCCGCACATACATTCACCCGCATACGTACGAGGACCCCAACCAGGCAGTGCGAGACTTCGCCAAAGAGATCGAAGTTTCCAACATATGGATTGAAAGAGTTATTGGGGCCGGTAAGTCAAAATGAATCACTCAAGAACATGCCCTACTAGTGTAAACCATTTGAACAGCTCTCCAGGGATTGTAATGAAATGAAATAAGGGATTGAGGGTAAATTCAGTTTGTTGATAGGCTCTTGCTTGACTCCCAGGTGAGTTTGGTGAGGTCTGCAGTGGCCGTCTGAGGCTGCCCAGTAAGAGGGAGATCCAGGTGGCCATCAAGAGTCTGAAAGCCGGATATTCAGAGCAGCAGAGACGTGACTTTCTGAGTGAGGCCAGCATCATGGGCCAATTTGACCATCCCAACATCATTCGACTGGAGGGAGTCGTCACCAGATGTAAGCATTTACATCCAAAACACATTTGCACATGTAACATCTATTGCTGGAAATAATTTGTACCCCCTGTGTTTTCCACACAGAGATAATTGACCTTACAATCTTATCTTCAACATAAACAAAATAGCACAGTTCATGAATATTCATTCGAATAAATATGTATGACAATATTTATATCAGTGATTTTCTGCCCTACTTTTACTTTAGAATACAAATGTGCTATGACAGTATGCCTTTGAATTAACTTTTATCGCTTTGAATTATCACTGTAAGACAGCTGGTAAGATAATGTCTTCGGAAAGGTCATAGATAACACATCATCATGCCGAGAGTTAGCTTAAATTGTTTGAAGGAAAAATAAATTGAAAAAAAAACAAACCCTGTTTTGTTGAACTTTGGATTTCATAAAGGCATATTAGGTCTGTATTACCTCTGATTGCTTGTATCACCACTCCTGAGAATCTGAAATTGATGTGCGCTGCTCGCTGATAATGAGGATGCTAATATTGGCCGTGATTAGAATAGCGTTACTGAACCTTGCCTGAATTTGCCAGCTTATTGAGAATGATGTTACCATTGTGTTCATTTCAAGGCTACTATTGTCTTTGTTTAAAAAAAGCAATAATCTTGCAACAGGTGTTTTGGTCACTATTGAGTGGTAATTTCCTCTGCTGAGCTCACTTATGATTTTTTCCTCCTTCAAGCCTCTGTGGATTAGACTGACAGGCTCTACAACAAAAGGGCCATCCATATTCATGCCAGCTGCATGAATATCGATAATACAAACATGTAATTGGATGTGAGTTTTTGGAGGGATCATGAATATTCAGTGTCAGAATTATTAACATTAATCCTCTCGACATTTCCACCCAGTCCCTCTTACTCATGCAAAATGCTAATGGTGGCCTTTAGTTTGATGCAGTTCAAATAGTTATTATTAATGTTGGCAGTACAGCTTTTCCTTTCTTATTAAGTAAAAGTACAGTAATTTTGTACTTTTTTAATTCTGTGCTGTTGCAACATAATTATGAGGTTATGAATGTCTTGATTCAACAAATATGTCAGTGAAAGGCTTTCATTATTGTAGGCATGGATTGTCCAAAGGCACACATAATTCCTGTAGCCCTCATAATGGCTCTCATTAATTAATTTTATGGCAAGATGAATATTTTACATGGACATAGGAATAAAAAAAGAAAACATTTGTTTATATATATATATATATATATATATATATATATATATATATACAAAAGTTCGTTCTGGTTCTCAAATCTGATTGGTTGAGAACCGTGAGATATTGTACTGGTATCGCTACAGG
>NW_015536542.1:123545-123779 GCF_001515605.1 Sinocyclocheilus anshuiensis
ACTTTATTTTAATGTCAAATTCTCACATTTAACAAGCATGCATATTACTAGCATACTGGCCGTTTATTAGTATTTATAAAGTACATTTTTATGTCTTATTCTGCATGATATTTTAGATCTTTTAATCCTACCGCATATTTAAACTTAACAACTACCTTACTATTAATAAACTGCAAATTAGGAGTTTATTGAGGCAAAAGTCATAGTTAATGGTTTGTTAATAGCGAGAATTGG
>NW_015536542.1:124786-143148 GCF_001515605.1 Sinocyclocheilus anshuiensis
TGTGTGTGTGTGTTATAAAATGAAATAATGTAAGAAAATGCATATAATAATTCTAATAATTATACATAATAATGTATAATTATACATAATGTGTTTGCGTATATATAACAATTACCACTTTATTTTAATGTCAAATTCTCACATCAGGAAGGGGGCCAACACTTTTTCACACCACTGTATATATATATATATATATATATATATATATATGCTAATTAATAACTGTATGGCACACACTCCGTAATTTAGGAGAATCCTGATTCATAAACAATCTAATAAGAATACAAACAAAATGTGTGAATGTACTTGTGGAAAGTTGCATGAGAACCTTTTCTGCACACATATGTAAACACATTTTTTGCGAGAGAGGCTCAATGAAACTGTCAGATTATGTATCTTCCATATTGCTCTTTCTGGCAGGTAATATAACACATGTGTGTGCGTGTGTCGGTTTGCGAACGTGTCCTCGTCTGCCACTGATTGGGTGAGATATGATAGCCAGAGTAATTTCACAGGTCACAGATCAGCCTGATGGTGTAGGGAATGGGGATAGGAGAGGTCAGCGACCCTTCAGCACTGCATTACTGAAGCAGCTGTCAATCCAGCCCCCTCCTCGTACGCACAGACTAATCATAGCACTGATGGAGCTGAGCAGAGATGCATTAAAGAGGCTGAAGAGTGTTTATGCTGCTTGATGGAGCGCCGGCGAGAAAGACAAAGAGTTTTGCGCTGTAATATGAAAAGCATCTGTCACATAACACAGCTTTCAGAGAGGCGCTCTATCATTACCACCTCAGACGGCAAAAAATTAGACCGTGATTGAGCTTTTTGTAATGCAAATGTGTCAGCAGCTCAGAGAATGGAATCAGAATAGACCTTAATGCCCCATTCAGTTCTTTATCCCCATCTTTACAAAAACACAGAGCTGTCATCGTCTCTATTATAAACCCATTTTGCATCTAACCATCAGATTAGCGAACTGCAGTGTGCTATCTGATAACGTTTGCCATCATCGGCTGTATTTTCAGGTTCATTCCAGCTGAGTCCTCAAGAAAAGTTTTTCTTTGTGCCATCAACAGAGGGAACAATAGATAAGAGGATGTATTTTCTAAATCATTGAAAGTATTGCTTTGTTCAGAGTAATGTGTGCTTTTAAGATAGAGCTTTACTTGTTTAGAGCCCTAAAATTCCTTTATCCTCTGATATTTCATAACAAATTGCTGTCATTTCATCAAATACCTCCAAAGCATGTGATTACAGATGATGTACAGAGTACATACTGAATTTGCAGGTCTTTTAATGTATATTGCCTTTTCCCTTAAATGCATGTATGGATTCCTTGCTCCTGTGATAATGACCATAATTACGGCCTTTCCACAGTGTTAAGACATTTAGAGTAGATTGGCTCACCGTGGGATGCAATAGACGTTTGAGTCAGTGTTGCCAGATCGGGTGGAGGATTTCCAGCCCAAAAGCTCACCAAAACCCACCCAATCCATCAAAAAACTGCCCAAAACTTTAACTGTCAAAATGTGATAGAATTTTATTGTCATGTCAATTAAGGTTGATAAGGACCAATTTTAACTCCTTAAAACAAAATAAAGATGACAAAACTTCAGACAACTACAGCATGTCTTTCGTGAAGTGCATTGTTGAACATAATACAGAACTTTGCACAGTCAAAACTAATCGGGTCCACCAGCTTTCTAATGCAGGACAGGATCGTATAGTCCCATATTCAGTTTAGATTTTGGTTAAATTGTTTAACTGTGCTCTGATTTCAGTTACATTGATATCAACTAAGAGCCTTCGCATCATCTCCCTCCACAGGTGTAATTCAGGTTGTGAGAGTCGAGTCACTGTCCCACTCTTTACCTTGTAACTTATATTTAGGCAACTCTGGCATTGTGATCGCTTGAATATACAGCTATACGTTCAAAATCAGATCCCTTATCGTGCTAAAAACCATCACTCATGAATCATCATGTCTGTCTGCTGATCCTTCGTGATTGGCTAAAAGTGTGGCGGGCAATACCAGTATTAGCACCATGTTGACTGATTGGATGCCGTACATGCACACATGGGTTTAGTTTTTTTTATCAATTAGCCTATACAGTTTAGATGTTTGAAAACCACCAAACTGACCCTAGTCTCGCGTAGCCAGACCTTCAGACTCACGGCAGAAGGTCTGGGAACCTTGGCCGCTTTGAATGGCAAGGCCCACCCAAGAGGCCATATGACTGACAGATAAAGCAACCAATCACGTTTCGTTTTGTGCCGTGTCATGTTTAGGGGCGTGGAAATGTCCCCACAATAACAGACCGTGTGTAAAATGCTTGGACGTATTTTAAAGATTCTATGCCGCGAACTTTAAGTATTTCACATACTTTTGAACATCCAGCGTTTAGTTGATCCTGATAAGCGCTCATTATCACAATTGTAAACACGACGGCTTGCTTCTAACATGAGGGGGTTTGGCATCACGGCATATTTGTTTCCAGGTGGAACATTAAAGAATGCGACACGTACGTCTCCTGGAAATCCTGTATAATTCAACCAATCCGATGACGACTTCGAAACTCCCGAAGTGTTTCCAATTTTGTGTGCCGTATGCATCAGATGTTCAGCCAATGATAGGCGTGATATTTGAGGCTGAGACTAACCTGACCCCAAACCAGCCCAAATTTTGTCCACCCTCCCAAACAATTTTTTACCCACACAATCCAATTCAAAACCTCCCAATCTGGCAACACTGGTTTGAGTGTGTGTGTGTGTGTGTGTGTGAATACTGTCTAAAGCGCTCCTAAAACTGCTGCAGCATCAATCACCCTTAAATGTGCACGCATGGATAAGTAGCTAGGTAATTTCATTAACAACCGTCAGCCATACTCTAGCTCAACGGCTAGAGTGCAGAAATGCACATCTGTTTGATCTGATAGTGCGCACAACAGCAATGTCAGGGAGATGTTGCGGTTTATTTTTGAATGCGCTCTATATTTCAGTTCTGGTGGCCAAACAATTGTAGGTTGAGGCAAGGAGGCCACGTCATCCAGCTAGCTCAGTGTCAAAGTAATTTGTCCCACGTTGATAAGCTAATGCGTGATCCTTTCGGATATCCTTCGCCACGCTTGTCGTGTGGCTTCGATTCTAAATGATGTGACCGATACATTTGTGATTTACTTACAGTGACAGCTAGGACATACAGTGCAACCCCCATTCATCTAAAACCACAAATGGCAACGTCTTAGGGCTTGGTGCTATAAATAGCTCGTTAGGGTTGAATGGGGTTTTATTGAATTCAATTGGGTTTCTGTTTTCTTTGTGCATTGCTGAAGTAAAGATTACAAAACCATAATGAAACCATTGACTCTTTGCTTATAGCCTCACTCGCAAATCTCCAGTATGCAGGGCAGGCTTAAATTTGGAAATTGACAGGGCAGATGTCTTATCTTTGTCCTCGAGATCTTCTGCTAACATTTTCTTTTTACTTCTTGTATTGCATCTAGAGATGTGAAAAGTCACAATGCAGAGGCCAGTGATGTCCGCCTGCGTTCATATTGCAGTAGAAATGGTGCTTTAATGATGCAACTTTTTAAATGGTTTCCATGCAAACTGTTTAACAGCTGAAGCACAACATAATAAAGTACAAAAAATATATTATACTATATGAAATATAACAAACAAAAAAAAAACTCGCTAATCAATTAGTCAAAGGGAAAAAATGTTCATGACTTTCTTTGTTTATTTCTATAAAATTAATTCTAATTATTAAATGGACCATCCTAAATTTATTTTCTTTTAATTTTTATTTATTTTTCATTCTATTTAACTGAATTTAATTATTTTAATTTAAAAATAAAATGAATGAAAATAAAAAAAATACTAAAATTAAAATATAAATTTTACAGGGACAATATATTATAATAATATATTTTAAATGAATGATGGATTTATATAGCGCTTTATTGTTTATTTTTGTACAACCAAAGCACTTTACAATCATATGAGGGGGTCTCTTCTCAACCACCACCAGTGTGCAGCATCCACTTGGATGATGCGACGGCAGCCACAGGACAACGGCGCCAGTGCACTCACCACAAACCAGCTACAGGTGGATAGGCGAGAGAGTCATAGAGCCAATCAAGTGGATGGGGATTATTAGGAGGCCATGATTGACAAAGGCATGGGGGCAGTTTTGGCCAGGACATCGGGGTTACACCCCTACTCCTTACGAGAAGTGCCATGGGATTTTTAATGACAGAGAGTCAGGACCTCGGTTTAACGTCTCATCCGAAAGACGGTGCTTTTATCCCTAGAAAATGCATGCATATTAATTGGACCAGCCTATTTTCTGTAAAAAAAATTTTTCATTCAGTTTAATTTATATTATTTTAATCTAAAAATAAAATGAATGAAAATAAATAAAAATATAAAAACAATAACCTATTAATTTACAGGAACAATATAATAATAATAATAATAATAATAATAATATATTACACTTTCCCCCGGTTTCAGAGAAAAGGCTTATGAAAATTGCTTAAATGTCTTAATTGAACTATGATCTAATCCTGGCTTAGTCTAAGCCCCGTCTGTGAAACCGGGCCATAATGTATTAAATAAATAAGAAAAAAACATCACTTTTTGACATCACTAATCAAATTGTAAAATAGAAACAAATGTTCATATTATTTGTTTGTTTGGTTGGTTGATTTTGTTTTCTCTAGAAAATGCATATTAACTGGACCAGTTAATTTTATTTTATTATTTTAAAAATTACACTACTAATTTACATAAATAGTCCCCATGGAGCAAACTGTGTTTACGTTGTTTCCTCAATGTCACAATAGTGATACCTCAAGGATCACCTCGCATCATTCAAACATATAACCTGTAAGGCTAGGCTACAGGCTACAAAATAAAGGGCTGTTCACAGAAATGGTTAACATCTCTAGGGCTAAACGGCATCTGCGTCTGGTGCCATGAGGTGAACATTTCTGCTGTACATTACATCCATCAAGCATCTCTGATAATCGGGATGGATTAGCATGTGCTCTTCCCTGTCACATGCGAGGTGAGAAGGGGGTCTCTCTGATTGACAGCGTGTTATTTGGGTGGAATCAAGGGATAATTTTTACTTTCTTTCAGTAACGCAGGTGCGAGCTCCCCATATGAGCCTCTTGCAGCTGTGTCTGCAACATAGCAAAGAGTTGAACACTTTTCCCATTAGCAGATCTTTACACCCTCTCCCCCCTTCATCATCCTCCCTTCTAAAGGAACTCATTACCATTTTAGGTATTTCTGGACAAAGATATTCTCAGTGGACAGCTCACTCTAATTATCTGCCTGACTGTTATTGAGAGCTTTGATTAGGGGCTGTCTCTATGAGTAACAGGCAGCAGGTAGAGGCGAACGAAAACAGCAACAAGGTTCTGTGAAGTCGCGGGGAGTGGGGGAGGTGTCCGCTCTCTTTATCTGCATGTTTTTCTCTGTCAACTTGGAAATTAATTAAATATAGGACACAAAAGCGCCAGCCTCTTCCTGCCTCTCTGCTGTGTCTTTTCTTATTCGCCTGTGAAAAAAATTAAACGTCTTTCTCTCGCTTCTGCTCTCTCTCTCTCTCTCTCTCTGTCTCTCTCTCTCTCTCGCTCTCTATTTTCCCGCAATATTTCACACTTCCCATTTTGTCTCCTCTTTCTCTGTCCCTTAGGTAAGCCTGTGATGATTGTGACAGAGTACATGGAAAATGGATCTCTGGACACTTTTTTGAAGGTGAGCGTGCTCTATTTTGCTACGAATGATGGAGGCCAATTTGCACCAAAGGAAATGCTGTGAAATATCACAGGAACACAAAGCAGTCATCCGGCTCTTCCAGATTGGGCTCCACAACTCACATGTTCACACCTCTCTATGCCTGGTTTGTCTTTGTGTCCCTCAGCTTGTGTTTTGTTTCCCAGCTCAGCCCACCATGGTTTATGCTGGTTTGGATCATTATGTTCACGAGCAAATCTTATCTGGTGGAGATAGTCTACCAGCATGGTCTTTCTGATAACGCTGGTTGACTTGCTGGTCAAGCTAGTTTAGAAGCTTTATGGAGACACTAGCCACAAGGTTTTTCAGGCTTATTGATGCCAAATTACTGTATAGCGGATATGCAAATAATTTGTACTGTGTGAGAAAAATAGTAAGAGTGGTATTATAAAGATATGTTATTTCAATTTTTTTTTACATTATTATACTAAAGTCAAAGCAAAATATTTAAATATTATCCTGAAAAATGTACTTTCTATTATATTGACAGTGTCTTCTACCTATTATAATTTGAAGAGAATATTTTAAATTTAAATTTATTATTTATAGCACTTTTCACAGTACAGGTGCATCTCAATAAATTAGAATGTCGTGGAAAAGTTCATTTATTTCAGTAATTCAACTCTTTTGAGTTGTGAAACTCGTGTTTTTTTATTGGTCTTATGAAGTAGTCTAATTTGTTGAGATGCACCTGTATATTGATTATACAAAGTGATTTTACAGATATTATTGCCCCTTTTATTTATTAAAAACTACAAAAAATATTTAAAAACTAATAAAAACTGCCATTTAATTATATTTTGAATAAAAAAATCATAAATAGTCCCATGATTTCTGACCCATCTTTTACAAGCTAAATGAAGCCATAATAATGTCGAATTTCATACATATACATTAAAGTATTATATGAATTTATTACATTAAAATATTCAATTAATATCCATCTAATTATATATACACACATACACATAATAAACATACATATTAACATACATAATATATCAGATAGGTATTAATTGGAAACCCCTGCTCTAACAAACCAGCATCTCATTATTACCCCAATATTACCATGCAAACATAGTTAACAATCAAAACATTACGTTTTTTTGCCACAGGGTAAATTGAAACATCATAATTTGGTTAGTTGGTTACTTACTTGCCATTGGTTGCATAAAAGCCTGAATGATTATACAGTGATTGCAGTTAATAGCTCATGCCCTGTAACATGTGAGCAACACTATTAATTATGGAGCCAATGAATTATGAATTACTCACGAGACACATTCGAACATGACCGACTGTGCCAGGATCCACAGAGGTTGAACAAGGCCACAGGGATGAGAATTTGACATGAGAACTCTTCATTTTGTGCAGAAACACGATGGGCAGTTCACGGTGATCCAGCTGGTGGGAATGATGCGTGGGATAGCCATGGGGATGCAGTACCTCTCAGAGATGAACTATGTGCACCGGGATTTGGCGGCACGGAACATTCTGGTCAACGGAAACCTGGTGTGTAAAGTGTCTGACTTCGGGTTGTCGCGCGTGTTAGAGGACGATCCCGAGGCGGAGTACACTACACGGGTGAGAGGTCATGCTTCTACTCTGGATGTTTGGTCTCCAGTCTCATTTGAACTAGATTTACTATGCAACAGTTTTGTTGTGATCTGTTAAGCTGGTTCAGCTTTTTGTTTAAAAGAAATATGATTTGATTGTGTAGGGAAAAAAAACCAGACACAGCGAGATATATTCTTGCTGACCTGTAGTCTGGAAATGAGGTCACACAGGACTGTCATAACAGCTATCCAGACTGATGGATGGCTAAACATCTACTCAATGTGGGTGTGTGCCTTTCCCTGCCTGTGAATGCATTTGTACATGGTTTTGCTGAAAGATGAGTATAAAAAAATGAAAAATAAAGGTTGGACCAGCATTCTAGAGCAAAAATACCAAGAAATGGCTTTTTTAATTGAAAGGAAGGACTTCCTTTACCACAGCCGCCTTGTTGAGTTTTGCAATTACGCCCAGTTATGTTTCAACAAGTAGTTTGTCTCCTCCTTAATTGTCCAAACATTCATGTGATTCATGTTGATAAAAACTGCTTACCGCTAATCACTAGTTTTGGGCAAGGTACTCAAAAAATGTAGCTAGCTAAGCTCCCAGTTAGCTAAGCTAAATGCTCCCCTTTAGCAAAAGTAGCTACAACCTACTGTACATTTCAAAAATAGCTTGCTATTAAGCTATTCCACAACTTAAGATAATAAAATAGCTTCACTACTGTAAAGCTGCATGATTTTAAAAATAGCAGTGCTAGCACGTTGATGGTGATCACCTAATAGCTTGCTAATAGCTTTGTAGTGATGCTGCTTCACAACATTGCTAATCACTGATTTTTTTTTGTGCTGTTTTTTAGGGGGGTAAGATTCCCATTCGATGGACAGCCCCTGAGGCCATCACCTACAGGAAGTTCACATCAGCCAGTGATGTGTGGAGTTACGGCATTGTCATGTGGGAGGTGATATCCTATGGGGAACGACCGTACTGGGAAATGTCCAATCAGGACGTGAGTAAATTCTGAATATAATGTTACCATAGTTTCACTGCACAAAGATCTCACAGTAAACAGAAAATTTTTAAAAGTTTTAAGAATTAAGAATGGTATAACCATTAGTGTTATTTTATTATATATGTGCTATTATAGTATTTATTAATATTTTGAATTAGCTTTTATTTGAATATTTTCAGTTTTCATTTTAGTTTAAGTTTTAGTCCTTGTGTTTATTAGTTTTTTTTAGAGTAATTCTATTTAGCTTTATTTTTATTTCAGTTTTATTAATTTTAGTACTTCAGCCGATTTTATTTCAGCTAGTTGCCAAAGCAGTATTTCTAAGATGTTTTCGTCTAATATTTATATTTTATTTTATTTAGGCTTTATTTTCAATTAATAGTTTTAGTTTTAGTTAACAGTAACAACTCTGTTAACCATTGCCACTGGCCACTTTATTTTTTAAACTTGTGAATCCTCATCAATTTGTAATAAAAGACCTCTGCCAGAACACTTCACTGGGACTGGAATTAAAAAAAAAAAAAAAAAACTCCCAGGCTTACAAAGGTATAAAGATTAAATGCATCTGGAGGGTGAACATTTTCAGATTTCAATTCACAGGCCTTTTTAAAAGAGGGAATTTGAATCCGTGTCAGTGGGTTCTTGGCAGATTTTCCACACCAGAAACCATTTTCATTTATTTATCATCACCTTGGGAAGAGATCTTTGCTTGGGATTTGGAAAGAGGCTGCTCGGGAAAGAGATCAAGACATTTGGGAATGATTCGAGCCTGTATACTCGACATTTTAAAGTGGAATGCAAAAATGTTTGCATGATTGTTAGCGGATGAACTTTTATTGTGTCGAGAGCGGAATTCGAAAGTTCCATTCAAGGCGTAAACCACAAAATCCATCTGTCTTCCTTCCCTTGCCATTGTAACAGGCAATGGAGCGTTTCGACGGTTACAGTCTTCCAGGCAAGAGTTAAGATAATATGAATGTTTGCATCAAGCTAGTTTATTCCTTTCCTTACGGCGGTATCATTTCATAAAAGGGACTAAATTAAACAGCTCCCCTCTTGCGCTAACAAAGACGGTCTGACCCAAAATCTCATTCTCACTTCAGTCACAGATGGATAAAAAAATGAATTAATCTAACCCCACAAAAGCTAAATGCTTAAGCAAGAGAATAAATCTGCTCAGTATTCATGAAGCGTAGACGCTACTAATGTATGATTTTTAATGCGGAATCTTCTTCCCTCCAGGTGATAAAAGCTATAGATGAAGGCTACAGGCTACCGGCTCCAATGGACTGTCCGGTGGTGCTTCACCAGCTCATGCTAGACTGCTGGGAAAAGAACCGCAGCGATCGGCCAAAATTCGGGCAGATTGTCAGTACCCTGGACAGGCTGATCCGGAACCCAAGCAGCATGAAGCAGCTGGCCAACACTGCAGTCTGGTGAGCCAAATGCCCTCCGCAGATTAGATCTGAATTCAATAGAGGTGATCCGCTGGGATGTGTGTGGCGGTTTGCAGTATATAGCTCATGAAGTGTGTTATGATGTTTCTCAGGGGTGTGATTAAAATCTAAGGTGTTTTTTGCAGTAATCCAATAAATTCAAAATAAATGAAACCGATATCCGGCTAATCTAGATTGAAGCCAGATGTACGTCAGTACAAACCTCTTCCTTCCAGTGCATGTTTCTCTCAGTCAGGTGGGGGGTTTGCGGTGGTCTTGGCTGATATCTGATTGCCTGTCTATCCCTCTGCCGCATTTTGAGGGTTGCCAAATAGGAGGCAGATGGGCGCTGGATTGTTTAGCCAGTACTTGCCACAGTTAAAGCAGAATGTGCAAACTAAATTTTCTCACAAACCACTGGGAAAACTCCGCCTAGTGCCCTTGCTATTAAATAAAATAGGTTTAAATCTAAATTACTCAGGATTGTGTTTATAATGGAGGCTATGCAACAGAGAGGGAGAGAGTGACAGAGACATGATTTGAGGCAATCCGCCTCCCTTCTGGATTTGGAAAGCCTAACGTGTCCAGGCAAGGATAAGCTTTTGATAAGCTGACACAAACACACACACTCGAATGCATGAAAAAAAGCTGGTTTCTTTCCCATTACGAAACTGTGTTTGTAAGTGCTCGCATCATTGAAACACTTACATTGAAAGTATGAGAAAACTGCATAAATCTAAATGGAATTTTACCAAAAACACAACATCAAATGGATACATAAATCTGACATCCTCGCAGACCAGTGCAGAATGCTTTCTTCATGACAATTCTGGCATATGCAATACTACCGTAGATGTGAAATGACATGGTTATAAAAGACCGTTATTCTGACTGCACTTCCTCCTCCAATCATAGGGAGGACCCAGTGACTCCTGAGGCGGGAGTCAGCACGGTGGAAGACTGGCTGGACTTGATTAAAATGGGTCAGTACAAGGAACACTTTTCCAGCGCCGGCTACGTCACCCTGGACTCAGTTCTGTACGTCAGCACCAGGTAAATAAAAGCTACACTAATTCAAAAGACACTTCTCAATGGTATATTATCTTACTGCATACTAAGAATCAAACTGAGAGTTTACAAACTGCACTGTATAAAGCTCCAAAAAGCAGTATGGCATTCCAAACCGAATACTTGAATACATTGTACACTGCCTACTATTTTTAAAAAAGTATGCAAAACCATATAAAATATACAGTGTTAAACGGTGTAAACAATATTGTTATGACGTGACCTCATTACTTGGCATGTTTAATTCAGCAAACGGCATCCAGTTATATTATTGAAAATAAACATGATTGTTTTGGGTTTTCATCCAAATATGTGTAAGAATTATTTTAAAGTAAGGTAACATCTAAGAGGTAAGGTAACAAATAAGAGGTTTCATTTGCATTTCTCATTGCATTATGGGAGTACAATATTCCACAGGCATTAGTATGCAACAGTAGTATGCTTAAATGTCACATGACCTCATTATGAGTTCAACTTAAATTATTATCCATTTTCAATTCAGTTTTGTGTAGAAATGTTGTAACTTTTGGCACTTTATTCAAATATTGTCAAAAAAAGTAAAAAATATATTTAGTTATGATTCATCACTGTAAATGGAAGTTGAGTGCATTGCATTATGGGATTCAATGTGTGCTGTGCTTCCATGCATACAGAAAAGCTGCTAACTGTATACAATTAACATAAAACATACTGTAAAAATAGTATGAGTAGTATAGCATTCCAAATATACCCAGCTATGTTGCAAAATTGAATGCTATTTACTGCATATTATGCACTGCCTACTACTTTGTAAAAAGTATGTAAAACAGTATGCAATACTTGGAAGTTATTGCTTGTAAGTTTTGTGTAAAAGTACTGTCATTTTTGTCAGTTTAATCAAATATGGAGTCAAACACTAATGGAATGCATTGCATTGTTCGATACCATATGTGTGCTCTAAACATCTGCACACTGTACATAGTTAACACACTGAATACTGTAAAAATAGTATGAGTGGTATGCTACTGTAAACATAACCACCATTTGCTAAAGCATTTTCTTCTGTCACTTTCCTTTCTCTCACAGTGAACTGGATAAGATGGGCGTAGCAATGACAGGCCATCAGAAAAAGATCTTGTCTAGTATCCAGTGTCTTCAGGCACACCATGGGACACAGGTTCAGGTATAGCGCCTCACCTCAACGTCCTCAAACCTGTTCCGCTTCCATCGAGGAGGAGATTGGGGGCATTCTTGCCACATGGAAGCGTTTTGCTGCAAAATGACTCTGTTTTATCTCTCTACCAGCACTGAAGTTCATCAGCCCTACAGGAGAATGGGCCGGTACCTTCCCCTTTGTGATCCGCATCCAGAAAGGCAGTAGATCGCTGCGGATGTCCGAGATTGTGGACTTTAAAAGTGGATATCTTATCGATCCAAGTGAAGTAAGGACAAGAATCAACACCATTTGACATCACAGCACTGTGAACATCACGCTTCACTCCTCTTTGTACAGAAGACCTTGAGAAGAAACACCGATTGTGTCTTGTGAATCTTTTAACTGTTCTGAGAGCGATACTAGTAAGATTTTCTTCAATAAGACACTTAATGTGAACTGTGAGGATGAGGAAAGCTTCAGCGAGATGTCCTTGCAAACTTGTGTATGTGGAAATAGTTTAGAAACATTCAGACTCGCCTTTAAAAAGCAATGAAGCACTGATCTCTCTTTCGCACATACGCACACATTTAAACGCTACATAGAAGGGCCGCTCCTTGACCCCGAATGCCACTCCGGCCTGCTCCTGTCAAGCCCTCGGCAGCGTCTTTGGAATATGTTAATTCCACTGTGGAGATCTTCGAGTTTAGAGTGCCCACGCTTGTCACTTTTGACAAGTTCTGACATCCAATGTGCAGCAACAGAAACGAGAGACATTTAAGGAATGAAAAGTAATTGTTGCTTCACAAACAGAGACCTGACAGGGGGCAGATGTCATCCTTCCTTCACACTGGCAGCAACTTTCAGTCGTCTTTTTCAACACGTTGATGTGGAGCCACTTCATTTGATGTGGCTTTCCTTCTAATTTCATTGCCTATTTAAAGTAATTTCGCCTCATTACATGCGTTTCATCACAAACATGAACGTCTTTTTTGGAAGGAGGAAGGATATGTGTTGAGCTTTTTATGAGGGAGACTTTATTCCTAAATCATCCTGGTGTTGATGGAGCTGCACTCAGTGGACTGTTGAACCTATATTTGTGTTGGACCTCATTTAGCGTAGATCTCTGGTGCTTACCGAGTGCTTGGTACCTTCAGATTACATTTCCATATGATCTGATAACAGAATGGAGGAGCTTAAACATTTTAGCATACACTTTCCATGTCATTTCATGCACCATGTTCACAATCCCGTGTAAAAAGGTGTCCACAACAGATGCTGGTGCTTTAAAAATAGCTTCATCCTCCATTTTCTGGTTTCTCGCCCCAAGTTTCTTGGCAGTGCTTTGTTCCGCGCTTGGAAACGTGTGATTGAAGAAGAAACGATTGTATTGCAGTAGAAATTGAGACATTGTACAGTGTTGGTTATTGTATTTGTACAGTAATGACGTAGTGTTTTGAAGGTTTTTGTCAGTTGTAAATTAAGGCAAGGTGGTAACTCTTATTTTAACCTTCAACTCTAGCTTTGGACAGACGAGGATTGTGAGGCTGTAGAATGTAATGGATAATTTAGCTTTAAAGTGTTGGGGAAAGCTAAGCATTCTCAGGATTGTTGTTTGTCACTGATACACGATTTCAATATGGCAGCCGATCAGACAGAACTACCAACTCAGTTCTGTCGTCTACGGATACACTTCCTGTTCGATGCCTTTCAGTTTCATTGTTCTTATTTAAGTTTTGTCATCACAAGTCCTCCATTTATACACTATATTTTCGTCTTGTTTTCCAGTAGAATATATCTGAACATCAGAATTGCTTAGGATTTTAAGACTTGTTTTCCTTAAAATTACTTATTTTTCTGTTCTGAATCTAAGAAAAATTTGCGGGTTTTATGCTTAAAAAGAAAACAGTTTGTCAATTTAGTACAAAAAATACGAGATACTCTCTGAAACATAATATCTTTTACAATTTACACCAGTTCAAAAGTTTGAGATCAGCTAGATCTTTTTTTTGAAAGAAATTAATACTTCTTTCATCAAGGATGTATTAAATGAATCAAAAGTGACCATAAAGACATTTACTTTGTATTTTGTGACACTGAAGACTGGAGTAATGACTGCTGAAAATTCAGCTTTGCCATCACAGGAAGAAATGACATTTTAAAACATAATCAAAAAGAAATGGTTATAATAAATTCTAATAATATTTGACAATATTGCTGTTTTTGCTGTATTTTTGAGCCAATAAATGTAGCCTTGGTGAGCAGAAGAGACCTTTTCCCAAAACATAAAAAATATGATATAACCCAAACTTTTGAACAATATATTGTCTTATCTTTATGAATTTATCTTGTTTTAAGGATGCTTCGAAAAACATTTTATTGGAAAACAAGATGCAAACCGTTTTAGGTGAAACTGTATTGATTTAATAAGAACAACTTGGGCACTCCGAGTAAGTCAAATGCTAAATAAAATTCAATAAAAGATCAAGCATGATTTTTTTTTCACATTATTTATAATGTTAATGTTGGCAGACATTTTCTAAGTGATGCAGAAGAAACAAAAACAGTGTTATCCTCTCATTCTGTGACCTCTTGTGGTAAAATGTTCCTTTGGCTCATTTAATTGAAACGATAATGAAGAATGTTTATTTCTTCTGAATATCTATTGATGAAAGTCAAGGTTATAATTGTAATAATAGGCACATCTGCTCTCTCCTTTTAGTAATTCTTAATTAGGAGCTATTCCTAATTGTCAAATTACTGAAACATATGTGCCTATTCCGATTTGTAATTTCCCATGCGGCAACAATAACAGCGAATAATTTAATGAGGCGTTGCAAAAAGCATCTTCCAACCCAAAACAATCAACTTTTGAATTCTTGGAGTGATTTCAAAGTTCTCATCTATCAAATTTTTAGCTTATAGTTCTCTATTGACACAAACATGCACACAAACTCTCACAGTTCAATGCAGTAAACATTGTCTTGAAGCATTTTTGACATTCCTTTTGATTTTTCGAAATAATAAATGCCAGTGATTGTTTCATTTTGTGACGTACTGTTATTATACTCAATAATATCATGCATACTTTGGTCTGGAAGTTTACACAGTCCACACTACCTGTTACTTGGTTACCTGCACATTGCATCAGGACCTGGGT
The DNA here is from genome assembly GCF_001515605.1 of Sinocyclocheilus anshuiensis. NCBI lineage: Eukaryota > Metazoa > Chordata > Actinopteri > Cypriniformes > Cyprinidae > Sinocyclocheilus > Sinocyclocheilus anshuiensis. The sequence goes on from NW_015536542.1 coordinate 139,960, forward strand.
TAGACATTTTTAGCCAAGATAGTGGACACGCAACTTAAACTTTGATTGCCAGGTTTGAATATCATCCAGGATTAGCAGTAAGACGGGAGAATAATTATGTCACTCGGCGGTCGAGACGTGTAGCGCTGTTTGAAAAATATTAATGATGTGTCTGGAAGTCTAGAATTAAACTGTACAGGAGGCCACTCTCTTGTGGCTGAAAGATTCAGTATTACACAATCGTTGGATGGTTTTGAAGTCGGCCTCTGTAACTCACTCTGTCTGTTTTGTTGTATGGGTAACCGAACAGTGCATTACATAATTAAATCCTATCTGGTGTACTTGCGTTGAAGTGTACACATGTGATGCACTTTGCCACCCACTTCTAAACTGGAGTACTTCAGCCCTGAGTGTAAAAAGCTTCTCTGGCTTGCACGAGGTTAGTAATGGATACATGATCAGATAACTCCATGAAAGGTCACCGAGTCATTGACTTTAGCAAACCAGGTCCTCAGTCAGTACCTGAAGATGTTACCTCTAATTTTCTGTGTATCTTTTGTTTTGGATTTTCAACATTGTGCTCATTTGTGTACCAGTTTGGTTATTATTTCATAAAGTTCTTGTTGAATTGTATGCATTTTAAACATTGTGTCCAATAAATATGTTAATATTTTTAGCCTTTTGTTTTCATCTTTGTCTACTACAAAATGAATGTGAAATATATTGAAATGTGAAATATATATATATAAAAAAGCATTTAAGAGGTACAAAACAAGTTGAACATTACTATTTCATGCAACAAAAATGCTTTAAGTTTCATTTAAAGCATTACCAATCCAGAAATATCAGGAACAAAAGGTCAGTTCCAAGAAAAACATTGAACATCTGTCACCAGAAAACGGTTCCTAAACCTAGACTCCCCAGAGCGATTGTGAATAAACACACAAGTAAACATACTGTCAGATGCTTGTCTCTCACCCTTCCCTTCTACCTCTTCCAGGAGATGCTCGTGAGATCCATACTAACTGAAAACAAACAGAGCATTGCTATTCCCATCATGCTCTGCTCAAACAGTGGGTCACCATCTGGAGGGGCTTCTTTGAATGGCAGTGAGGGTTTTGCCACCTTAAAAACAGCTCCTGGTTTAAGCTTCTCACAGATGTTTCATTAGAGCTTGTTCTCCAAATTCAGCTAGTTATTCATTCCTGGCTTGGAATCAACAAATAGCTGAATTTAGAGAAAAAGCAACTCAAGCAAAGATTGATTCAGGATTTGGTGCATGTATGAATGGAATAAAATAATATGTGTGGGTGTGTACTGTAGGCTATGTTTGAAAGACATCAAGCATATGAAACATCTTAATGAATGATGTAATGACATAAACAGAAAAGCATCAATGCTTTCAAACGTCAAAAGAAAACCTGGTTTTATTCTTGGAGAATATCACATTATTTTTCCTCATGGCCAGTCTTTAGTAATCCAAGCATCTGCTTCTAACCTTCTTTTGTTGAATGTGATTAACGTTCTTTGGGCTATTATTTATCCTCTTTGAAGATGTTTCAAGGGCAGATTGTTATGGAGACCAGCCAACAGTGTCATGCTGTACTGCAGCCAATGATTCCACCTTTCATTTGATTACAGCACAGTGTTTAATTAATGCTGCCGAATGAAACCAGCAGCTAGAGTCAAGATCTTTGTTCCAAAAACGAATATAGTCAGCAATCTTGTAAGATAGCATCCTAATTACTTATAACCATAGATAAGTATACGTAGGTGCCCCATTTGACCGCTCCAGGCACGTCGACGTGTCTGCCATCTTGGAATGGTCAACATATCACTCACAGTAAAAATTTAAAAGAAATGGGATAACTTTTCACAGGTGAGAATGTGTTGGTTTGTGTTTTTATATGTATTAATTTAATATTACAGGTGAACTATGGTATCTTTTTAATGTTGTGTAAGCTAACGTCTTAATGTTGCTGTATTGTGTTAGTTTTGCAAAATCATCTTTATTCATACATAACTTTAGCACAGCCATCTTGCTCTCAAATGTACACAGTCTGACTTTGACCATTCCAATATGGCGGACGGCTTACATATAGCAGCCCATAGAAACAGCCATTAATGAGGTATGTGTATATATATATCTATGAATTGTTAGCTTAGCAACATGCTAACATAAGACACTACAGCTGTTCTGTTTGTAGTCCTCAAACCAGGAACACAACATTTTCAAGTTTGTATCCTCTGGGTTTTCAGAATAGTTGTTTTTGATTAGCGGCTATAATGTTAGTATGCATTAGCATGAATTTTGAAGAGGATATATTCTTTTTATTATTATTTTCTAAAATGGTAAGAAGTTGCTGCATCGTAGGCTACTGCTATAACTGACTACAAAGGTTGTCTGATTTGCCTAGCATGTAAACTTATATCCTTGTGGTACTTGTAGATCTTTTATTGCAACAACATTTTTAACCAAATACAGCTTCAAAATTCATATTTGAGGTGTAACTGTAGCATGCTAGCCGCAATAAATCAAAAGCTAATATGAAAACCCAGAGGATCCAGACTCGAAAATCATAATTGTCGTCTTGTCAGGACTATAAACAGAACAGCTTTAGTGTCTAATATGAGCATTGCTAAGCTAATAACAACAACACACACACACACACACACACACAATACATAGTACACATAAATAATAAGCAAAATAGACCATTTTTTATTATATTCAGCTAATTTACTTTGCTCTGTTGATTTAAACGGATATATTTGAAAAATCACTTTTTTTCACTTTGTTGCAGTGCATTCTGGGATTGCTTTACCTTCAAAGGATACATATGGTGGTGACGTAGAATTCAAAACATGTGCTTGGAACAGCCTTCACATTAGGATTATGCCTATGATGACTTGAAATGTCTAGTTAACCAGCTCATCGGTTTTTGGAAAGGTGAGTACTAATATTTATCATGTTGTGGCCTATAAATGTAAACTGACCATGAAAACGTGATTTTGGGTTAAATGATTTTGTATTCAAGTATTTGAGTTGAAGTAGCAGTCATAATAAGAGATTACAAACCTCTAACTGTGTGTACAGCATAAAATCAGCAAATACCATTTTGTGAGTAGGAAATGAAGAAACACAGAATTAGTGTGAAGAGAAAACATGGTTGTCTGTATTATAATATAACATGCACAAGAAGAGCGTCT
>NW_015536542.1:143274-150372 GCF_001515605.1 Sinocyclocheilus anshuiensis
GCGTCTACATGTTAACAGTGTGGACATGGACATGTTGCCATGGTTACAACAAAGACACCCAAGTCTCTCATTTTTCAATCTGTAACAGCTCCATGTATGGCGAGAAGCAATCGAATAAATTCAGTTTGCATGACTGCAGGGGAATACAAATGTGAGAATAGGCTAGGATTAGCTGAAAAAGCACCCTGAGACTTTGTGATTTATGATAGCGTGTTTTGTATCCTATTCTATTTATGTTCTTGTTTATGTGAGAGTTGCCTTACTCTTGCTGTGTCCGTCAAGTCGTGGGGATTAAAACCAATATTTTTTTTTCTTCAAACTGTGAGCTTCGAACTCTTTGTCCTCACAGGTGACACAAAAAGCTCTCCACGTCTACTGAGTACACACACATCCATACACACATTACATAAAATTGCATCAGACTGACATATCTGGTAACGATTTGTATTTAATTTGTCTAGTCTGTAAGAAAACACAATATCCTATGTTTAATTTAGAACTGGAGTGAGCAAAGTCTGTTCGTAGAATACTAAAAACCTCTCTTGGCTATGCTGGAAATAACATACTACTCACACCATTTCTGCAGAACATAGTAGCCTATGTATACGGAGCACAGTATGCAATTTTTTGTATAAAATATAATTGTCAAAATGTGCATTATACTACATAACACATTGCTCATAATTCTGTTTCCCCACAATGCAGTGCGCTCTGCAAAATGGAAAGTAACCATGTTTATTATTTTTATTATCAATAACATATTATTAATAATAATAATAATAATAATATAATATATTAATAATAATTAATACATCAATAATGTCAATATGCTCCCATATGCATATATAATACCAGCTATGGTTTAATGCATGACTTTGTAAATTTGTATTATTTTTTTTAACTGGGGTCCGCAAAAAATTTGATACATTTTAAAAATACAAGTTTTTTTAAATTAAATTTTTTTCATTATTCAGTATTCAATATTCATGATCATTATCATTCCATATTGCTTACAGTTAAATGTGTAGTATAAATCTGTATGCTATTTCATTCTGAACATAGACCTTTTTCTCTCTCTGTCTCTTTTCGACGCATCTCCTCTTTCTTCATTCTGCTTCTCTCCATCTGTCTCTTTGTCTGTTTCTCTTGCTTTCTTTTTTCTCTCATAATGACAGCACTCTCTGGCAGCTGAATGTCTGTGGATGTGGATGTGCACCTGCGGGCTGGGTGGGCTCTGACAGTGCTCTGCCTCTCTGGAGCCGCTTATAACGCATCTGCGATGCCGTAGGCTGCCTCTGTTTCTGCTGGAGTTAATGGCAGGACTAGACCACAAATCCAGGCTGTGTAACTATAGAACTTGGAGAGGTAGATGCTGCAGTCTCCTGAAAACATTAAAATTTAAAGAAGAGGAGAAGGAAAAAGAAAAGAGAAATAATAAGAAGGTGTGTCTAATAAGATCTGGCAGAATCAGTTAATAATGAAAACGTAGCCCAGGTTAAATATTTGCTCATTGAAATGCAAGCCTACTTAATGAATGTTGACATTGAGTCTCGACGTGGGTCTTGATAAAAAAAAAAAAAGCCTCAATCACAGCTTTTCTAATATAATTAAAATGTGTGCTGGGGGGCCGGCATGTTCCCTCAAGAGATTTGTGGTGTTAAGAAAATAATATATTAATTTTGAGCTCAGTGACAGGACATGCCCTCACTCAATTAACCTTAAAGAAATAGAGAGACACAAGACAATGATGCTCCACTTAAAGTGTTAATGACATCTTAACGAGAGAGCTCAAGCCTACTTGATCTCTGACCTTTCAAAATTGATGCGAGACCAGGAGGTCAGAAATATTGATCATATTTTCCCTCATTAGAGTCTGTCTTTCTTTGCCTTGTGATATTTCAGGTTCATTTTTGCTTAAAGGAATAGTTCCCAATTGCTCACCCTCATGTCTTTCCAAACCCATATGACTTTCAATATCGTTTGGACCCCATTTTGCTTCAAAATATCTTCTTTTGTGTTCTACAAAAGAAAGAAATAATAGTCTAAGCTGCTTTGAAAAGACTCCCACACTTAGATAGTTTATAGGATACTTAAGTTATTATAACTTAATAGTAGGCTTTAATAAGGGGTTAAAGGTCACGCTAAAAAAAAGGCTCCATTTAAGACCTGTTATTATGGTACATTCCATTAAACTCGGAAAGTCGGAATCAGAAAATTGTGCAGAAATCTACAACATTGATTTGTAACATCATGGCAGCCACAGGGAATTTGAATCATTTAATGAGAAAAATTGCATTTTATTAAGCAAATATTTATTAAAGGGGTCATATGATGCCATTTCAAATTTTCCTTTCTCTTTGGAGTGTTACATGCTGTTCGTGCATAGATAAGATCCCTAAAGTTGCAAAGACTAAAGTCTCAAACCCAAAGAGATATTCTTTATAAAATGTAAGACTTGTCCACGCCCTCCTAAAACGCCTCATTCAAACACGCCCCCACATGTATACGTCACTGTGTGAGAAGATTTGCATAACACAGCCCAAATGTTCACGCAAAGAAAAAAGGCGTAACTTTTATTCTCGTTGTAGTATTGTTGTTGCCGCAGCTGCCATGTCGTGGAGACGCTGTGTGTTTTGTTGTGAAAGCAAAACTACTTTGTTTGGCCTTCCAAAAGAGGACGATATCCGCTTCGTCATGCCTAGAGCACATTTTCGTCACACGCTTGAGGAATTCAGCCAATCACAATGCACTGGATAGCTGGCCAATCAGCGTACACCTCGCTTTTCAGAACGATGAGCTTTGTAAAAATCGACGCGTTTCAGAAAGGCGGGGCATAGAGGAGCAACAATAATGTACATTATGTGGAAAATAATGTGTTTTTTGAACCTTAAACCACATAAACACATTGCATTACACCAAATACACAACATAATGTTCTTTTTAGCAACGTCATATGACCCCTTTAAAAAATCTGTTTGTTAAACATTTGCAGATGCAATTGTATAAAACAAATTCTCTGATAAACCTGCCATACAAATGCTAGCATTGCCGTTTAATTTCTTTATACGACAACAAAAGGTCAGAAATCCTAGCCCATTTGGGCTCATGGTCTCTACTAGGATAAACGGAAAACCTCACAATCAATTTCCTTGGACAGGAAGGATTAAAACTAGAACAGGTGTGCTTCTTTAGCCCTAACTGGACACACCGGCCAGCCACCGAAGTAGTGTCATCCATCATCCTTTAGTCCGTATCTGCAACAGCTGGGTGATTGAGAGAGCGTCACCCTTTAAGAATCAATCTCCATTTCTTCTTCCTCTCCCACAGTGCACTCCCTCCGCGACGCGCTGCTATGGCAAATTGATTGACTTCTGGTAAATACGGCATTACCACAAAGTCAGAGGCAGGAATTTATCATCATTTGTGTCTCTTCCATCCGAAAATTCATTATGAGGCTTAAACAAACAACAAAGATGGGCCGCAACCATCTGCTTGTGATGCTCAGCGTGAGGAAGAGTGCTGGAGGGAAGGTTTAAGGGGACTGAATCCTTGCTGGATTAAATTATAGTTTTTGGCATCAACAAAGATACAGATACATATATTTACAGATGCCAATTTAATGGGTTAATTTATAATTTTTTTTATAATTAATAAAGTGTTTATAATTTATTTTAAAATACATTTTATATTTAAATATATTTTAATTTAAATCATTATAACCTTAATTATAACCAGTATTAATAATACTTTAAAATTACATTGTCTATTGAATGCAAATAATTTATTTTTTAAAATAATTTATATTTATTAATTAAAATGTTGTTACAAAAATAATACTGTAAAATTGTATTGTCTATTCAATGCTTTTGCCTGCCACAGTTATGCAATGTCTTTGAATCATCTTCATTTGGTGACTTTTCTAAGAAAATATTGATAAATGAATTATACATTTGATTAATTTGCATATTATGTCATTTATTCAATTTATATTGATTGGCAGCCCTAATACACAGTGTATCTGCTTGCTACTGATCCAAGGTTCATTGGGCTACACTGAAAAAAAAGTTTTTATTATTTTTTTCTCTGAAACCACTTTCACTTATAAATTGGTAGTAAATTTCACAAATAATTACAAAGAAATGTCAAGTAACACACTGAATTAAATGTGAAGTTTTAAGGCAGAAATAGTATTTTCTTGTAAAACATAGTCCAATAGTCTTCCAAAAGTCTTTTTAAATTTTTTTACAGTGTATATCTGATGAAAGTGCAGTATAAATACAGCTGCACAAACTAAAACAGTGATCCTTGGAAGCCAATTCACTCTGTCTTGTTTTTACCGCTAAAAACGAATTTCTTTTCTTTTGGCTTTCGTTCTTCTAACACAAAGCCTCATTGAATTCTGCCTGCTACTGCTAGATTTCCCCCCACCAGAGTGAAAATATTTGTTTAATATCAGTGACAGTGAGTGTAGACAGTGGAGACAGGAGGGGGGCAGAATTAGACTGCGGCGCCTTGCGATTCAAGCTTGTGTTTCAAGCTTGATGACAGTTTAATGAAATATATGGGGTTTGATGCCACATAGAAGCTGTTTTCACATTACAGAGGAATTAACAGACTGTGCCTCTGCATAATAATTGAGCAAATCTGATACTGTACCCTTGGATAAAAGTTCAGAGTTAAAGACATTGTGAAATCAAAATTGACCCTATTTACTTGTCCCTCGTCTAATTGTGCACAGTTCATCAGTCCATGCTATTCTAAACAATAAAACATTTAAAAATATGCTGTTTTAATAACCATCAAGATGTTAAATTAATAAAGATGTTTTTTAGAGCCAGTACTTCCAGCATCTACCATATAGGTGAGTTACCAAGGCCATGCTAACCAGCTAAACTTGAACCCTTTGACCCCAAAGCGCATTGAACAAAAGGCAATGGATGCGTCTGAAACGGCAAGTAACACATTTAATTCAACTTAAAATTTTTAAGTAGAAAGACTGAAATAGGGCTTTCTATAGGGCTTTCTTGTAAAACATCGTTTACAACTTAGATAAATCATTTACTGTTGTTGTGTTGTTTTCAAAGAAAATGTTTGTTTTTTTCTATGCATTGAATTGGTCACAGCTGGACATTGAGAGAGGGCAGAAGTAAAGAAGGAATCATCAGCAGTGCCTAAAACAGCTTTAGTTTGGCCAGACAAATTGCACTGTTGCAAATCATAGACCTCTGGCCTTCATATCTACACTCTCACAAAAAAGGTACAAAACTGTCACTGGGGTGATGCTAATATGTACCTTTAAGTGGTAAATGTACCATTTAGGGGTAAATAAGGTTCAATGACAAAGGTACCTTTTAGCTTTTGGTATAGCACTCCAATGACAGCTTTTTTTTCTGAGAGTGCACAGCTGGGCAAATTAGCTTCAGCAGGCATTGTCTGAGGAAACGTAGCTAAATCAGACTAGCATCAATTTTCAGAGCTTGAACACTCTCTAACAATGCATGTTTACAGCACACGTTGAGATCATGTTTAAAAGGGCAAAAGAACTGAACCTTTTCAGAATCAGAATCAGAATTACCTTTATTCGCCAGGTGTGTGCAAACACACGAGGAATTTGTTGTGTTTTTTTAAGGTGCTCCTGGTACATACATACATGCATACATACACATCTGACATGAGAACAGAAAAACATTTAAATAGTAAGACTTAACAATAAATAATAATAATAATGTGTATGAATCTGGAACAGTAGATTTATGTACAGACTTGTGCATTATTTACTCTATATACAGCTGTATAAAAAAGAGAGATGCATATGTATTTACATAATATTTGAGAAAGAGGCAATAATTAAAGATGGAGAATGAATTACAGAAATTAATTACAGAACACAGGTAATGATTCATGTATTAGTTGTTTAAGCTGGAGATGGCATGGGGGAAAAAACGGTTTTTATGCCTATATGTTCTAGTGCACAGAGATCTGTAGCGTCTGCCTGAGGGGAGAAGTGCAAACAGGTTGTGTCCGGGTGAGAGGGGTCTTTGATGTTACCTGCCCGTTTCTTCACTCTGGAGTTGTACAAGTCCTGAAGGCTGGGCAGGTGCACACCAATGATTCTTTCTGCTGTCCTAACAGTCCATTGCAGTCTTCTTATATCTGATTTACTGGCTGACCCAAACCAGACAGTTATAGAGGAGCACAGAACTGACTCAATAATAGCTGAGTAAAACTGTGTCATCTGTGCCTGTGGCAGGTTGAACTTTTTCAGCTGACGAAGGAAGCACAACCTCTTCTGGGCCTTTTTCACAATGGAGTCAATGTGAATGTCCCACTTCAGATCCTGAGAGATGGTGGTTCCCAGGAATCTGAATGACTCCACTGCAGCCACAGTGCTGTTCATGATGGTGAGTGGGGGGAGAGCAGGGGGGAGACACTACATGCTCAGCAGATGTAAATGTTAAGAAATCTAATAGGCATATTACCACTAATTCAATAAAATCTAATAATCAGAATCAGAATTAACTTTATTCGCCAGGTGTGCGCAAACACACGAGGAATTTTTTTTTTTTTTTTTAAGGTGCTCCTGGTACATACATACATGCATACATACACATCTGACATGAGAACAGAAAAACATTTAAATAGTAAGACTTAACAATAAATAATAATAATAATGTGTATGAATCTGGAACAGTAGATTTATGTACAGACTTGTGCATTATTTACTCTATATACAGCTGTATAAAAAAGAGAGATGCATATGTATTTACATAATATTTGAGAAAGAGGCAATAATTAAAGATGGAGAATGAATTACAGAAATTAATTACAGAACACAGGTAATGATTCATGTATTAGTTGTTTAAGCTGGAGATGGCATGGGGGAAAAAACGGTTTTTATGCCTATATGTTCTAGTGCACAGAGATCTGTAGCGTCTGCCTGAGGGGAGAAGTGCAAACAGGTTGTGTCCGGGTGAGAGGGGTCTTTGATGATGTTATCTGCCCGTTTCTTCACTCTGGAGTTGTACAAGTCCTGAAGACTGGGCAGGTGCACACCAATGATCCTTTCTGCTGTCCTAACAGTACGTTGCAGTCTTCTTA
>NW_015536542.1:150428-151091 GCF_001515605.1 Sinocyclocheilus anshuiensis
ATCTTTAGCGTCTGTCTGAGGGGAGAAGTGCAAACAGGTTGTGTCCGGGGTGAGAGGGGTCTTTGATGATGTTACCTGCCCGTTTCTTCACTCTGGAGTTGTACAAGTCCTGAAGGCTGGGCAGGTGCACACCAATGATTCTTTCTGCTGTCCTAACAGTCCATTGCAGTCTTCTTATATCTGATTTGCTGGCTGACCCAAACCAGACAGTTATAGAAGAGCACAGAACCGACTCAATAACAGCTGAGTAAACCTGTGTCATCTGTGCCTGTGGCAGGTTGAACTTTTTCAGCTGACGAAGGAAGCACAACCTCTTCTGGGCCTTTTTCACAATGGAGTCAATGTGAATGTCCCATTTCAGGTCCTGAGAGATGGTGGTGCCCAGGAACCTGACTGATTCCACTACAGCCAGAGTGCTGTCCATGATGGTGAGAATGGGGAGAGCAGGGGGGTTTCTCCTGAAGTCCACTATCATCTCCACAGTTTTGAGCGTGTTCAGCTCCAGGTTGTTGGTGTTGAAAGTGGAGCTGAAGTCCACAAACAAGATCCTTGCATAAGTCCTTGGTTTGTCCAGATGTTGGAGGATGCATTGCAATCCCATATTCACTGCATCATCCACAGACCTGTTTGCTCGGTAAGCAAACTGCAGGGGGTCCAGCAAGG
>NW_015536542.1:151187-154955 GCF_001515605.1 Sinocyclocheilus anshuiensis
GCGTTCATCATCTTCACAGATCTTAAGTGCAGGCTGAGAAACAGTAGGGGGGAGGGAGGGAGGGTGAGGGTGTTGATGGCTGTGCTGTGAGACGGTCAGAGTGGGTGTGGGGTGTCAGACCAGTGTTTTGCTTTTCAAACCTGCAGTAGAACACGTTCAGGTCTTCAGCCAGTTGTTGATTGGCCTCAGTGCTGGGGGATGGGGTCTTGTAGCTACAGTGCTGTTCATGATGGTGAGTGGGGGGAGTGCAGGGGGGTTTCTCCCGAAGTCCACTATCATCTCCACAGTTTTGAGCGTGTTCAGCTCCAGGTTGTTGTGACTGCACCAGACAGCCATCTGCTCAACCTCTTGTCTGTAAGCAGACTCGTCGCCATCCTGGATGAGACCGATGACTTGTAGTGTCATCTGCAAACCTCAGGATCTTGACAGAGGGGTCTTTAGAGGTGCAGACATTTGTGTAGAGGGAGAAGAGCAGTGGGGAGAGAACACAGCCCTGAGGAGCTCCAGTGCTGATGGTGGGGTGTGAGTGGGTGTGGGGTGTCAGACCAGTGTTTTGCTTTTCAAACCTGCAGTAGAACACGTTCAGGTCTTCAGCCAGTTGTTGATTGGCCTCAGTGCTGGGGGATGGGGTCTTGTAGCTGGTGATGGCTTTCAGGCCATTCCACACTGACGTAGAGTCGTTGCTTGAGAGCTATTTTTTTAGCTTTTCAGAGTAGTTTAACTTTGCCACTCTTATCTCCCTATTCAGTATGTATTTGGCCTGTTTGTACAAGGCTTTGTCCCCACTCCTGTAGACGTCCTCTTTGACCTGGCGAAGCTGTTTGAGTTTTGCACTGAACTAAGGTTTGTCATTGTTAAATGTTAAAAAAGTCCTGGTGGGAACACACATGTCCTCACAGAAACTGATGTAGGACGTCACGTTGTCAGTAAGCTCGTCCAGATCAGTAGCTGCAGCCTCAAAAACACTCCAATCAGTAAGTTTGAAGCAGGATTGTAAATCCCACCCTGTTTCAACAGTCCATCTCTTTACAGTTCTTACTACAGGCTTAGCAGATTTGAGTTTCTGCCTGTAGGCTGTAGAAGATGAACCAAACAGTGATCAGAGAGTCCCAGAGCTGCTCGGGGGACAGAGTGGTATGCATCCTTTAAAACAGTGTAGCAGTGGTCCAGTATATTGCTGTCTCTGGTGGGGCATGTGATGTGCTGGCTATATTTAGGCAGTTCACGGGTGAGATTAGCTTTATTAAAATCACGGACAGAGTGATATGCAACCTTCAGAAAAGTATAGCAATGGTCCAGTATATTGCTGTCCCTGGTGGGGCATGTGATGTGCTGTCTAAATGTAGGCATTTCACGGGTGAGATTAGCTTTATTATAATCACCGAGAATGATAATGAAAGAGTCCGGGTAACGCCGCTCTGTGTGTGTGATCTGATCGGCCAACAGTTCTAGCGCCGCGTTCACACGTGCATCAGGAGGAATGTACACACTCACCAAAACAAACGAGGAGAACTCCCGCGGTGAATAAAAAGGCTTACAGTTAATAAAGAGAGCTTCCAAATTTGGGCAGCACATCTTCTTTAAAACTGTCACGTCTGTACACCAGCCTTCATTGATATAAAAACATAATCCACTGCCTCTCGTTTTCCCCGACGACTCGGTGACGCGGTCCGCTCTGAACAGCTGGAAGCCATTTAGATGTAAAGCGCTGTCTGGGATGGCTCCGTTCAGCCAGGTTTCCGTGAAGCAAAGAGCAGCAGCGTTTAAAAAGTCCTTGTTTGTGCGGGTGAGGAGTCGTAGTTCGTCTGATTTATTTGCTCGGCAGCGGAGTCCTAAAACCGCGCTGTCGGAATTTCACGAGTAAAATGTCCAGTAAAACATCGGACAAACAAACAAAAAAAGTACAAGTACCAAGGAGCGACAAACCGTGGCTGCCATCTGCGGCGCCATCTTGTATGTTTTCTTTCCAGAAAGAACTAGGGAAATTGAGGAAACCTAGGAGCTAAATCAGATTAGCATCCTCACTTTTCAGAGCTCGACACTCTCTAACAGATTTTTTTTCCTATGCAAAATCTAAAAATGGATCAATCCAAAATGAATGTTTGATGGCAAACATGTTGAAGATTAGCTGCTAAGCAGTCAATTTGTTAAATTATATGCCTTTTTTCTCTCAAAAAACAGCCTGCTTGAACAAGGGCAAAAAGGGCAAAAGAATAGATCACACTAGCATCTTCATTTTCCAGAGCTTGAATGCTCTCTAACAATGCATGTTTACAGCACATCCAGAGAGTGTGTTTAAAAGAGCAAAAGAAGCAAATATTTTCAAGAGAAAACTTGACCCTTCTCCCTCTGTGGATCAAACCCTCTCTCATGGCTCCTGCAATACATTCTTGAGACTGTTTGTGTGCTATCCTGCCCTAAATCTCATCTCTCCTAGACTACATACCCATAAAACAGCAGGCTCCATATCTTTATAAATAGAAAAACTATTCACAAGCCATAGGTGGGCACAGCCCGGTGTCGCCCACGGCTGCACTCACAGTCAATCACTGGCAGACTGGTGAGGGCGCTTTTATTATGTGCATATCTTTTTACATCCCAGGGAGCTTGTTACAGTCCGGCCCCATGTAATGGCATGCATGACAAGCCCTGCTATGACAGCTTAAAGAGGGGATATGAATTGTCCCATTTTCTGCCTCATGGTGCCTGAAGACTGACAGTTGACCTTATCAGCGCTCTGCAGAGGATATTTACTGTGCTGCTCTTTTTAAAGTTTGCATTTTAAACACCCTTCTCATTCGCCACTGAGGCATGTGGCTGTGCGTGTGTGGCTGCCTATGTGTGTGGCGGATATGACAAGGCACAGCGCTTTCATGATCGGGGGTCCGTCTAGGTGCAAGGCAACAATTGTGTCAAAGACAACTGGTGGCTTGCTAAAAATCACAAGCTGTTGGTATTGGCACTGAAGAATGAATCATGAGCAAATATCAAGCCTCTTTACATCTTTACCCGTCCGTCAAATATCAGATCTCACAGGTTGATACAGATGTACTATGGATGTTCACTAGAACTGGTGTTTTTTTTCTGTGTGAATGCTCTGAGGCTGAGGATATAAGATTTGTATAGACGTTCGTTTATGAACAAGATGCCTGATTAATTTGATTCATTCACAAACAAGACAAACAACGGGTCTCATTCACTAAGTGTGTTCACATGAATTTGTGAGTGAAATCTGCATATGACTGTGCTCGTGAACAAATCATGATTCATCAGTAACTTTCATACAAAAATCAATGAATGGAAAACTGAAACCATACACATGCAAAAATCACATACTCCTAGAAATTAAGATTTAATTTTTTACAGATATTTCATCTGTTTTATCACATGCAGTGAAAAGTTGCGTTATATCTTAAACGGAGGTTTATCTCCATTAAAAAAATCAATAATATTACAACAAGGTTAAGATCAAATTCATGTGCTGTGTTGTAAATTCCGCAGAATTTTTTTTCTTGACAAGTAATAATCCATGCAATTATTAATGCGTGAGACTCAGTATTTCCCAGTTTATTCACAAATGAGATGTTGCAGTTTGTTCAGTTCGGTTCAGTGAATGAATCATATGACTCATAGTGCATAGAAATAACCTAAAACAGTTCATTAACCAAAAAAGATTCATTCAAATATACTGATTCATACGGTGGCCGAGAGAGCTCAACGCACTGCAACTTAAGAAAACACATGCAAATTGAAAAAACACCAGCAAAT
>NW_015536542.1:155164-162945 GCF_001515605.1 Sinocyclocheilus anshuiensis
GCGTTTCTTCATTTGCATGTGTTGTGAGGAGTTGCAGCGCGTGTGTTGTCAAACTGATGAAGATGTTTTCTTAATTTGCTGGTGTTTTTTCAAATTGCATGTGTTTTCTTAAGTTACAACGCGTTGAGCTCTCTCGGCCACCTTAGATTCATTTTAAAACAAAACCCCATTAATAAAGTGAGAGAAAAGCTCACTTTCTCAATGTTGTTGTATGGGCTGCTTTAACAAGCATTTGCATAGTCATTTATACAGTCATTTTTTTCTTGCACATCAACAACTGTCTTGGTAGAGCAACAGTTGGAGGATAAAATTGATGATTAAATTAGTTAAAGTTTGTTAAACTCAATATATTTATAGCTGGATAAGATAACTCAGACCGGCATTTGATGGTTACTCTTAGAGTTTGGAGGCTTTTTACCGCCACATTCACACAAGAGCACATTATGTACAGAACAAAGTTCAGTTTGTTGACTGTCACTTGGTTTCTATTTTTAGCATTAGCCCCGCCCACAGTGAAATCTCATTGGCCCAAATTGATTAATAAAATACGTTCTGATTAGCTGTGATTGTGATGCGCCCTGCAGCATTTTCACTGTCAGTATCGACAAATTACTTGTCAATGAAAACTTGTGGAGTTACATATGTGTTGGACAGAGGCAGTTCTACGTTCTAGGGTGTGAGAAAAACATTTTGCCTTATTTGATATGACAGCGACCCCTTTGAGAAATATTTATGGAAATCATAAACATCACTGTCCTCTTGTAACCTCCGTAACATGCAATATCTGTTCTTCTGAATCCACTGACAGCACTTCTGAAATGTCATTGTCCGAACATTCTGAACGGCAGCGGGGATATAGTCGCTGCTTTGTGATATTAAGGTCTTGGTTTTGTCTGTGTTTGTTTGTGGCCGTATCAGGTTTATTGTACTCGTCATTCAATTATAGTTATCTATCAAAACAAATAAATAATATTTTTCTCATAAATTTTGAGTCTCGCTTCAGGTGTACGGCAGACCGCTTGCCTTTTGAGGGTGGATGTAATAAAATAGGGATGTTCACTTTATTGAAGGAGAAAGAGAGTAAGCTTACATGTGCTGCATGATTTATGGGACACACAAAGACAAAAGCATCCTGCCAACCAAAGCTGCATTTATTTAATGTTAAATATGATTAAAACAATAAAATAACTGTTTTCTATTTTAATAGATTTTAAAATGTAATTTATTCCTGTTATGGCAAAGCTGAATTTTCAGCAGCCATTACTCCAGTCGTCAGTGTCACATGATCCTTCAGAAATCATAATATGCAAATTTGATGTTCAAGAAGCATTTCTTATTATTATCAGTGTTGAAAACAGATAATATTTTTGTGGAAACCATAATATGTTTTTCTAGGAATTTTTGATGAAGAGAACATTCAAAAGAGCAGCATTTATTTGAAATATAAATCTTTTGTAACATTATAACTGTCTTTATTGTCACTTTTAATAAATTTAATGCATCCTTCCTGAGCATTTCTTCCTTGGGGAAAAAAAAATCTGAGTGACTCCAATTTTTTGAACAGCACTATACATACAGTATATACAATTTAATATTTTTATATTAAGTTCTTGCACGTTGGTTTGATTTGAGAGAGATGCATACACATGCTGTCATCTCTTCCTGTCGTCCATCTCTCTCTCTCTCTCTCTCTCTCTCTCTCTCTCTTTCTCTCTCTCCCTCACTCACTTTTTAACGTGTTTACCAAGGCAAGGATGCTCTACTAGTGTGACAAATCAGAGTTAAGCCCCTTCAGAAATCCATCACCATAAGCGTTTAATGATTTACTTCATCCAATTTTTTCCTAGCAGACTTGCGGTAGATTAATGTCACAAGTCATTCACTGCAGTGAAGCACGGTGACTATAAAGGTCAGTCGGATTTCTCTGTCCCCTTCTGCAACTTCCTGGCTGCCTAGCTGATTTATTTGGTATTTCCAAAATTAATGAGAAGGTCTCAGGTTTCCAAGACCCATGAGAAAACAGCACAAATATATGACACATCTGGAAACCTCATCCTTCCTACATCGGTGTACCTCACAAGCTGAAAACTCAGTCATCATAAAAGGAAGATAATGTCAGACAGGACCTTGGGTGGTAAACCCATGGCTGAGGAATTATGACCGGCGGTGAAATGGATAAAGTCGAGTTTACTGGTGCTCCATTTGTCTTGGTAAGACATGCCAATTATTAGCTTGCATGCTAGTTTGAGCTAAATTTGTTCAAGGTGACCTATTCCTTGTAGGGCAAAGAAAATTGAGCCTAAACTTAATTTATGTAATATGCCCACTCCGGTGGGACTGCTGACCCGCAAGCTGGGAGGAGGAAAACTGATTTTGCATGATAGACACTTTTCTCTCCTCGCCTTGACGCACACATAAAAGAAAAGGCTGAAAGGGGAAAATACAGAAAATAATCAACAGTCACCTTGAAGCTATGAAGTGTTAAACACAGAGGTGGGTGTTGGTGGGGGACCAGGTGTGTAATTGTTCGGATTCCATCAGGATACGGAAAGAGATGAACCCCTCAGGTGCTGGGAAAATTAGAAAACGGGGAATAATAAACTAGGATCTTGACTGCGATATGTGATGGATGAAAGTGTGAGGGTATTTAGAGGATCGGCCTGCAGAGCGCTCCAGAAAGCAATTACCCATAAAAAAAGAGGTCCATTTGAGCTAATGTGTTTTTAAAAACGAACATGATGGTCCGACTCTGCAGATTAGTTAGACACCACAGCAAGTTGGCAGAAACCCTCAATTAGTTGCACTCAGTGAAATGAGTGTGATTCATTATATGATAAACCCATCACCTTGCCGCTGCTAGCGCTATGCTCTACCAGTTGACCTAAAGGTTGTAGGGGAAACTGGGCAAGTTGTCACATTGGGAAGGCCTTTTTTCAGTAATTATGAGTTGTTTCAAGTCAAATGTCCAATTATGCAATGTCTTTTTATATTGTTAAGGGGGCATGTTTTCAGTGTTTAAATGTGTGTGTGTGTTTATATATATATATATATATATATATATATATAACCTGACAACATGCCCCCATAGCAATATAAAAGACATACAATTAATAAAATGTAATTTATTCCTGCGTTAGCAAAGCTGAATTTTCAGCAGCAATTATTCCAGTCTTCAGTGTCACGCGATCCTTCAGAAATCATGTTGATTTGTTTCTCAAAGAGTAGTAATAAAAGTAGTAGAAGTATTAATTTCTTTAAAAGTATTTGAAAAGTGTTATGAGTATAAACCTGTTCTGAGGTTTATACAGTTTTCAGTGTCATAAAAATGTGACAACTAGCCCCAGTCTATCCTATAACTGGCAAATGTAAGCATGTAAAATCAGAATATTGCTTCTGGGTGACTAATAAATGCTCATAAGGTGAATGTGTTGTTACAAGATTCATATAACGTACAGAACATGTTTCGTGTCTTCCATAAAATCTGTAGTAGCTGTGGTTATTGTGTTGAGGTCATCCACGGTTGGCAATAAATCACTGTTTCAGCAGCTGCTATTGACAATTAGCCTGATCTACAAGACATGATTCCTCTTGTTTGGATTCTAAACATGATAAAGTCCAGAAAAATGTTGTATAACATCATTGTGTCAGCAGTATTGATGGCAATACAGTTCTAAAAACAAACACAGAACTTGAATGACAGGATTTAATAAGATTCTGCTAAATTTGGCTGTTGGCAGAGTGTGTTAGAGAAGATGAGGGACTTGGGTTTTCTTTCTCTGCCTGCTTTAATGAGAAAAGGGAGGTCTGAGAAGGGTCAGTGACAGGACACTCTCTACAGCCTATTAAACGTGATTATAAAAACTGATGGCAATTAGAGGGGCGAGATGGGAGGCCTTCGGCCTGGTCCAACACAGAGCTCAGGGCTTTCACACACAGATCTGTCCTTGCCGAGGTTTATATTAAACTTGTTAGCTAGAGATGGAATCTTAATTTGAATGTGATATTCATCACTTCTGTCTGTATCTGGGTTTATGTTGGCTGCTCTATTTCAAAATGTGAAAAGCAGTAATAAACAATGAGTTGGTGTTCAAACTCTGACTGGAAGTATAAGGGTCATTCTCAAAAAAAAAAAAAGTTTTGAATTTTCAACTTACACAATGTTGAAGGTTTGGATTCGGCTCATTTCTTTTCTTTTCTTTTCTCTTTTTAATTAGATTCTATTCATTTTCTTATTATCTTGTTTTAAATTGTTCTTTTATTAATTAACATTTGACATTATTAATCATACATTATAATAAATTATAATGAATATTTATTCAAATCTTTCACATGAACATTAAATAACAGCACCAGAAACATTTGAAAAAAAACAAACATATTAACCTTTTTCACATGGTGAAAAAAAACTCTGATATTGAAAGTACTTTGAAAATACCCACATCTTTTTGTGTTTTCGTAATATTTTAATATTTCATAATTTCACAATTAGGTGTATATATATTATTAATTACTTCTTTTGATTTACATTTTTCACCCTTGTTAGACCTTACACTAATGCTAAACCACAGAAGACTAAAAGATTAAAAAATCTATACAAACAAATAAACAAATTTCAAATAAAATATATTTATTAAACAAATACATTTCAAATTCAAATACAAAAATTTATTTCAAAAATTTAAAAATGTGCAAAACAATATAAAGAAACCATTTCATTACTGTAAGGTTATGTAAAAAGCCTTTTATATGGTGTTTCTTAGTCTCAGCCTCAGACGTCACGCCCACGGACCATTGGCTAAACGTCTGATGCATATGCCCCACACAGCACACAAAAGTGGAAACACTTCAGGAGTTTCGAAGTCGTCATTGGATTGGTTGAATTATACAGGATTTCCGGGAGACGTGCGTGTCGCGTTCTTTAACGTTCCGCCTGGAAACAAAGATGCCGTGACGCCAAACCCCCTCACGAAAGAAGAAAGCCGTCGCGTTTACAACTGTGACAATGAGCGCTTATCAGGATCAACTAAACGCTGGAATACGTCGGAGAGTTTTACACACCGACCTGTTATTGTGGCGACATTTCCAATGTCCGAAACGTGAAGATGAATGAAACGAACTGTGATTGGTTGTTTGACATGTCGGTCAAACGGCCTCATGGGCAGGCCTTGGCCAATGAAAGCTTCCATGGATTCCAGACCTTCAGCCGTCAGTCTGAAGGTCTGGCTACGCGAGACTAGGTGTTTCTTGACTATATGAAATATTTTTCATGACAGAAAAGTCACGTGTTTGACATGTTTGTCACCTTATTCAGAACATTTTGTTCAGCTTATAATGTGTATTTAATATCACCTGGACTATACTGCTGCTACAGCTACATGCACAGAGACGTGTAGATAAATATGTTGCAGGAAATATTCTATGACTATCTCTTGGGTCCATCACCAAAGGACAGATTTTGTAGGCCTTGCCAGTCTATCTATATGTGTCAATGTCCAGGCCTTATCAAACGAATGTCCTGGATCTGATGGGCGCAGACATGGCAGGTTTATTCCATCGCTGTGCTTTCCATTTGGAGCAGATCCATTCTGCTTATTCAGGCCATCAGTGCACATGGAAGGTATCTGATTACATCTGCTGTCTCGGACTGGTGTATCTGGCGTCGATGGATGCACCACATTACTGCAGACAGACTGATACATCACCACCTGTAGATACATGAGACAGTCTGCAAGTTTGTCATGCGTATGCAAACGATATTTGTATACATGACGCAATAAAACAAGAAAGCTGGTCAATTTGTATATTTCAAGTAAGTGTCAGGTGTTCGGTTAACTGGCTAACCAATAGCCATGGGCTTGGTCTCTGGGCTATTTCAAGATGGAGAAATTCTCAGTCAGTCCTTATTTGCAGAAATCACCTTGAAATCTCACCAGGACACACTGCGGACTGTCACTAGCTCGTCAAATATTATTCTGCTGCCTTTGTCATCTTACAAACCTTTTCATCAGCCTCCCAGGCTGACTGCTGAAGTGCTGCCTGTCCCTGTCAGATCACCGGTGCACGGGCTGATAAAAGCGTTTTCAGGGAGCTGGTGGGAACCTGTAGGATGAACCTCATCAGTTTGTTGTCCTAGATTGGCTTTTGGCTATAGACAAGACATTCAATATTCTCCACAATATGTTCCAGGTATAGGCTTAGAAGCTGTGGATTTGCTTTAAAATGGATCCTCTGTTTGCATGGGAATTCTCATGTTCACTGTACAAAATAAAGCTCTTTTGCTCCAAATGGCATTTTCAGGCATCTGCAGTTCAAAATTATGTTTCTTTATAATACATCTCAATTTTGACAGATTGTAAAGCAGCATGCACCTTTCATAGACAGTTAATCTTAAAACCCTGACAGAAAAATGTTGCGTTGCTTATTATTCTACAACCTGATTAAACGTGTGATTATTATTTTTATTTTTTTCATTGCTCATCTACAATACATCTCTAAAACGTTCTTGGTCACATGATAGGAAAATGCTAATATCTTTGAGACATGTATTATTTAGAAAGCATATGTGAATCAAATGTTTGTCCCATGTACACAATCCACAGAAGCATGATAGACTGAATCAAAAAATACTAAAATGTATAATTAGATGCAGTATAATTAGAAAAGGTGTAATTAATAATTAAAAAAAAAATATATATATATACACGCATGCACGCACGCATACACACACACACACGTTTTAATTAATTACACCTTTTTTAATTATACTTTTAAATTAAATTATACTTTTTTTTTTTTTTAATTACCGAATATTATTGTGTGCTATGCATTTTGCATCTGTTGTTGGTACACTATCAAGTACACAATTCTTTCCAGGAGCGTTTTCCAGCAAAATGTTGGAATGAGTCAAGTTTCCAAATATAATCATAACTTATGCTGAAAAATATTTTACCCAATATTTTTGTGTGCTATGCATTTTTGTGTATGTGTTAATAGTAGGGATGTAACGATTCACTCAACTCACGATTCGATTCGATTCATTTTTTTTTTTTAACAAAATGAGATTTAAGACAAATTATAAATTAAATGTGTCCTTTTATTATTGCTTGGACAAAATGCTCCACGTTTCTTTGTGAAATTTAAATATAACACTATAATAATCAGTGGCGGCTCATGGGTTTTAAAATAGAGGAGGCACAGTAATTGTATTGGTCTGGGATCCCTGCCGATTATTATTATTATTATTATTTGCTTAACCACTTTAAAATGGCTTTTTGGTTGCTTTTAGTCAGAAAGCGTAAAGAAAACGGAATACATACAGCAAGATAATATAATTTCACTTACCTGGCCTATCACTTGAAGCAAACATCCATCCCTTCTTAAAAGTCTGTGTTAAAAGAGACTTTTGCCTGTTGTGCCATTTAATTAAGCCGACTGCTGTAGCCTATATCCAGCTTAGGCTGTTTTCCCTTTTTTAAATTTGCTAAATGACAAAATTGAAATATAATGTAAATGTAAATAACAAAATTACATTGAAATTTTAAAACAAGCACCAAATCAAATAAATAAGTAACACAAATAAAATAAACATCTTCATATAAACAAAATAAGGCTTTGTCAGTGCTCTTTCCATGTAAAATTAAGAGGCAACCACTGCATTTGAATCATGATCCAAACAAAGATGCTGCATACATGCAACATGAGCCGTTTTTAATCTAAATTACATTGTATAATTTCGAAATTTGAAGCAAAAACAGAATGGTTTGACTTCAGTTTTGTGAAAC
>NW_015536542.1:163765-170674 GCF_001515605.1 Sinocyclocheilus anshuiensis
GAGGCAAGATGAAAAGAAAAAATACCATCTAAACTTTTCTAAAGACAGTAAGTTCCCCTCAGACATACATTCATATAAACTCCTACCCCTAAATGAATCGATTTGTTTAGCATCTCAACCGATTTGAATCGTCACATATTTGAATCGATTTTCAACCGGCTCGCGGTTAATCGTTACATCCCTAGTTAATAGCATGTTGTTAAGATATGCTTACATGTGTTTGTAGCAGGGTTACTTTAGTATCATTAAGATACCATTATAGTTTGTATATATTTATGAATTTGTTTTTATCTGCATTTTTTTTTTCATTTTAGTTAAAGTTTTAGTATTTTTTTTGAGTTGTTGTCATTTTTATTCATGTTTTTCTTTGATAGTTTTGATTCATTTCAGTTTTAGTCACCTAAGTTAATCCTAAAAATGAGCAGCTAGCTGAATTTATCTATTTATTTATTTATTCTTTTTAATTTATTATGTAATTATTTGCCTACGTAGAGCATGGAATTACATTCAAGGTTCCCTTGTTGAAAGATTTGGAATAATGTTGTGGGATGCTGGTTGACATGGAATAGTTGTTATTGTTGCATGCTGTCTCGCTAGTATTTCAGTATCTTGCGTACTGAGTACTGCATTTTTTTTTTTTTTTAAATAAACACATTGGTTCTTACATTCCACTGTGTGGTGTCTTGTGTTTTTTACGTAAGAAAGTGTTGTGTGTAAACAGAATTCAGAACAGCTGACAAGAACAGAAATATAACATATTTTGTTCTTAAAATGCTCTGGGTCTGAAACGCAATAAATACAGAGGCTCCAAAACTGTGATTGTGGTGCTGGAAGCCACAGTGGCGTATGAGAGGAATCAAAGCACAGAGACGCAGGGGACATCTCACATTGATCAGAGGCAAGTCAAGCATAAATCAAACACCTGGACAACCATCAGTTTTTTCTTGAAAATGTCAATATTTGCTTTCTGCTTTAGAAGCGCTGTTATCCCCTATGTGTAGGCTAGATGAAACCCTTTGGATAAGCTCGGATAATGCCAGACATTTACCCCTTATGAAATTACATTCTCATTCCTTGATACCTTGATGATTTCTGCTGATGTGTAATTGCTTTCTCTCTTTGAGAAAAAAAGGATAGAAATGTAATGCAGGGCTACATTTATCAAGTGGTAAATGCAATACCTTTCCCTGCGACATCACTACAGTTAGTTATTAGTTGTGTGCATGTTTGGAGTAAGGGGAAATGAGAAAAGGAGAGAGAGATGTATTTTATGTATTTATGTGGTTCTCTGGAATACTTGATTCTGAATTGTCAACCGCCATTGTAGCAATACTATTAGTCCGTACATTCAAATAACTATAACCGGCACTACTTTCATGTCTATCCTATTGTTACAGTGTTTGGCTTGTTGGTAGGTTTTGTACATTGCTTTTTTTCTGAGTTGAACGTAATGATTAATATAAGGTACATTTATAATAATAATAATAATGAAAAAGTTTTATAATTAATATTTTTTAGCACCAAGAGTGCTATTTTTTTATTTTTGATGTTGAAATTGAGAGCTTACAACTCAGAAAAAGAATGTTGCTTTGTGGCTTTTTTTTATTTTTACGTATTATTATACGGATAGTGCAGCCTACTCTAAAGCTTTTTAACAGCTCACTTCATGTTTGATTTTAAATATGTTATTATCCTCTCACTCCTTGTTTTTTCTTTTTGTTATGTTCTCTAATTCTTGGC
Source organism: Sinocyclocheilus anshuiensis (assembly GCF_001515605.1). Taxonomy (NCBI): domain Eukaryota; kingdom Metazoa; phylum Chordata; class Actinopteri; order Cypriniformes; family Cyprinidae; genus Sinocyclocheilus; species Sinocyclocheilus anshuiensis. The sequence continues at coordinate 165,506 of NW_015536542.1, forward strand.
ATGATGAAGTGCTTTATGTCAGGCCCTGTGGAGTATGTCTAAATCTGATTTGTCATCTGAGACAGCTCAGAGGGAATCCTCTAACTAAGTCTGGTAATTGTTCCCATTGTCTCTGCAGATCTAAGAGAGGCAGTTTGTGAAAATACCCTCACCGATTAAGTCTCAATTCTGCCTCTGCAGTTAGCATATTAGCATAATCATCTGTTTATGCTGTGAATAAGAAAAAACCCTGCTAAGCAGCTATTTCAAAGGCCTGAAAACAGAGCCTTGAGGAACCCCCATGTTTGTTTGTTTGTTTATTTGTTGTACTACCTTCAACATCAAAGTTTTTAATGTTTTTTTTTTGTCTTTTATGCTCACTTTTAAGTGGTAGTGTATTTGGCAAATACTTCTATCCATTGTGACTTACACTGCATTCAGTTCTTTTTATCAGTTCATACATTCCCTTGGAATTAAACCATGACCTTGTTTTTCTAGTGACTTTGCTTCTGATTTACTGTTCGTCTGACCCAAGGTAGATGAGCAATGAGACCATTGGACTGTAACTGACATATGCAACATATGCAAATGCTAGTCCATTGAAACACAGCAACGCAAGGCCAGGGTCATAGGTCATCCTAGGCACAGAATAACACAAGCTGTTCTCCTGGTGTTGTAATTCCAATACTGCTCATTTAAATATAACACCATGTGCAAGTACCTTTTGCTTTGCTTTGTTGGGCAAACTGATCAAACAAGATCAATAAGCTTGCGATCAATGTATTTAACATATCATTCTAAAACGCAAGACGCTAAACAGCTGTGATGCCCATTAAACAATGTGGCATAATAAACAGGCATCAGCTTCCAAATCAATGCAGGCTTTAGGTCAGCGTCTAACAACAAAGAGCTGAAAAAACGATCAAAGGGTGATGTGTTCGACTGATTAAATTACTTTTGTTCAGCATGTAGGCAACACAGCAGGACTAAATAGCAAATCAAGTCACAAATGGCACGTTACCTAAATCCACTGCCCAATTCTCTGAGTGTGAGCTAATGATGTGAGGCTTCCTCAGCTCAACCCTTATTGTGCCTGGCGAAGAAAATTGCATTAATTACAAGCAATTTGTGGATAGAAGACGGCAGGTGGTGGAAAGAGTTGTGGGTAATTGACGTGGCATCACTGAAACTGAACTGGAACCTGCGAAGTTTAATCAGTAAAGCAGTGGCTTTCATCTCAATGGATGGGCATCCCTGCCACCCTTCCTCTGCTCAGATGGGGCCGCCTACCGAGTCCACTCTCTCTGCCACATGCTCTTCACTGCAATAACGTCTCTGCGAAGAACTCAGAGAAGGAACCATGCTGATAAAATTGCTGTCATCCGGCTCACCTCTTTTTCCCTATTATTCGTGTATGTTGTAATTTAAAACCATTTTCGTGGGGGCTTGTCAGATCATGACTGAACAAAGACAATTGCCACTTGCTGCTGAAATTCCATCTTATAGGAAAGTTGAAACTTTTAAAACAGCAAACTTTTAAAACTGTTTAATTTCTTTAAAACAGCACATGTGGTTTTCTAAAATAACCATTAGAGTATCTGTTAATTGTTTCCATTATGTTGTTGTAAGTCTTCCTATTTATCCTTTATTTCCTTCCAGCTTCTTTCTAGAACATTTCAGAATAATGTTCATAATCTATACCATTAACATGATGTACACTCTTAAAAATAAAGGTTCCAATGGGGGTTTTGTAGCAATGCATTAGAACTATTTTGAGTTCCATAAAACCATTTTGTTAACAGTTTATAGAAGAACGTTTTGTGTGTGTGTGTGTGTGTGTGTGTGTGTGTGTGTGTGTGTGTGTGTGTGTGTGTGTGTGTGTGTGTGTGTGTGTGTGTGTGTGTGTGTGTGTGTGTGTGTGTGTGTGTGTGTGAAGAATATTTGAATAATCTGAAGAACCTTTTCTCAGTATAAAGAACCTTTTGTGCAATGGAGAGGTTCCATGGATGTTAAAGGTTCTTGGAACCATCAATGCAAATAAGAAATGTTATTTTTTTAAGGGTGTATGGAACGTTTATAAAAGGGATGATGGTTCAGTTTTCAAATGATGTATTTGTATAAACGCTATTATGATGTCACATTGCTTTTGTCCAAAGCACACTTATTAAATCGACAATCCCTTTGGAACCACCAACTATCTACCTTCTAGCTGTGCATTTATTCACTGACCCATCACCACTCCGTCAGTTTGTTATTTCAGTGTAGGTGATGGTATCTGTTGTAGACAGATTCTGCTGGAATGGAAAATTGGTTATATATTATATTCAAAGAAGTGTAATTCTATACAACAGTAATACTTCACCATGGAAAATGGGGCTTTGACCTTCGGCATTTAAAGGTGTATGTTTCATCCTATACGGATTATAGTGTTTATAAACCAGTCCCATAGTTTTCTAGACACAATGTGGAATTCAGATTGATAAAATAGAATTTGCCGCTGCAGGAATACAATTTTGACATTCGTCATGTGAAAGGCAAGGGCAGATGGGCAACAACAACAACAACAAAATGGTTAGAGACGTGGGATCTTGGGTTTTTGTTTTATGATTTGACCTACAGGGGGTTTTGATGATGTAGTTTATTTACAGTTGCCTTTTGGGAGGAGGTGTGTGTTTAATTAGTAGTTTTGAGATTTAAGACGATTTCCATTTGAAAGTGAACATCTACTCATTGCTTTAAAGGGTGCATATTTCTCATATGAGCATTTAGTAGATTCATCCAATGAAAAGACATATATCTATCACTGTACTTAATTGTGATTTGGAATGATATCTCGACAACCTACACTCTTAAAAATAAAGGTACTTTACTGGCATTGATGGTATCATTAAGAACCTTTAATAATCTAAAGAACATTTTTCCATGGACGTTAATGCTCCTCACACTAAGAAAATAATGGTTCTTTTAAGAACTTTCTGACTTTCAATCATTTATATTATTAACATTCTTGACATTATTACTAATCCTAAAAACTAGACTTTTGTTTTTTATTATTTCGTTTTCACTTTGACAGCTTGATTCGCTTGGTTCTCTAAGAATCATGTTTGTTCTTTTTGTCTTTAAATTTCTATTTTTATTTATTTATTTAAATTCTTTTAGTTTTTACTTATTTAGTTCTCTTATTCTTTTGCTTTTTTTGAATGGAGCAACCAAGCTGTTTGAAACACATACTGAAGGTAGACAAGTCAAAGAAAATGGGATGGATATGTGAACTAAGATTGATAATATTCTACCAATCTGCACACCATAGGTGTACAAAACAAAACAAAAAAACAAAGACAGCACCAAATTACTGAGCAGATCAGTGTCATAATGAGAGAGAAACACACACAGCAACATTCAGCAAAAAGAGAGAAAGAAAGAAAAGAAGAAAAGTTCTTTCTTCAACTAAACCGTGCAGAATTTGGTGTGAAGTGAGATTAAGTAAATGATTCACCACAGAGGTCAAATATTCCCCACCATAGTACAATTTTAAAACCTTGTGAAAACATGGCACAGACACAGATAACAGATTCAACAGAACTCCACTGGCTTTAAAGAAACCAAACAAATGTAGTTTGCTCATATTTGATTGCCTAAAGATCTGTTCTTTTTTGGCAATAAAATCCTTCCATGAATTTCATATATTATTTATTGTATAAGTAACTACATCATAGTAATTCTTACTAAAATGTAATCATGCATGTCACAAACAGACAAAGCCCACACCTGTAGCAGAGTGTCAGATGTTTTCAGTGTCTCGCAGAAGGGCATTTCACGTCAGAATGAATGGGTTATGTAAAATGAAAAGGGGGTGCTGGAGAGATTTGTTCAGTCCCCAAAGGCAAACATAAGCTCTCTGTTGAGAGCCAGTGAGCTGACCCTGACCTCAACATGAACCCACCTGCTGTTTTCACACACACACACACACACACACACACACACACACCTTTTACAAGCCACTTTGATGTAGTATTTTTATCTGTTGCTTTTTTCAGGCCAGCAATGGATCCATCCAAATCTCAAGCAAATCTGTCAAGCAAACCCATTTATTTCCCGTGTCTTCCAGCCATGTTCACACTTAATATTTCATCTGTCTCTCTTTTTTCCCCCAATGCCACAAGCAATGATAAGAGATCCAGAATACTTTACTTTTCCTCACACACACACACACACACACACACACACTGAACGCTCATCTTCCGACCTGTCACCACCATCAACATCAGCATGCAGCGTAGACGACACTCCTGACACCCTGCACACACTCCTTCACCCTTTAACAGTCGTCTTCAGGAACGTCTGTTCTGTTTTTCCATAAGTTCTAGGAGAAACTCTTAAATGTCAAGTTTCGTGCTGTCACTCACATGTATTTCTCTTATAATGCTGTGAATTTTTAGATTTTTTTTATGAAGAGAAATATCTTAAAAGAAAAAAAATTCTTGAAAGAAAATTTGGGGTCGTTAAGAGTTTGTAATGTTTTTCAAAGTCTCTTATGCTTACCAAGGCTGTTTTTATTTGATCAAAAAAGAAAAGGGGTGTAACGGTACACAAAAATGACGGTTCAGTACATACCTCAGTTTTAACGTCACGGTTCATTATGGTTTCGGTACAGCAGGCTGAAAAAATAAACATAAAATTGCTTTTTTAATATTAAATAGTAGTTTACTGTACAAATGGCTCTTTCTTTAAAGCTGCAGTCCTTAACTTTTTTTTGGTTAAAAATGATTCGAAATCAATATTTGAGCAAGTACATAACTAGCCAGTGTTCGAAACTATCGCATTACTTTAGCCCGATTCACAACGGTTAGCTTATAATAATGTTTTCTAATTTGAGTGGTACGGGTAGGTTTTCGCGGGAAATTTAAGCATTGCCACTGCATCATTACCTCACTTCTGTAAACATAAAGAAGTTGTCCCAGTTACTAGGCTATCGCATGTGAGGATCCTGCAGGTGGCAGATCGTTTATAGCCTTTTTTCACAGCAGCTGGAATAATTAAATTTATCATTTTGATGGCGGATTGTAATCCAGAAAGGATTATGTGTTTATGAAACACATGTGAATGAAATTAAATTATATTCCAGTTTTAAATGTGCTTCTGATTACAAATCTACTCGCTTATACACACTATACTCATAGTCACGCAATG
>NW_015536542.1:170749-170972 GCF_001515605.1 Sinocyclocheilus anshuiensis
TATTGACAGCGTAAACATCCAATCACAATGCGCTATAGACGGAGCGATGAAGTATTTTGCTCCGCCGATATAAAAATCGCATCACCCCAACTTCTTCCTCATCAGCTTTTCCCACGTTTTCACAGCAGATTTATCAAGAACAGGCTTGCTCTGCGGTGAGTGATGCGGGCCAAAGAGCAAGGCAGGAGGAGAAGAAGAGAGTAGTTGAATTGGTAAAGTGCTT
>NW_015536542.1:171535-175358 GCF_001515605.1 Sinocyclocheilus anshuiensis
TTGAGCTGCACTAGAGAAGGCAACGAGTGTTATCACTATGTCGGAGACACGCTAGCTTTCCCAGGGCAGACGAACTTAGAGTGGTTACAATCATCCGGGTTTAAATCGCGCAAAAATTGATTTGATTTTGACGCAATATTTACACTGAAGCTCGCAGGCGGCTATGGTAAGTGACGTGACATTTCCTGACCAGGCACCAAGTGGTGCCAATCACAACACACACTGGCCCAGTTAACCAATCACAGCACATTTCGTATTTCAGAAGGCGGGCCTTCATTTGATACAGGAACTATTCGAGCCGTTCATGCCAGACTGAGGAGAGAGGAGTTGTAATAATGTAAAATATGTGAAAAATAATGTGTTTTTCGAACAACCTAGTATGAGAGCCTGTTCTAGTACACCCCCAAAACAAAATCAAGACTTTGTAAAAGAGCATAATAGGACCCCTTTAAATAAATTTAATTACAATACAATTTTTCTTAGGGATAAAAATCTACCTCAGATTCTGCTCTAAACTATAGGGAGCCCTTTTACATTACTAATATAATGTTACAATTAACAACAGACCCCAAACTTAAATTGAATTACTATTTGGTTTTATATAATAATCAACACTCAAAAATTTTTTTATGCAAACATGTAAATTGGACATATTGCAGTTTTTAAATTAACTTCTAAATTATACAATTTCTATTTGTTGTTTAAATATAATCATTTACACAGTGGCTGTCATAACTTGCTTCATAACAGATTTACAGTATGTCTCGGATTATCAGATTATATTTCGCCAAATGCTCTTCTCTAGACTTTGTTTATAGTGAATTCGCTAGCTGTGGACACTTATAGCAAAATAACGCGCTGTAGAATTATACATTTATTAAAAATCTTACTGACCCCCAAACGTTTAAATGTTATTTATTTATAATATATTTTTCATTCTTATCTTGTTTTCCATTTCAGTTACCAAAGGGTCAATTACAATTTGATCCTGGGCATGTAGCTGAACATTTTATGATACAATTTAGATTTATGTCGGTTTATTTATTTAGTTTTTATAAGTCCAGTAGATCCAATTAAGTTCAACAGACTGACCAAGCAAAAAGGTATGTGTTTATCTTTGCACAAAAACCCATTAATCTGTTCTTGATGCTGTAATGTCACAATTTTACATGAATCTTATTCTGTGGGTTTCATCGTAATTCAGTTCTTGTACTCTGAGGAGATTCTGTCTCAGTCAGAATGAGGCACTAGGAATAAAATCCCTAACAGCACATACATCTCTCTCTCTCTCTCTCTCTCTCTCTCTCTCTCTCATTCGGTCCATCATCTTTAATTTCTTTCATGGCTGCTATCTAAATGCTAAACCATTCAACACTCAGGAGACAAGAAACTCCACGAGTAGCTGTTCAGTCTGAAAGTCTCATTTTTCTCCAGATGATAGGGAGGAAGAAAGGTAATCATCCCATGAATTGGTATTCTAGCGAGGTATGATGGGAGTAATGTGATCTGTGAGTAATGCAGGTCTGAATTCAATGCTGAGCCACTGCCAATCTAGACCCAAAGAAAGATTTTACCGATGTTAGTTAAATATAAGTGGTTTACTATTATAGTTTAGAGCTTGAATTGTTAACATATGCTCCGGCTTGATTTTGTGTTCTTGGTTTTGTTTAAACAAAGTCCCTTTCAAGGAAAGTCTGTTCACTCGGCGGCCATATTTGCAAAGCCTCCTGGCAGCTCAAACAAGACCAAATCCTATCTAAATGAATGGGGGAATCCTGAAATCTCAAAAACTGCCCTATGAACTCACAATTAAATTACATATTTCAAATCAGCTACATAATCTGAAATGAACTGCCCCATGAATGTTGTTTCTTATGCTCAAATAGCGTTAGCCTTTTTTTTTTTCTTCTGCACGTGCGCATTGGCTGGTCTAGCCTCAGGTTTCTATGGGAACCGGAGCTTCTAACGCAATGACTACAGTGACGCAATGACTTTACCAATCAGCGATTGGCTCTTTCATTCAGAAGGCGGGACTATTCCACCATATTGCGTGTTGCAGTTTCTCCCATTCATAAGTATAGGAGTGAACCGTCTTTGTATTTCTAGTCTTTGGCTTAAATGGGGCCTAAGGGTTACAATATTTCACTTCAGAATTTGCCAGTAAGTAACACCATAGAAACCTCATATCAAATGCTAAAAAAACCCTTAGTAACCATGAACTAACACCCTGGAAACCACGCACAACACTCTAGCATCATGGTAATGGATTTTTTTACATTTAAATGTCACTCTAATTGCACTCATGCTGGCTACATGTTTCGTGCTTATTAACATTTACATAAAAGCATTATCAGTCACCTGATGTGGCAAAATGATATTTAAATCACTATCCAATGTGCATACGGAAAGGTTTGTCAAAATGGATGTATTGATATGTCCTGAAATTCCTCGTAAATAAGTGGGACTGCAGATGGCAGATGTGGGCAGCTGAATAGACCACATTAATCCAGTAGTGGTTGATAAGTACAGTCGTGCTTAAGCATGATCATTTGTGAATCATTTGTGATAAGCACGACCATTTATAAATAAGCTGTGAGATCAGCATTCATTTGCAGCTGTACAGTAATAGTGTGGATTTGTGGTAGTGGCAGTAATTTTTGCGGTTTGACCAGATATTTATTCGCTCAAGGGAAAACGCACAGTGGCAGGTGTTTGCTGATTATCTACTAAATCTTCAGCCTTGCTAATTTAGGTGTTTGAAATGTTATTTATGTTTCATTGTCTAATGTTTTACACAAGCACTGTACATTTGTATGCCATTATTAAGCATATAGTTTTGGGAAAGCTATATCGTTTACCAGGGTACATAATTTAAAAAACAACTTAATAATTTGAAAAAGTAGTTAGCTACAAGCGACAAACAAAAAGCAGTAATTACACGTTATTTAAGGGACAATAAAAAATATATCTATACAATTATATAATTTAATTAGAGCCATATTTTAATAGGTTTTGAATAAACGAACAAGCAATTAAGGTAATGTGTCAAACTAGAGCAGGTAAATTTGTAATTAATTCACCTGACTCACGTTAAGTAAAAGCATTCTGTACTATGTTGTACAGGGACGATGAATCGTTTTTAACTGTTTATTCACATGAACCATCTGAACAAACCGATTCACTAGAATTAATTGAACATTCAAACGCCACGAATGAGAGAGAGAAGACCTTTGAGAACGAACCAATTCACTAGAATAAATGAGACATTCTAAAGGCCTCAAATGAGTAGGCTAAGAGAATAATATTTAAGATGAACTGATTCATTAGAATGAATCGAACTCTCGTACTCTACAGACGAGAAAGAGAAAAAAACAATTCACTAGAATTGACTTTCTGTCAGGACCACTATCGTCAAAGATGATTGACAATTAGCATACAGTGTGGATTGGCGTATGGTTCTGTTCTGGGCAAGAACTCCCTGCGCCTCCATGCAGCCTAGCATGAAAGAGAGCAGGGAGAGCAGCAATAACCCCCAGGGTAAACAGAACAGAACTACATAAATGTATTGCATATATTGTTAAAGTTCAATAATTTTATGTACACATTTTAGAATTAGTCTGATTCAGGGAGAATCAGAAGGCTGAATCCTGACTGACAGAGGAGGAGTTGGGGATGAAGGAGGGTAATTAGCTATTGAGCAATGCGAAAACTGCTGATAATACTGAGGGACCTTATATATGAATGCTTAGATAAGTGTCGTATTCCCATAGGTAGATGGGGATCAGCTGAGAGTCAGCTGATGTGAGCTTGACTAACGTGACCT
>NW_015536542.1:175533-188727 GCF_001515605.1 Sinocyclocheilus anshuiensis
GGTCTCTCAATCCTCATATCCATTATAACCCCTCATTTAAGTACATATACTAACTCTAAGGGAAGTTCTACCCAACTTCATATTAGGTGCTCCCAATTTATGCTTCCTTGTTTCATTGTCTACAATATGCACTTTCATTGACAGGAAAGGCTTCAGTGTCTACTGTCTTCCTGTTCTTGAGGAAGGTTTTGTGATTACACACTGACTCAGCGACTGCAGCACTGATTGACTCAACAGATGTGCAATCTGTGAATCATGTGAGCTTTAAATATGTGCGGCACTGCTGCAAAATGCACTTACTGCAAAAGTTGCACTGCATTCAATGTGGAATAGTAGTACATTTTAAAAATTAATTTTCTTAATCAGCCAATTTCCTTGTCTTGTGTTCAGATTTCTGTCAGGACCACTATCGTCAAAGATGATTGACAATTAGCATACAGTGTGGATTGGCGTATGGTTCTGTTCTGGGCAAGAACTCCCTGCGCCTCCATGCAGCCTAGCATGAAAGAGAGCAGGGAGAGCAGCAATAACCCCCAGGGTAAACAGAACAGAACTACATAAATGTATTGCATATATTGTTAAAGTTCAATAATTTTATGTACACATTTTAGAATTAGTCTGATTCAGGGAGAATCAGAAGGCTGAATCCTGACTGACAGAGGAGGAGTTGGGGATGAAGGAGGGTAATTAGCTATTGAGCAATGCGAAAACTGCTGATAATACTGAGGGACCTTATATATGAATGCTTAGATAAGTGTCGTATTCCCATAGGTAGATGGGGATCAGCTGAAGGTCAGCTGATGCGAGCTTGACTAACGTGACCTGCCAGAACTAACGCTACGCTTGATTTCCATCGGTATCGTGGTGAGCGAGTTTGATTATTTCATCTGCTCGGATAATAAAAACAGGTCGCACTGCACTGGTAGGCAGTGTTAGAAAATAGGCTTGTTAGAAAAAGTTGTTCGTAAGCTAGATAAACCGCTAAACTACTGTCACACTACTGAAAATGTAGTAAGTTTGTTGCATCGCTACCTTTTGTAGTCGGTTAACTTTACCCCCGGTACTGCATCCTGCTTATGTAACATGCTTTGAAGGCAAACTCTTGTTATTTACAAACTCAAATTATGTTTCTCTCTACACAGATGCAAAAATCATCTAGAACCTGCCAGAAGAGCTGCAGGGACAAAAACACCTACCCAGTGGTTTAATGAACAAAAGCCACATTCTGTGTAGCGAGGAAAACCCTGTCATGCCTGAAGCACAGGGAGGGAAGATCCAAGAAGTGTGTGTTACATGGCTTGGAAGTAACCCAGTCGTTCTGGCTGGAAGACCATAAAGTTTGGGATTTGAGAGGCTCCTGTTCACCCAGATGGTGTTTGAGATGAGGTCAGTGGAATCAGTCTGTGTGTGCAAGTGTGAGGACGCATAGACACTGAAATTTGATATTCATGGGCACGGCACACTGAGGAATTCATAATTCATGAGGTTGTTGTTTGAATAAACGTTTACATTCATGTGTTTAGATTAAAAGATGACAGATTTAGATATATAATAGCTAGAGTAGCGTTCAGGATGAAACGATTCATTAGAATGAATCTTTTCATCCTGAACGCTACTCTTAACTAATTTCATGTTGGACAGTCTGATTGATTCTAGTGAGTCGGTTTGTGCTTAAAGGTCCTCACCTTATCATTATGTAGCAAGTCCAAGTGAATAGTTTCATCGTAAACAACGCTCTCTGTTCGTTCAGACGGATCATCATGAGACAGTTTATTAATACCTCACTAAATGCCTTTGCTTTTAAATGGCAGATGTTTTATCACGTGGAAACTCAAAGCAACTTCTTCTTCTTCTTGCTTTACGGCGGATCGCAGACTTATGGACCATTAACACTCTATCTACAATCTCAATTAGGAGTGTCAATGGTCCATTTGAGAGATAGGTGGCGGTAATGCACTTATAAGTCTGCGATCCGCTGTAAAGCAAGAAGAAGAAGAAGACGAATCACGTGCTGGCTGTCGAGGACGCGCTCCATTTTTGGGTGAACTATCCCTTTAAGGTCAAATTAAAAAAGTCTTGGAAATCTTTCTGCTTTTAAAGTTTTTTTTTTAATTAATAGTGTACTTGGTAACAGGTCAGTGAAGAACTTGACAGTCTGAGACACAAATATCAAGTATCACTATGTTGGTAGTCATCCTGTTACCCTCCACTTCTGAAAATGATTCAAACAAAAGGACAACAAAAAAGAACGTGTCAAAACTGAACCTACAGCTCTATCTTATGGACATTCAGCACTTACAATCAGTTAATTGTCTATATTTGAGCAGGAATTGTACTCATCTGATGTCAGTGTCTATCTAGAGTCTTGTGGCCATGGAGGCTAAATTAATTTCAGTACCAGAAAGTCAAAGTCTTCATTTTCACATCACATAAACCCATACACACTTCCTGCATCTGAAAAGGTGTGCTTTTCTACAACACAGTATGAAAAAAGCAGTGTCAAATAATTAGGAGTTCCAGTATTCATGATCTGGGCGACATTTTTTGAGTATTACTATCATAGGTACCAAAAAAGGAGTTCCTAATAGTTGAATTGTACTTGTTTAACAAAACATATTTTTAACCAAACCTATTTTTGGTTGTATGTTGTATGTTACAGATCAAAGAACATCCGAATCAAAGGACAATGCCAAGATGGTGGATGTAGTATGGAAACAAATGGAAAGTATTCATTCTACACATCTGTAGACCTGAAGAACACTTTATCAACAGCTGAGAGGTAAGTTCTGAAAATACTCTGAGAGTATGGGAGTTCAGATGCTGCATGTCTTTCCTACACGGATATATACACAGACTCAAACCTGACATAAACACAGACACATACAGATGTTGCATCAACACAAACATATCTGCAGAGAGAAGAGTAACATTAAATAGAAAAAAATGACACGAGACCAGTGCCATTATTTGTCCTCTAGTGCTCTCTGGTGTTCATGAAGAGCATAGCTTTTTTCCATCTTGGGTTGAAATAAAATGTATAACCGGTGGAGGGTCTGATGGTTAAGCCATGTCACAGTCATCTTACAGGCACATGATTCTGAACTAACAGATTTAGTACGTTTTCTTGACTTGATTGTCATTGTACTGGTAGGTGTGCAGAACATGCAGAACCACTCATATATGATTCAATTAAACGAATAGCTTGAATCAGATTTTGGTCGGTTGTGTTGGATAGAGAGAAGTGCTAGGATCTGTAGTACTTTTGGAGCTAAAACAAAAGCTGTGTGTGAGGAAATTCAATATTTTTTTGAGGCGCCACTGACACTTGTGAGGAAGAAAACAAGGCAAATGTGATTTAAGGGCCTAAATATACACACTGCTGCCATGTTCCTTTCACTGTGAACATGTTTTATTCTTTACACCCTTAGATATACTTTAATATCAGTCCCTGTCCTTTACTTGATTTACCACTATTGATTATCATTACTCATCTGACTACACACAGTGGAGGGCAGGTATAATTGTAACATTTCTTGGATTTTTATTTGTTTATTCTAAAAATGTTCAGCCTATAGACAAATACACAACCGTTCAAAAGTTTGGGTCGGTAGGATTTTTAATTGTTTTTGAAAGAAGTTTCTTATGCTCCCCAAGGCTGATTAAGAAATGTTTTATATTTTAATATATATATATATATTTTAAATGTTATTATGGTATACATAATTTAGTCCTGTAATGTACTATATATATATATATATATAAAATTAACTTTTTTTAAATAAAAAAGTCTTCATTGTATCAATTAAATGCATCCTTGCTGAATAAAAGTTTTATTATTATTTAAATCTTACTGAGCCTCTTTAGACAGTTGAAGAATGGTTTTGGGACATGACGTAGGCCAGATTCACACCTGTGTACCAATGAGCATAGTGGAACATGTGTGTTGTGAACACTGTGCCACAGCTCCAGCAATGATTTATTTATTTATTTTAATATTCTGAGGGCTGTCGTCATTGGAATGTTAATGTTTAATGGTATCATACTGTAGTTCTTTGTCAGTATTCAAGAATTAGTAACACACTAAGTAACAAACATGTAATTATTTTATGTAGCCTCTATCTTAAATCATTTGTTTATTTACTTTACATTGCATAGTTTTGTTCATGGTTTTTAAAGACTAGCATATGTCACGTCCATGTTAGCATCTGCCTAAGTGGACTAGCTTCTACCAAGTGACCATTTATATTACTAAATGCTTGATTATTTTATGATTAGTTATATTGTATTCCCATTTTATGTCCAACTGTGGCGAGTCCACTACTGACTGCCCTTTTAATGGACACATGAAAGAGAGTGATGTAACTTCAGGCTGTGATGCAACATTGTCCTTTGCAAACCTCTGAAGTCCATGTTGGTCTTTTGTTTCCCACACAACACAAAAGCCAATCCCACTGGTCACACTAAGAACAATTAAAAAAACAACAAATGAGGTAAGTGGCCATCCCTGTGCATCTGCTGGGCTGGATCGCCGTGGTTACAGCAGAGCAGTGTCAATGAGAAACATGGCGGAATCGATGGATGCAACGTCTGTAGTTGATGGTAAATTTTTGTTTAAATTGATAGTTTAGTTGTCCTATAAACTTAAATTGGTCATGTTCTTGTTATGCAGCTAGTTAATGAAATCCAAGTAAAAAAATGCTATCATTTTTGCACCTATAGGTGAAAAATCTTTTGATTTGCCATGTTGCATGTTGCATTTAGCTAACAGCTTTTTTTTATCTCTGTATTTTAGTGTATGTTGATGCTGAAAATCAGTTATACTGGGATCCTGGTCTAAAAAAATATTAAAAACGCAAAGCACACCTGATGCGAATTATTTGCTCTTCATTTTCTATAAGCAGAGTTAACAGACCCTGTTGTATTTTCTTGTAATTTATTAAAAGAAGGTACACCACCATCTTGTGCCGACTAAACTGACTTGAACGCACCTGACGTCGTAATTACGACTTGTCAACTCATAAGTACGAACGTCCCAGGAGGACTTGAACGCAGCATTCGACACTGGGAGAAAACCTGTGATTGTTCAAACACTTTCACACACAGCTGCTGGGTTTCCTGAGATTAAAGCATTTTAGGTGACGTTTTGAAGTGTTTAGGTTGTAAACAGAGTCCTAACTGAATGTAAATAAATAATGTTAATATACCATCCAGAATTCAAATGTTTTTGCTACTGTAAATAACAGAGCACAGTTACTTATACAATGCGTGTATCCACACTATGCCAAAACATCATCAGGGTATGCTAAAATAATGCAATAAAAATGACCTGAATAACAAGGTTCATAAAAATGACAACACTTCATAAAAATAAATAATTGGTCACAGAGAAACCTCTGCCCTATTGCATTAATTATAAGGTTTAAAAAAAAGATTTATATATATATATATATATATACACTACCATTCAAATGCTTGGCATCAGTAAGATTTAAGAAATTAATTTTACTTCGCAAGAATGCATTAATTTGATAAAAAATGACAAAGCAATTTGTAATGTTACAGAAGATTTCGATTTCAAATGAACTTTTTAATTCATGAAAGATTTCTGAGAAAAGGACTCGTGGTTTCCACAAAAATATAACGGTTATCAACATTATTAATAAAAAATGTTTCTTGAGCAGCAAATCAGCATATTAGAATGATCTCTGAAGGAAAGTGACACTGAAGACTGGTGTAGTGCCCACGTTTTGCACTTTTTAACTATAGTGCTCTTTAGAGGAAAGAAAAACTACATTTAACAACACATTTCAGTAAAAATGACTCAAATTATCCATGTCTCAAAAATGGGAAATATCTTTTTATTGGTAATTTTAAAGATCCTGGTGTCATGAACAGAAATACTCACAGTAATGAACATTGTTGGGAAGCAAACTCAAGACACCTCAATTTAGCCTGCTCTCACACACACACACACACACACACACACACACACACACACACACACACACACAAAATATACACTTGTATACATTAACATACACACTCAAAGCAACGGTCACACTTTCCTCACAAATCTCTTGATTTAATCAGCATTGATCTCTATATTCTGACTGATCGAGACAGATGTAACATATGATCCATTCTTCACACTTTTCCCATAAGCATTTTTGGCATGGCTCAAAACATGGCTTCAATCGCAGTGTTTATTTTTAAATTCAGCTGGAGGGAAGTGTGAAGATGCGAGTTAAGGAGTCTCCAAAGACACACAGAGCCAAAGGAGAACTATCTGTGAGGGATGTCAAGCCCCAACATGCTCAGCGCAAGTTCAATTAACATATTTTACATGCACACAAACTCAACAATTAACGGCCATTAAAGGACAAATGGTGATGTGAATCCTGATTCTCTTGGAAAACCAAGAGAAGGATTTTGTTTGTTTAAGGTGCGTGATTTACAATGCAAAATGTGGGCATACTGCACTGCATTATGGGTAAAAGGATCACAGCAAATGTGCAAAAACAAACACGTACAATGCATACTGTATAAACTAGCACGTGCTTAAAAAGCAAACAAAACATGATGGTATAATCAGTTTTTGGCTATCAGTACTGCTGTTGGAAACATCTGTCAGGAATGGGTTTCCAACACAATCTCCAAGGCTTATGGGAATCGACATTCAAAGTGGAAAAATGATAAAAACACTCATGGAAAACGGGACTCTTCTGTGTTATATATTAAGATAAATCTATAAAATCACTCACACCTGTTAGTAATTTTCAGCCACTTGTGACTGGTTCCATCCACTTCACACCAGGTTTAAAAAAAAAGGCAATCTAATATTTATACATATATATATATATATATATATAATCTTTACACTTTCCTGAAGAGTTCATAGATTCTCAGATATTCATGTGAATCAGATATTAAAACCTGTTTGTTCATTTCAATCACACTTTTTGAGAAACACTGCAGCACGGAAGTTGAGAAAAACTTTGTGGCACAAACAAAAAAAATCACTAATAATTTAATATTAATGTTATGCCACAACTTTTATTTAAAAAAGGCCTATGAGATGCTGCACCAAGCGAAACGCTCACAGACTCATTTCTTTAATGTTTTCTGGTCCCATATTCCCACCCAAAAGGATGGGGCGTTGAATTCTCCTGTCTGGGAATGGATATTCCACTTGGGTCTCTTTATTCCCCCTCTCCTTTGTTACTGTGTCTCTTTTTCGGTCTCTCTGGAGAGGGGTGGGCGGTTACCATCCGTTGATGATGTGATTCATGTAGTCCTCGGTTGGCAGGCGTGCCGTTCCCTCTCCGCCGGCTCCGTCCTCTCGGAACGGGCTATGGAAAGATGCCTGTCCTCTCAGTAGTCTCTGCTCCCGGCGGTCCAGCATGTGCTTGTACTGGTAGCGCTGCTGAAATAGGTCTTTGGCGTAGTCGTACAGCTTCATGTCCAGATCGTTGAGTTCCTCGATGCGCTGAATTGTGTCGTTATCCAGGTCGATGCCGGCCGCCCGCGTGCTGTTGTACTGCATGAAGGGCCGGATGAACTTGAGGCGGAAGGTGCGTTCGAACAAGTACTGCGTTTTTCGCTGGAACTCCGTCAGGCCGAAGAAAGCCATGTCTCGCAGGTTTTTCTTGGCCGATTCGAGCAGGAGCTGTGAGCGCCTCTTCTCAGGTACCGTGGAGAGGTTGTAGCAGCCCACCAGGCTGAGGTCGGCCAGCATGCGCACTTGGCGATTATTGGCGAGGTTGTAGGGGCAGTCCATGAACTGCTGCAAATTGCACCCCGACCAGTCAGAGCCCTCGTAGCAGGGTGGCAACTCATCGGGAGTGGGAGTCCGACCGTCGCACATGTGCAGGGATGTCTTCCACGTCGCCCCGCGCTGAACGTGCCTCCATTCGCTAAGGTAGCGGGAAACGGGGTCCCTCAGTAGAGTGATATAGTAGAACTTTCTGCAGGAAACAGAATAGGACAACTCCATTAGTTACAAAACAAACCAATCATATACAAGATTATGATAATATTTACATTTAAGCATTTGGCAGACTCTTTTATCCAAAGTGACTTTCACTGCATGGGAATTGAACCCATGACCTAGCTGTTGCTAATGCCATGTTATGTTGTTGGAGCTACAGTAAACTGCTAATATCATCAACAAAACATTCACAGTAGAACAAAAGAAAATGATCACAATGCAACCTGTACGTGTATGTCTACAACTTTATCCTACAATTAATACTTTGCTTTGAAAGACAGGATGTAACAGGTGTAAACCATGACTCAATAAATGCCTTTGCTCAGAGTCTTCCCAGCATGTCCTGGGACACCAATGCCTTAACCCTTTCCCACCACTTTACATCCTGTCTGTTTTGATACTCCTTTGATTGATGGACCTTAAACATCATTGTAGATGCAAAAAAAAAAAAAAGGAACAGGAACAGGAAAATAGCTTGTTTGCAATCACGTGATTCTGATGACACACAAAATTCTGATGGAGGACAGGAAGTGAAAAGCAGAATGGATGAGATGGAGGAAAGTCTGTACTGTACCGGTTTAGACAGTATTACAAGAGAAAGGTATAAACAGAAAATCACAACATACAGTCAAACTAAAAATTATTCAGTCACCAGATATCATTTTTGATATTTTTTTTACTAGTGGGTGCAGGACACTATAGTTCATTTATGTAAGTGAGGATAGCAAAATAAAGTAAACTGTGACATATTATACCCAAAAATGATGCATACAGTGGACTACCAGTAAATTTAAGACCAAAAATTATTCAGACACTTTGACCTGACCATGTTTTGCTTAAGTGTCATCTGACATTATCAAGATTAATTTGTTCTGACACGGTTTCACTCGGAGTTCTTGTCATATTTTACTACCATTTTCTAAACTATAGTGAATAAACTGTGATAATGTGTGAAATGTTGAAGGTGTCTGAATAAATTTTGGTTTGACTGTATGTTGGACGTGATCCTTATGTTATGAAGAGGAGCAATTTTTCAACTAAATTGAAATACTTGCCTGCCATCGAGGCGGTGGATATAGGCTAAGCAACTAACCCTGATTGCAAACAAGCTATTTCGAAAGTGAATCCCGCATTTATATGAGGGATATATGTCACTCCTGAAACTTTGCTGCATGTACAGGGTACGCAGCCGCTGGTCCTGTTAGCAGCACGTAAAACAAAACTTTTATTCAAATTCTGAATTGATTACAGCCTACAATGCAAGCAAATAGCGCTTCCATATAATCACTAAAAAGCTCACTTCAATTTATCACAATCTCACAATGTTCCGTTATAATCAATGAAGCTCTCTAAACTGCATATATAATATCTTATTACATCGTGTCTATGTGTGGCGTTTAGCACTGAGTGAATTCTGACTATCTCATGCTGAATGCGTGAGAGTTGGCAGCCCTGTATCTATTTATATATTTCTTTATTAATATCTTAATATATTATTATATCTTATATTAACCATTTGCACACACGAGCATTATCTGACTCGGCTCCTCCCGACCGCAGATGCAGGTTTACAAGCCAATTTCTCCTTGCGTTTTTCAGTCAATTTTTTGCCTTCCCCCCCTTATGAACAACAAATTTTCGTGCACGATAAAAGCTCCTTGTGGTTTCTTGGTTTGACTGATTTGAGCATCCATTTACAACACAAAACATAGGCATTTTGAGTTTCTGCTAGCGATTCTATATATAGAAAAATCACTTCCTGCCCTCCAACTGCATTTCTCGCCATAGCAATGACGTCATGTTCAAACAACCTATAAGGACTGTAACGTTCCAGGTCTGGATGTGTATACAGTACATTGGAGGAGGATATATGAATATATTTCATATTTACAATATATTTGGTATATTATGTATCAAAAATTTATAATAATCTATTATATATATATATATATATATCCATACATCTTTAACAATCATTATATGGAGCTGAACTAAGTGAAAAAACAGTCATGGCTCAGAGTCTTTTAGTGGAAGACTGTTTTAAAGTGAGAGCAGTCAGATGATGGTGATGAAACCACCTCAAGAAAAAAACTCACTGCTTATATGCCCACTATAGGGACCTTTCCTGAAAATACACAAAAATATCTTTACCAGAGCATTCTGCCACTCGGAGAATGCTACAGAGACACAAGCCACAGGGAAAAGTGAGTTTCGGCAGAACCATGCAAAGGATTTGTGGAGTGGGAGGAAGACCAAGCACTGCCAACAATCTAGCAGGTGGATTTCAACAGATTAATCTCAACCAAACTGACGACAGAGAGATGTAGCTCTCAGCCACAAATTCCACACCCCCCGTCACCACCTGTTCCAGCTGGGCTTCACCCAACATTACCTCTTCACACCCCTGTGACCAAATGTGCCAAGGAAACAGATTTCCTCTAAAATGCCCGAGAGCTGGTTACACATTCTAAATAATCTTGCCTCTGGCCAAGAGGTGGCAATCCAGCCCACACTGTGCACTCAAATGTCCTTTCACTGTACATGCAGTGCCCTTACTGACCACATGGTTGCAGTGTGCATGTATTAACCAGGCCCTTATAGAAAGCACAGGACAGTTATGAGGACTTCAACACCTTCCCCGTCACAGCAAGAACACTCTCAGACATGTGAGATCAGAATGTGAGCTCATTGCTAAAATGACTTTCTGACTTCTGATTTACTTTTATCTTTTCCTTAATTCTCCATCTAAATCAATGGAATCATTTGACACTTTATGTCTTTTCAGTATCTTCAAATCTCATTCATTCATTCTCTCTTCCTTTCTCACTTTTTGGTGACAAAGCTGAAGGCTTATTATCATTAGTGAGCCTGAGAGACATCCGAGATCCCTCTGCAGTGCCAAGGCTTCCTGTTTTAATAACTCTCATGTTTCCACAGTGATTAAACTCTGGGTCTCATCAACACATACGGCAGATCCAAATCCCAGCCAATAACTGGCTGCCTGCTCTCTGCAAGGCCAGTCAATACTAATAACACACACCGAAATAGCCACATTATTAATGAGAATGGACCAAGTACTGAGACTTGGGGCACCTCACAAAGTAACTGAGGGTCATACTACGAGCTTGGACAGCTGCAGTGTGCAGAAATAGCATAAATTAAGTGTAGCACAGTGTAGCATAAATTAAGCTATTGAACACAAGTCTCTTTTATAAGTCTTTCATAATTGAATTAAGACCCAGTTGAGGCCAGCTCGGATAGAAGCATTTTAATTTGTGTGTTTGTATGCAAGGCTTCTTTGGCAAAGTCAACAGGAAACGTAGGAATCTGGCACCTTTTGTTTGCAAGTATTTGTTTAATCCTCTTGTACTACAAAACTTCAATGTCAAGAGTGTAAATGTGTAAAACTACATATTTTCGAAATCAACTAAACAGTGGTTTGCCTGAATGAATCACTGACTAATCCTAAGGCTGACCTTGCCTGGATGCGATCTTGCTATCAAACAATGCAAGGGTTTCTTGCAAATTTACATGCCGTCTTAGCCAGAGTCTGCTTGTTTAAAGAGTAACACAAAAACCCTGTACCAGCAATGTAACTACTTACTAAACTGACCAAATGTGACAGTTTAAGAACCGGCGATTGAAAAACGAACACTACTAATGTAATTATTGGGGGGAATGCTACCCTGAATGTGGTTCTTCGTTCCAAAATCATTCATCTCAATCCATGCTTTTCCACTGTAGAATCAAACACACTTAACAAATACATTAAAACAATCCACGAGTTCATTAGAAATCTCATTATTGAGGTTAAAACCCTGCTCTCTCCCACTGAGACATGGGAAAGGAAATGTTGCCCTTGAGAGAGACGGCATGAATGGCCCGCTGGAGAGTGTGGAGTTCAAGGTCAGAGCGGAAGACAGAGCATGCTGGAAGATTCCTCCTCGGGCTGACAGCTCACAGTGGAGCCGTCACAACTCTCCGTCTGACATGATCGAATGATCAAATCAGCCTCAAATATAAGATGGCTGCACAACACCAGTCACCCATTCTGACAAACCAGACACAAAACAGCTGTGGGGGCACTAATTCCTCTTTCAGACACACTCACACAGAGAGGAAGTGGCATAAAAATGGAGAAAACTTCCAGTGGTTGGTTTGGATTAGTGTGTTAACCCCCATATTGTTTGTTGATTCCAAGATGTTCTTGTTCTCACACATGCACATCGAGAAAGCCATTAAAATTTACATGCTAACTTCCTAAGATATTCCACTCCCAGTGCCACCTTCCCAATGGTGCGTTTAAACTACGGAAGTGGAGCATTGCTGCATTATTGATGCAGAACCTTTGCTGACTCTTGTCACAGGGTTCCCTCACCTAGCCAGAGCATCCAACCTCCATTGGTTTAACGCACTAGCACCCCTGACAACCATCTAAAGGTGATACGACTATGACAGGCCAGGTGAATATGTTTCAGACTGGTTTAATTTCATCAGGGATGCTCGCTGCTTCTGAGTGTGGGTTGGGAAACTGAAGTCTCATTTTTTTGTCAGCAAAAAGCACCAGACTGTGCAAAATGACTCTTAGACTGTCATCCTGGAGACGGTCCACTTGAAAATCCATTTCTCTGTAAGAGCGGAGTATAAAAAAACTTGGACAAAGAAAAGCATTTTTGACAATTCAGTGTGGACATTTATGTACACACATAAATCTCTTTCCGACATACATAAATACTAGGGCTGGTAAGCGATTAAAATTTTTTATCTAATTAATGTGGCAATTAATCTAATTAATCACAAATTAATCGCACATCAAATTTGGCTGAGAATTTACTCCCAAAAGATAATTTAATGTCATTGTTGTGTAAAGCATCAAACAGACATGACAAAAAGTAGCTTCAGCAAGAAATATTTTGTATGATAACATTTATTATGTATACCCTTTTGGACCATGAGGGTGAGTAAATGATGACACAATTGTCATTTTTGGGTGGGTGAATTATACCTTTAATAATTAATTGTATTAATTTTATTATTATTACTATGGAAATATGAAGTTATTTCTTTAATGAAATGATACTCTAAATAATAAACTAAAACTGCCAGTAGGTGTTGGTAAATGTCTTAATGATTAAGTCATCGAGTCATTTATTCATTCATTTGATTCGTTCAAATGGCTGATTCATTCAGGAGTGAAGTAAATGGTT
>NW_015536542.1:189751-215523 GCF_001515605.1 Sinocyclocheilus anshuiensis
TTTATCTAATTAATGTGGCAATTAATCTAATTAATCACAAATTAATCGCACATCAAATTTGGCTGAGAATTTACTCCCAAAAGATAATTTAATGTCATTGTTGTGTAAAGCATCAAACAGACATGACAAAAAGTAGCTTCAGCAAGAAATATTTTGTATGATAACATTTATTATGTATACCCTTTTGGACCATGAGGGTGAGTAAATGATGACACAATTGTCATTTTTGGGTGGGTGAATTATACCTTTAATAATTAATTGTATTAATTTTATTATTATTACTATGGAAATATGAAGTTATTTCTTTAATGAAATGATACTCTAAATAATAAACTAAAACTGCCAGTAGGTGGTGGTAAATGTCTTAATGATTAAGTCATTGAGTCATTTATTCATTCATTTGATTCGATTCATTCAAATGGCTGATTCATTCAGTAGTGAAGTAAATGGTTCTTTATGAATGGTCCATTGAATCATTAGGCTTGTTCAACTTGAAGTGGATCATCATCATCAGATCGATCGGTGTGTGACATCAAAGTACCGCGAGAGCGATTAGAGAGCAGACGACTGCATGCTTTTTTATCCACTCTTGCGGTACTTTGATGCCATACATCGATCGGTCTGTGCAGCGCCGCTTCAAATCCAATGAGCCTATGCTATGGCCAATGGTTCAACGTGCCAAATGGTTCACCCAATTCGTTCAAAACGTGCATTAAGAAATGAAATGCCGCTGTGTGTTGCTCGGAGAAGAACAGTTCTGCTAGTTCTGCTTTGTCTTTATATTTTCGTTGGCAAAATTGAGCAAAACAGACAACATTGTGTCTAAAATAACAATATTAACTTCTTACTTACTGAACTGTTGTGTAAGATCATTATCACATTTGCACTCGTGTGATATTGCACGTAGCCTATTGCTTGTGTGACATTGCTTAACTATATGATGTAAATATGAGACAAAAACTCAAATGGGGCATTTTTGCCCCATATCTTGAATTTTAGGGACATTCTAACTACGTTCTCTAGGCTCCATCACGCAGTGAGTTGTTGCCCTGCCTCATATGTGATGCGATCTAGGAAAACCCACCACATGGTGAAATTTGACCTTTTTTATGTTTTGATACCAAATGAAAGCTGGGTTCAAGCCCTTTCTAAAACTGTTTTTATTTTCTCCATAGCTTGATCGAAAAAATAAAAGTTATGGCTATCTGAAGTTGGCTGATAGCTATGATTTTCAGGAATGGAATTTTGAGAAAAACGGGTTTAAAGTGAGACGGGTTTCACTTTCACTTCACGGGTTTAACAAGAGCTGTCTGTCAGGAGCGCTATACTGCATCATTACACAAACAGACTAATGTTACCCTGAAGAGGACGGTGTCCGTTGTTTATCATGGGCATAGTCTCTGAACTTCTGATCAACCCTTGTATGTTTAGATAGCACGGATAGTGTACCTTGTAGTTTACATTTAGAAAAGCGAGCGCAGCTCAACTTTTCGTGCACCTGTGCATATAACAGACTGTCATTGGACTCCTCCTCTTTATGCTGGGTACACACCACAAGATAATCGGGCTGATTTTGGGCCGATTTCTCCCCTTCCGACAATCCTAGGTAAAGTCCGCATGAAATCAAAATTGACTATTTACTTTACTAGCGCACATTGCTAGTCTTGATGTAAACAATTAATCTGTGCAAGTTAATCCGCTGAAAAAAATTGTTTGTCTTCGTAATCTTTAATCAAAATCTGAACATTTACTTCCGCTCTGGAATGGCATTCCTTTTCTGATGACGTCAGTTTGACAGCTTGGGCAGAATATACTTAAACACACCCCTCCAACCGTTAGATTGCTATGAGTGAGTGACAGAGAGGAGGAGTGCAAACATAAAACCATGCCCTCTATTCAATATTACGTTTCAGCTGGAAATACGTCACTACACTGAAATAAAGTCGGCAGCAACTTCCGGTTCATGCGGACTTTAATGCATTTAATGCATTTGTGCTGTATGTGCTCACATTTTTTTTAGATATGGAAACTTTATATAGGAAAGAAATTGTACATTCAGGAGCTGATTTTCAACCCCTGCCCCGTGAATTTTATAAATACAACAGCTAAAAGCAACAGCTAACTTTTTTGCTTAAGCAGTTTTTGTAATTAAACCAACAAGCTTCACTTGTTCGCAAGCTTCACACTTGCTTGCGTGTTTTCTCTTTCTCCCTCTCTCTCTCTCTCGTTAATTAATTCGAATTCATTTCAATAAATGTCATCTTGGCGCTACTTTATTTCACTAAAGAATTCTACCTCTAACGAGCTTTAGATAAAATAGCCTAACAAATGAAATTACCGTTATTTTCCATCATTTATACATTAAGTCAGATTTTGTGCAGCAAAACATCCATGACAGCTGCTGTCCATGCTGACAAACTCGACGTGAATTAGGCCTAAATAAATAATTTTAATAGCACGGCCATTCAAAACCCGAGGGTCTACCATGTGCATAGTATTGCGATAACTGCAGACAATCCTTTTGGGTGGGAATTAATTTAAACAGATATCGGATGCCAGTCGTGTCTAAAATGTATGTAAACCGACGGGCCAAAAAATCGGATATGGTCAAAAGATCGGATGTGTGCATTAAGACTTGCAGTGTAAATGCAGCCTTTGACTACGAGACACAAAGTTGCTTCCAGCACCTTCACGCTCTCTGTTCCTGTGTGGCCAACAACTATCACATGATCTGCTGAGACCATCACAACTGTTAAGAACCAGCTAAAGACAGCTTAACTAGTCCAAAACCATAAAATGGCACTTCATTTAATAACGAAGTAGTTCCTATAATATATATATACATATATATATATATATATATATATACATATATATACATATATATATACATATATATATATATATACAGTGGTGTGAATAAGTGTTGGCCCCCTTCCTGATTTCTTATTTTTTTGCATGTTCGTCACACTTTAATGTTTCAGATCATCAAACAAATTTAAATATTAGTAAAAGATAACACAAGTGAACACAACATGCAGTTTTTAAATGAAGGTTTTTATTATTAAGGGAAAACAAAATCCAAAACTACATGGCCCTGTGTGAAAAAGTGTTTTATAAGAATAATATATGCAATGAAGTCTGTAGAAATCAGATCAGACAGTAACATTCATTTATTACATTAAAATAATACATGTAATACATTATAATTAAAATTATAATAAAATTCCATGAAAAGCCAAAGACATCCAATAAACGATGCTTTACAGAATCCTTCAAAACAAGAAAACAAGCTATTTTTACTCTGATCTGTGAATATACATAAACACAATGGAGTGCATAGGGACTTAGAAATAAAAGGGTCTCCCCGTGCCTTTTCGAATGTGAGCAGAGGCAGCATTCTGCCTAGAGTGCAGAGATGAGCAGTTGGTGGAATTTTCACCCATGACAGAATCAAACCTGTTAAAGTATGAGTGAGGTGGGGGATTTCAACTAGATTTCTCTGACTATCAAAGGTGGCACAACTGCTTTCACTAGGATGAATGTAAATTTCACCTTATTCCTGGTGTTCGCTGCCACACACTAGCCGTAACAGCTGAGGGAGCGTGACTAACTACAGAGCGGCGATTCTTTAGTCTTGGGATGTGGGAGGAAGAGACGCAGATAAAGACAGCAGTGTATGTGAGAGAGAGAGGAGGAAAGGAGGAAAAGGAGAGATAGATGAGGAGAGAGGTATAAAGAAATAAATTATGAAGAAAATAGGAGTAGTGCCTCAAATAGATGAGGAACCGCAAGAGGAACTGGGAAATGTGGTAAATAAGTCAGGCAGGATGCGTCGACCCCCTGCAGGTCCTGGGTCCTACCTGGGGGTCTCGTAAACCAGCTATCTTAAACCCGCATAAGTGTTTCGCTTCAGAGTGGGTGATAAATAACATGTTGAGATGCTAGCAGGCGGAAAGACTCTTGGCAGGTTTAAGATCTGCCCAAATGTGCAAGGACGGAGCGAGCACTAAACCAACTCACTGAAGGAACCCTGTGTGAGCTCTGGGGTGTCATTAAAAAGCAGCCAGGATGTGAATTGTGACAGGTATCATGGAGAAATCAGTAGCCTGAAGATTATGTGAGCGAAGTGGAAGCAGATCTGTGATTTTGTCTGAAATGAGTTGTGGATTTTTCAGTCAGAAGTCAGAACATCTGTGTTTTCTCACACTCCAAAACATGCATCACGTTAACATCATATAATGGAACAATTCATAACATGTTAAACGAGGTGTTAACAGATTATTAGAAAGGTTGAATCTGTGAAATATTAGCAGATAGACAATAATCAAACATATAAAATGTGTAGTGACAATGAACAATGAACCTGAGACGACCAAAGAGCAGAGTGCAATTTAAAAAGCCATATATTAAGAAAAACACGGAAAATTGCAGATGAACTCCAGAGGAGAGAGAAAGAGAGAGTTCTGGTTGGAAACAGACAGCAGTTAAGACGGAGCAGAGGCTTTAATAAAGCTAGAGCTTATTGTTGCATGCAGTTCTTCATGTTTATGTATGACTGAAGATCCAGGAGGGACTAAGGCAGGACTGGAGACTAGCGAGGGAATAATGCAGGATTTCATAAATCCTTCTCATAATTTGATGCCCTCCTGAGAGTCTAGGGTGACATGGCCCTTAACCTTCGATCTAGAATATTTACTCCTCCATCATGTGCTGTGAGAGTGGAAAAAACCCCAGCAAAACCGCAAAAATAAATCAAAACAAAACAAAGCAAGCAAAACCAGCCAACCAGTCTTTAGACGAGCTTTAATTTAATTAAAAAAAATTATATTAATTTGAATTTTATATTTGCAACATAAAAATGTCAATGAATACTACTAATAATGATAAAGAATAAATTGTAATATTTTTGTGAATTAAAAGAATAATTAATTATTCAATGCATCACCTATGTGCAACCAAAATCTGATGAAACCACCACTTGCCCTTAAAAAAAACAGACCAAGAGACCAAACAGTAGCGAGTGAGAGAGAGAAGAATCAGACCACCATCCATGTAAAGGCCTTTCCACAATGAGCGCAAAAAAAGCTAAATGAATATCGGACGCGATGACGTGCTTCAATAAAACAATACATTTCTATGGATGCTTCCACATAGACCGCGAACATTCGCACACCGAAAATGCGAAAACACGGGCCGTCCAATAAGATTTGAGCTAGGATCACGTAACCGGAGCAGCTGCTGTTGCACAAAAGGGTGAGAATTGTGGCGCTGTTTCGAAAACCAGCGAAAACAAACACCGAAGAAGACTACAGATTAGATACATTCATCTTTTTTAAAAAAGTAAAATAAAATATATTTATATCACACTATCTGATTTTTAACAAAATACTTGGATAGCATGATATGCAGCTCATGGTATTTTTTATAGCAATAAAGGATGTTTTATGACAAATATTAGCAGTGTAGCGTTATTAAACATACGAGTGCACGTGTCTGCTTATTATAGAATCAAAATCAACTATAAATCACAATTGGGAGTTATTACAAGCACTCAATGATGGTTTAAAGTGGGTAAGCAAATACATTTTCAAGTGTAGCTTGATGCTAATTGTACTTCTAACTATTTTTTAGGATGTAGCCTATTCTTGTAAGCATTATAGATAGTTTGTGTTTCTGGTGTACAGCCAAACTTTGTTTATCTTAATGTAGATGTTAAATCCATATACGAGATACATATCTGAGGAAAAATGCATTGTTGGTCGGTGCCACCTAGCATGTACGCTTATAGATAGTTTGTGTTTCTGGTGTAGAGCCAAACTTTGTTTATCTTAATTTATATGTTAAATCCATATACGAGATACATATCTGAGAAAAAATGCATTGTTGGTCGGCGCCACCTAGCGTGCAGGCGTGAATTAGCAGAAGCCGAACAATTGCTTTGCGTTCGGTGTGAAAGCACTGTTCGTCGGCGATTTGCCTCGCTTTTTCACATCACGCTCAGCGTGGAAAGGCCTTAAGACTCTAAAAGCACAATAAAAGAGCTCTCCTCCAGGAACTCCACAGTTCTGATCCTATTAGCAGCAGGAATGTGAGGAATGTTTATAGCGAAGAGACCCCCTAACAGCCTAAGGGGGAGATCCCTCCATTTCACCTTCACTGACACACACTGCAATTCCAACAGAACTCCACCATTCCTATAGAACTGCTTGAGATAAAATGGAAACACAATCTCTTTGATCCTGGGTATTTAATGCATACAGTACGGACTAAAATTGAATTCTTGTCTGTTGAGTTTAACAAACTAATCATATTTTTTTTAGAACAGGGGGTGTCTGTTTTAGAGTTAGATTCCTGGAATAACAAGGTTACAGTTTAAACAGTGAGTGTCTCTGGAAGATGAGGACAGAATGTGTTTAACCCCAAGCTTGTTTATACCATTAGTCTTACCAGACAGACAGAGAGCGAGACAGAGGGGGCTTGGAAGTGAAAGACAGAGATCTTTGTCCTGGTCCATCTCTCTAAAATGATCCCTCTCACTTTCAGTTTGAGCTAGCTTTTATTGCATGATAAATAACATTACATTTGTGCTGCAGGTTAGCTGGAGGCAATAAAACAAATTGCAACAAAATATCTTTAAAATATGAAATATAAAAACATGAATAAATAAATCTTTAACTAAAGAAGTAAAAGTAAAAATAACAAAAAAGCTATAGTAAAATTGGTAATAAATTCTGATTAAAGAAAAAAAAAATAAAAATGTCTAATTTTGAATATATTTTTTTATAATTTAACAGATAAGACAAAAATATATGAATAAAACAATAACTGAACATATATAAAATATAAAATAAAAAAAATTAAAAATAATATTATTAAATAATAATAAATCAATAGTAAATATGGGCTAAAGACAAAAAAATCAAATCTAAATAAATAAAGTAAACATAATAAAAAATTTGATTACTAAATATGGGTTAGACAATATATATTAATAAAACAATAATTGAAAATATATATATAAAAAAAGTATACAAAAGCTCTGTTGTGATGTTGACAGATGAAGACAAATCATCTCTCTCTCTTCTCAGATCATCCCCACCTGAAGCGATCTTTCTGCAGTCTTGTTCTAATCTTCGCTGCTGAACTGTTTTTGAGCTCCTGTTTTGGCGTCTCTCACCAGACCCTTCCTTCATCCTGTTGGCCTTCTAATTA
Source organism: Sinocyclocheilus anshuiensis (assembly GCF_001515605.1). Taxonomy (NCBI): domain Eukaryota; kingdom Metazoa; phylum Chordata; class Actinopteri; order Cypriniformes; family Cyprinidae; genus Sinocyclocheilus; species Sinocyclocheilus anshuiensis. The sequence continues at coordinate 196,967 of NW_015536542.1, forward strand.
GGTTACTATGGTGACACACAGTCAGGTGTATTCAGTCACTGGCATCCAACGTTTTTCCCTCCATTAGTTTTTTTTTTAAACTACTGAGGCGCGAAGCAGATGCCGTTCCCCTCTCTGCTCCCCCCCCATCCTCCCTCTCTCTCTCCAGTTCCTCTTTTTCAGGCCATTTGGAAGGAGGCCAGGGGCTTTTCCCTCCTTTTTCCTGGCTAATGCACATCACTGCTTGGTTTGCACTTCAATCCTTTCAGGCTAAACCGTCTTATTTATTGTGCTTTGCTTTATTTTATACTATTCTTTAAAGCCGGGTGCTCACCGTACAATTTATAATAGTCCTTTACAATTGTTGCTTGTCAGACTGTATGAATATGATGATCATGTCACACTGTGGGATCTCAGTTGTCATTAATGTCAGACTGTATGACAGTCAAGACGCGTTAAAAACAGATGCACGCAAGAAAACTTGTCCGGAGTTTTACATGATCAGCCCATACACGTTCAGTGACTGTGAGCTGCATTACACGTGGGACTGAAATGTTGGCTATCGTGAAAAGTCTATGAATGGCGGCAATACCTGCGTATTTAAGAAGATAGTGTAAGCAGCACTACACACCCACATGAAAACAGCAACGCAACCAGTGTTTATCATAGCAATGGTTAAAAGAAATTTCTAGCATTAATTCTGATCATGGCTTGTCTTGATAAACGAAGACAAGGCAAGTCACACTGCAGGACTGTGCGGCAAATCTTCTGACACTGCCAGAATTTTTACCAGAGGTAAAATTTGATCATAACGGTCATTAATCGGCTGTCGGTGAGCAAGTCAAACTAACGATCAGAGACTACAGATTTTAGCCTAGGATCGGAGGAATCTTTTAGGATTTCTGAAGGAGATGGAGCGGCATTTAATACACAGAGCCGTAGTTCGCTGACAAGCTACGCAATATCGCATTCATAATCGAATGCGATTAATCTGCGATTAGGAACGCGATATTGCGTAGCTTGTCAGTGATCTATGGCTCTGTGTATTAAATGCTGTTCCATCTGAAAGCATGTGATGGAGATTTACTACTAGGGTGACCATACGTCCTCTTTTCTCTGGTCATGTCCTCTTTTTGGACCTAAAAAAATGCACCCGGCCGGGATTTCTTAATTGCCCAAAATGTCCGGGATTCGGCTGTTTTCTTAGTCCCGCTCCCACTGAATTTCTGACCATTTCTCCCGCAACATGTGTTTTGCTCCAGCGATTTTCGTGTCCACTCCTTTAAACAGTCTAATTTTGCAGGCTATATCATTTTGGTGTATCAGGGACCCGTTCTCATTATGCGGAGTATTTAAAGCTCTTTTGAATGAGTGTCCGTGCTGTTGAACTTTCACATTCGATTTCGCAAGGGAGCACATCTTACAAGATCAGATATTTGTCAATAAGCTCAGGATCTGTTAAGCAGCAAATACTCCAGCATGGTCTTGTCAGTCATCTCTCCTTATTCTCGACCTGTGGTCAGTCAAATCGGACTCCGGCAACTCTTCTTGGATGCAGGGTTGCCAAGTCCGTGTTTTTTCCACAGAATTGGGCTACTTTTAAACTCGCCATGGGTTGATTTTCCCAAGTGGGTTAAAGGTTTGAAATATTGCAAAACTTATCTTACATTAACTGTTCCCTCCTGGTGGAATGACCTGCCCAACTCAATCCAAGCAGCTGAGTCCTTAATCATTTTCAAGAAACAACTGAAAACACGTCTTTCATCTTCATTTGACCCTCTAAATCTAGAGCTCTCTCCTAATGGTAATTCAAATTTTATCTGCTTGTTTTTTTAATTTAAAAAACTTAAAGGGTTAGTTCACCCCAAAATGAAAATGCTGTCATTAATTACTCACCCTCATGTCGTTCCAAAGGCAGAAACGTAGCAAGGACATCGGTAAAACAGTCCATGTGACATCACTGGTTCAACTTCAATTTTGCTAAGCTACGAGAATACTTTTTGTGTGCAAATAAAACAAAAATAATATAATTTATTTAACAATTTTTCTCCCCCGAGTTACGTCTTCTGCCATTTTGGAGAGTACCCAAGAGCGTAATCGACGTAATCAGCGTTGTTTATGTTCGGAGGAGAAAGCGCGCGTATGAACGTAATATGCAGAATCAGCGTTGATTATGCTTAGGGGAAAACGTGCGTATGTGTTGTGATACTCTAAAATGGCGGAAGACGTACCTCGGGGGAGAAGAATTGTTGAATAAATTATGTTATTTTTGTTTTCTTTGTGCTCAAAAAGTATTCTTGTAGCTTTTTTTGGGTGAACTATCCCTTTAACCCTCTAACATTTGCACTCTCTATTCTATTTCTATTTCTATTCTAACTACTTGTTTAATTTAAAAAGAAAAAAAGAGCCTTTAACACTAGCATTCTCTATTCTTTGTCTATTCTTTTTACTTATTTTCTTTTTATTTATTATAAATAATGACCTTCTAACACTAGCATTATCTATTCTTTTCTGTTCTATTGACTCGTTTTTTTTTATTTATTATAAAAAAAAAATAAATAAAAAAAAACTTGCTATGTATACTTTGTTGGGCAAACCCCGTCCCCAAACCCCGCCTCCACTGTCCTCTTTTTGGAAAACTAAAATATGGTCACCCTATTTTCTACTAATCACAGAACTGGCTTTACTGACGAGATGCGCATGACAATCACATGCGATTTATCGTGCAGCCCTAATGAGTAAACATTTTTCTGCACAAATAAACAAAGACCGCCTTATTTAGTGTTCCTAGCTGCCACTGAACAAAGACAACAAACACAGAAGGCAGACATGATGCACACACACAGTTTGAAGTTAATAAGTGTTTTTGACCTCCTCAGGATGCCTGTCACACATGAGACACATGGATAATTGCAGAGTCTATTTTCTCTCATTGCAATGAAGATCATGCAAATGGAGACATTTTTGAATTCTTTGAACACTTCTGTCATTTTAAATCACAAAGAGCATTTTTATCAGGGTGATGGCTGAGAGAAACCAACAGAAAGAAAGAAAAAAAATTAAGGCTCAAATGAAACATCGGCATTGCTATAATGCACTGAGGGTTCCTTGGTAAGAGGTGAGACAGAAACCTTCATATGCCTGCAGGTTGATAATAGCAGACGAGACTTGGAGACCCTTCAGGGCCAGCTGTCGATCTCCCACACTTGAACTAACTCAACACACTGATACTCACACACACACAATGCATGCTAATACATAATCAAAACAAAATGAGCAGAACTCTTAGGAGTATAATAGGAGTAAAAAAGAAAGAAAGAAAGTGGGAAAGCAGCAAAGTAAAAGTAAGAAAGAAAGAAAGAAAAGAAAGTAGAAGAAGAAAGGTGGAAAGATGTAAGACAGCAAAGGAATGTGATAGTGCCTGATACACAAATGAATCTTTCCATGATTCAGTTATTTTCATCGAATCAGTCATGGCTCACAATTCAGTCTGGTCTATTCTTTCACTGATCTGAATCACAAGGAAGGAAAGACTGAAGAAAATCAGAGAATGCACAATGAATTAAGAGAGTAAGAAAAGTGGTTTCCACTCCACTACTAAAAAACAGGTTTTCACACATATAGAGTCACTGTGGTGTTCAGACTGTTGATCAGTAACTGAACATTTTTCATCTCTAGCAGAACAAATGCCTAATAGTGTGGTCTAATCAGTTCTGCATTAACGGTTTCTGATGTGCTGACTGATGCGCTGATGTCACAATAGTGCGGTTAATCCGGATCTAAACACTTTTTTTTTACGTCCACATTGATCAATATGGATCTGTCTGCAGGAGGTGGACCGTGTGTGACGGAGTGATACACAGTGTTTGGAATGGCGACACCTTCATATCGGATTAATATTTATACTCTTTTCTGTATTACACCTGACAACCAAACATACTATCAATATGTTCTTCTCTACAACATGAAACTAAAGGGAGTGAAACAAACATGAGATATAGTCTCATTCACAAATTTGTTAGTTGATGAGTGTTTTAATCGGCTTATTATTTGTCACAGAGATTGAGCTAATCCAGAAAACACATTTACTTTCGTGATGAGGTCACACTGCTCTCTGTAAATAAATGGGTTTATTACATAAATGTACATCAGAAGTAAAACAGAAATACTTCTGCAAATTAATAGTTCAACCATCAGACATTTCTGATGGTTTTTCTAGCCGTTCTCCACCTCCCACCGTTCAAATAGGTTTTATACTCAAGTATGGCTACTGTGTAATTTACAGAACACTAATGCAGATTTTCTTCTCAAAAAGAAGTGACTTCCATATTAATGAACATGTCTGAGAGGCTCTTGGTTTGCTTCTCATCTGAGTTAATTATTTCAAACCTTTCAGAGAAATAAGTCTGTGTAATATGAGCATAATCTAACGCCTGAAATTCCGGATCCTGGCGTGAGTGTGTGTGTGTTTGACTGGATGGGAACAAGAGCAGTTATTGAGTCATCAGCAGCCAGATGACACTTCTTCACCTCATTCCAATTTGTGTTCCAGTGAATCTTGATTCTCTCTTCTCCTTCCCAAAATCCCTCCCTCAGTCACCCCTTTTTCCAACAAAATGATGCCAGTTGTAGTGCTGGGAGATCTGTGAATATTTAAGAGCCGACCCACATTTTCACATTTGATTTGGGAGCCAAATGACGACAATTTTACATAAATGCTAAACATTAATGCGAATTCAGCATCCTTACATTAAAATGTAACATCAAAAGCTATAAAACACAGCAATCAATTCACACACATCTCTCTCTCTCTCTCTCTCTCTCTATATATATATACAGTGGGTACGGAAAGTATTCAGACCCCCTTACACACACATAGTATATGCTGTGTAACGCAACCTATACAGGAACAGGATACTTGCTGACTGAACTGAACATAGCATAGGGGCCGGAAAGAAAGTGGATTCAATAACCAATGGGATCATGTTTCGTCTTAGTCACTTTACTGTTCCAGTTATGCCGGCTACACACTGCACGACTTTAGCCACGATTTTCACTCACAGACAGATTTGTGGAAATTGCTGACAAATTCCCAAAATCAGAGGCAAATCGGTGCTCGTTCACGCAAGTGACAATAACTTAGTGTGTGTTATCGTGATCTGATTTGGCATGCTAAATATTTGGACCTGTTAGCGACTCACAGTCCTGCAGTGTAAAATGTGTTTTGACTGGAAATGGCATCGGCTATGACCTACAGCCAATGTGAGAGCACAACACAGGGCAAGGGAAAGTTCAGGGGGTGGAGTCATAAATCTGCAACAAAACATCAGCATGCATGGCTTCTGCAAGCAACCATCTCTCCATCCTATTCTTCGGATATTTTTTATTTTCACAGCAAATCAGTGAACAGACAACTTGGACTGCAAAGCTTTTTGCAGAAATTAATCCATTCTCTCACAAGAATGCCTGTCTCTCACATGATCTTATATTATTTCCTGTATCATTTCTCACATGCGTTTGGTTTTGAAATGTAGTTTGTAGACCATTCTTCCTATTGAAAGTTGTGTAATGTTTGAACCCCTGTCGCCGATCTGTCATTTAGTGTGCAACAGCTAGATGGTACTCCAGACAGCTGTGCAGTGTGAAAAGTGCAGCGATCCGATGACTTTGAAAACCGTGCAGTGTGTGCCTGGCATTTGGTCCATCACTTCAACCTGTGTGAGTATGAGTGCACCATTTAATCACTCCAGCTTTCAGCCACAGTTGTTCAGCACCAAGGACAGCGGTCAAACACAAGTACATGTCTCAGAGGTGGAGACCAGAGATTCTGCACTCTTAGTGGCCTACAGTCACTGAGCAAAGATAAGACATATCGTCAAAGCACTCATGAAACGTCACGGACATGCACCGATACACAGGCACACAGTACGAGAAGGCACCGCACACACTGTCTATGCCTTAGCGGGTCTGAGAGCCAGTCGGGTTTTTCAGGCGAAGTGACAGGTGACATGCAGCCTGCTCAGCGTTTTCTTCAAATCACAACACCTTGGAGAAGCAAGTGACATGTGAAGTGTGTTTGGTCCTCCTTGAGATCCATCAAAACAGCCAGTGGGCTTCAAAATGAAGCTGAAATCACGACACGGAGCTCTTTGTTGGTTATAGTGTCGATACAACAAACATATCAGGACAGGAGCAGGTCACTGTCTCTTTAACACATAAATTCAATAAACTGGTACTTTTTTAGAGCTGAAAATATTCACCCTCAGAAAATGGTACAAAAGCTGTACAGTACACTTTCAAAATGCATACTTTTGTGCCTATTTTACCCTTGAATTGTACATAGTACTTTTTGAAAGGGTACAAGTGACAGCTTTTCTACCATTTTGTGCCATTTTCTCTTTTAAACCAGTCATACTAGTGCAAAACAATATGGCGGTAGCGCTTAAACATCCATGGCATGGTTTAAAAAAAACAACACAGAGAAAATTTTTTTAATTTCTCACATAGACAGCTTCATGGTTATGTAATATATAAAACATCATACAGTGATATAAGATTTAGGTCATGCCGCCCACCCTGTAATCAAAGGATTGGTGGAAAATACTAAATATAAATCAAATTTACTGGTACACACAATAAAGAGTAAACAGGCTCTGCTGTTTTCATATGAAAGATTACAGATAAACAACTAAAGCCGAAGCATAATGAAGACGAAGACAGTAGATATATTGCACCGCTAATGACTCATTTCCATGTGCTAAAAGAGTAATGATACTATTAAAACGGAGTCATAATTTCAGCAAGAGCTCTTGGCATCACACAATAAAAAGGTAATCAAATTATATTCTCATTGGCTCTGCGGTAGCCAAGAGTGCACCAGAAGTGCACAAATAGCATCTCTAACTGATAATAAACTGAAATGTGTTACAGTGTTTATATCATCACAATTTACCAAGTCCAAATGTTAGTTTCTAGAATAAAAGAGTGTTTGATAACAGAAAATTTGTAACACTTTACAATAAGGTTTCATTTGTTAATATAAAGTAATACAACTAATAAATAAAGTTGTTTTTATCCGTCAACACTATTTAATTCATTGTGAATTAACATTAACAAACAATGAACAAATTTCAATGCATCTTTATTAAACAAACTAACATTAACCTGTTAACCTGCACCCCATAGGCGGAGGGTGAACCAACTCCAGAGTAAGGCTAATCGCAGCCAAATGTATTAAACATCATAAACCCGTCTTTTTAGGCAAGAACCAGACATGGGTGTCATGTAGGCAAAAAATTTTTTTCATGGGACTGAATTTGTATTTAACGTGATTACAATTTAATCAAAAAGTTAGAAATTGATAATTATATAACGTTTCCTTTCCACGGTTATTCAAACAGCGAATAAATTATATATAGAAAGTGACATTTCGAAGCCTTCCCCAGCCTTATACACGCTCCATCTATGCTGCACCCCCCATTTTGGGACTCACAGCTGAAAATTACCTACCTAACTTAAAATGGTAACAGTTCCTGACAACAATGTGCTACACACACAATTCTAGTGTTTTTGAAAATTGACAGTAGCGTTTCAGCACAGACTGGACTGGTGCCTTACCTTAGACCCGCACTGAGTGAGCTGTCATCAGTCCGCCAATGTTTCACCGCTGGAGCAGATGTAGACAAGAATGACTCCTAACAAGCGATTGAGGTGTTCTGTTGTTGGGTGTAATAATGAACATAGGAGTCGTCGTTTACTCCTGACATCTGAGCCGCTGAAGACACAGTAGATTTGTTTTTTTCTGAAGGGAATGCTCCCCTGATCTGCCTAACTGTGTCTATGTTCGCGCGAATCATTCATGATCCAGCCTCATCTACAGAAGAAGTGAGTATAATGTTTTGTAATGATCTGAAAAGAGCTGTTTTTGACAGGGTAAAAAAAGTTTCTTTTACACTACCATTGAGAAATTTTAACCAAACTATGTTACAGACTTTTCATTAAGACCCTAAAGAATCATATCAACTTGTGGAAAATGGGCATCATATGACCCCTTTAAAATGGTAACAGTTCCTGACAACAATGTGCTACACACACAATTCTAGTGTTTTTGAAAAGAAGACCCTTTGGGCTTTACTATCCATCATCCAGGGTTGATAATGCTCAAAAACATAAAAAGTTATAGACACTGAAGTGCGCACAAAAAGTATTCTCGTAGCTTCGTATATTTGCGGATGAACCACTGATGTCACATGGATTATTTTACCGATCTCCTTGCTACGTTTCTGGACTGGGGAACATTTCAGTTCAGACAGCTCTCAGACTCCATCAAAAATATCTTAATTTGTGTTCCGAAGATGAACGAAGGTCTTACGGGTTTGAAACGACATGAGGGTGAGTAATTAATGACAGAATTTTCATTTTTGGGTGAACTAACCCTTTAAATATTTTTAATGCATTCAACTGAAAACATTAATCGCCTGCATTAACGCACTAATTTTGACACCACTAATATATATACACGTATATATTTATTTTACTGGTAGTGTTTTGCATTAATGAAGACTAATAATGCCTCTAAAATTATTGTTTATTTATGATATCTTAATTCAAATAATAAAAGTCTGGCTACTAGAGACTACAGAAAGAAAAAGGAGTTTGGGCACTGACATATCTCCTTCACAAACTATTGCACCATTGCGCATCATATCAAACAACACCACTCACATTCTTTTATCTCTCTCTTTCTCTCCCCTTCACCCTTTCATAATTTAAGAAAATATTACAGCTAGGCTTCCGATATTAAAGCATCATGCAGCAATGTGAGAACAAAATGGTCTGTCAAATCTCAGAAAGCCTGTCGCAATTGCCTCAAAGACACAAACTTCCCCTGTCCTTGAACAACTCTCCTCCTCTACTTCCTGCTCCATTGTGCTGGTGTTTCTAATCTCACGCTCGGTGAGGATTAAAAAACTCAAAACGCTGTAATCTTGCCCACTTCAGAGCGGAGACAAAAACATATCTCAGTTTGAAGTGGTTCTATCCGCCCTGATTCAACATGAAGCGGAGATTCCTCTAAACTTCAAAGTCTGTCACCGGATCAGCCCTGCCAGCGAGCGAGAGGAAACTGCCCTTCACCTGTCATTTGCACAGTGGTAACATGCTCCACTAGTCTTATTTCCCAGCTATTCATCCAACGTGGAATAAGACTGGCATGGGCTGATCAAAGCGACGGAGCGAAGGGAAAAGTGGTTTCATTTCGGCAGCGTTAAGAGAGAATATTCAGCAAAGCCAGACTGACACCGTTCTTCAGCTAAACTCTGTTAACGAGTATAGAAGCTCTCGCTCGCAAACTGATGGAAGCACTTCCTCATCCTTCCCTCCCTCTCTTTCATTCTCTCATCTTCTTCCCATCTTCGGTTTCCCTCTTCTTCTTTAGTATGATAATGAGTCTCATTATTCCATTTTACCTCCCTCTAAGGCTCTGACATAATTACCTCTCATCGCTAATTTTAGATTCGACTGTGTGTGTGAGAGACAGAGCGTGAGTGGAGATATTAATAAAAATTGCGGTTTCTGAGTTTTAATAAAACTGTACGACACTTTACTATTTAAAAAAGCATGAATTTAGCCCTTTGCGCTGTTTTATTCATAGTGAGTGGGAACAAGTAAGAAGAGGAGGAATAGGAAGAGGAGAACGGGATCAGGTTACATTGTGAGCTAGATGTTTGATAACCATATCAAACATCTAGGGGGTTTGGGTTATCGTTATGCTTGTCATGTGACACAGAAAAAAAAAATCACAATAGTGGACCAAGCAAAGCCCTGTGCACATTCAGAGAAGTCTCGTGTTTGCACACTAACTCAAATCTCTTGAAATTCTCTTGATGGGCCAGAGAAAACTAATAGTGATTGAATCTGAAAGGTAATAGTGTTATAACACCTGAAATCTAACAAATCTGTTAAAATCTGACCTGCAATAAGTCCCAATTCCATTCCCCTACTTGATCCCAATACATTTTAATAAAAGAAAAATAAATAAATTTTTATCCTTTTTCCTGAAAATGAAAAGTGGTTTGTAAGTGTTTATTTAAAATGATATTACCATGTAAATATGCACACGTGTTTCATTCGGTTCCAAGGGAGGTTTGTTGTTTACATTGGGGGAGGGAAGTTCTTCTTTATTAGATAATTAATGAATGAACAGGTCATTATGCAGGACTCGTTCCTAAATCTATACTTTCCCCCCAAATCCTCTTGAGCTGCACTCTGGGATTGAACCACCCCGGCAACTCCATTAGAGCGGGAGAGTGAACGAAAGGGGAGGTCTTGCCCCTTTATCCAGTTTAAAAAGAGCACAGTGTCTATGTGGTGGCTCACACGCATACTCTGTACATTTCTCAGGAGATTGTGCTCTGTTTGTGTCTCTAAAGCCCCGGACGGGCGGGCGGCACGGGGGGTGGAGCCCTACGGCATGTCGCGCTCCAGGGCTCAGGGCGGGTGAGATCTCGGCGTGCCAGTCTGCCTGTGAGGAGCGGATGACAGCTGAGAATGAGAAACATTTGCCGAGGCCACAGAGCAGTTTTGGGGTGGAGATCCTGCCACAGTCAGACCCCTCACCTCATGTCAGCCCGTCACCTCCACTAACAGAGCTCACCAATCAGGCCTGGAGCTGATATACAAGGCCTTGGAGCATTAACACCTTCAATCACGCTTGCACACATGCACAACTTTCTTTAAGTCCCATGAGGCACATCAACAAATTATTGTGATGGCGGGAACACCCTACCCCTCAAACATACACTTTTGTGCACAAGATAAAGAGCTGAGGTCTGTTCACACCAAGCCTTAGATTTCAGCACAGGATTTTAAAATGAAACTGCATCTCAGTGAATTATGTTACAGTTTTGAAGGCATTTTAGAAGCTATAAACAATCAGAGCAAAACAAAGAAGTAAAATTGTATACAAATACTTTCAGAGAATGAATAAAAATTTGCACAGGACTAGTTTGGATGAGGAAAATTGCTTTATTTTGTGATATTCTGTGCTGTTTATTGGTTTGAACAGGGCTACAGAGTATGAGAAAGAGCAAAGTTGACAGTCAGAGAGACAAAGGCAAAGAGGACAATGACAGAGACAGATGTGCAAGCGCAGTTATGCAACCTGAGCTAACAGACACTGCACTGCTGCGTGCAAAAGTGATTGTTGCCAAACAGAAGCGCTTACTGTTGCCAAAACTAAATAAAGCGTGTTCACACAAAAACTGTCAACTGACTTTCCTTCACTGAATACAAGTGAATTCCTTCACTACTCACTAGCCATCTATTATTAAGAATTTAATTTATTCAAAAGTTAATAAAATAAATAAAATGAAAATACATAAATAAATACATAAATTAATTACAGTTTTGCTAAAGAAATTCATTTGTATGCTACCGCCCAAAAAAGTTTGAAGTTGGAAAGATTTTTGAATGTTTTCTCTTATGTTCACCAAGGCTGGATTTATTTCATGCAGTTAAACAGTAATATTATGCAATATTATTATGATTTAACATAAATGTTTACTATTTTAATCTATTTTAAAATGTTACTTATTCCTGTGATGCAAATCTGAATATTCAGCATCATTACTCCAGTCTTCAGTATTACACGGTCTTTCAGAAATCATTCTAATATGCTGATTTGGTGCTCAAGAAACATTTCTTTATTATCAGTCTTGAAAATCATGATATATTTTTCAGTATTCTTTGATGAATAGAAAGTTCAACAACATTTATTTGAAATATAAATCTTTTGTAACATTATAAATGTTGAATGCATTGCTGAATAGAAGTATTCAATTCTTTTTCCCCTTCAGATTTAATTTTAATTGTAAGCTTTAAATCAAAAGGTCTTCAAAATCATGTGTCAAGTGTATTCAAACTTTAGGGTTAGGGTTAGGGTCATATAGCGACACACACTCTCATACAGCATAACCCAAAACATTCCCATACATTCACTACTACTTGGCAGGCTGACAGCATTGTGTGTGCTTGGCATATGCTGCATGTAAAACATTTATGAGCAGTTAGCACATGAGGGAGATGGCAGTTCTTCTGTGTGAGTTGTGTGGGAGTGTTGAAAAGTACAAGCTTCCTCCCACACTGGGGTCACAGATAGGGTTGGGTACCGTTCACATTTGAACCGGTACGGTACCGGTATCGGTACCTGAATTTCGGTGCCGGTACCCAACGGCACCTTTTTACGGTACTTTACTCTCTGTGTAATTACAAAAACATTTATTTCAGTGAAAAAATAAGTCCAAAAGTCTCAATTTCAACATTTTGAACAATAAGGCCCTACAAACTTTTTCTTTCTTTCTTCCCCCCCCCATACCATATGTCCCTAGAAATGCAACCACACTTTAGAACATTTCGGCTTGCCCTGTGTGTTGTTTGAACAAGTTGCAGGGGTGACCTCACATCACAGGGTCTCTCATTCTCTCTCTGTAGCGTATGTGCCCAGATGCGTTCTCAGGAACCAAAATTTTGCACCGATTGATTTAACGTGAATCGGTACTCGGTAGTACCGACGCAATTCGGTCGGTACCCTTAAAAGTACAGAGTTCAGTACCCAACCCTAGTCACAGAGTCACACAGGGTTCAATTCCAGGCTTTGAAGATTGGTGCTTCTGTTGTCTCGTTTGAGGAATGAGGTGCCACATTCCCTCGGGTCACACACATACACACAGCTGAACGTGACTTTTCACAGGCCGCCGTGACAGACTTATTAGTAGTGCCATGGGCTTCAGGGACACACAGTGGCACACATGAATGGACAGAAGGAAAACTTCCTACACAAAGTCAAGGTGCGAATGCAGTCTCCATGTCAATCAACTTGACTGACAGCTCTATTCAGGCTACTCAAAAAACTCAAGGTAAAACTCACCAGAGGGAAACATGCTCTCAAACATCTAGACAAACAGAGCGAGTCCTCTGAGAAGGACGTGGTATTTATGAGAGCCAACGATACATTCAAAGAGATGCTATTTCATCAGTAGCGAACACATGGAGTAAACATCTTGCAGGATGGTCTCAACTGGCTAAGATGTAAGAAACAGGTTCATCCTCAAATATTTAGGAATGATAGACACTGCAGCCCTGTCACTATACATGGACCAGTCTCAGTTTTATAAATGTCTTTACTGCAGATCGATGCTTCTCTCAAGACACAGGAGACATAATTTCTGAATCAGTCATGTAAAAATAGTTACAAGTGAAAAGTTATGTCATCATACTAACAATTTTGTCCACTCAAATGGAACAAAAACTACACCAAATGAGAAACAGTAATGACTTCACTCAGACGAAAGATGGTTAGACAGCAGGGTCAAAAAAAAGAAAAGAAGATATGGCCTGATTTGTAGGATTCCTTATTTGATCACCAACATTTTTTTTTAAATAAAAATAAAATAAAAAAATTCTGTCATCATTTACTCATGCGGTTTCAAATCTGTATAACATTTCCAAGGTAATCCTGGATCACTCTTCTCAATATAATGAATGTGAATGAGGACAGATGCTGTCAAGATCCAAAATCACTGTGAAAGAATCAAAAGTTTTCTGAAACCATAAATTAGTTGTGCTAATTTAGCTAATTTAATTTGAGTAAAACATAAGCATTACATATTGAAAATCTTACAATTTCATGAATAAATCGCTGTTTTTGAATAACATTTTTCAATTAATCAATATCTGTGGTTCACAAAACCAATCGGAATGATTTGTTTGAATCCTTTTGGAAGCAATAGAAGGTATAGTTTGGAAGGTATAGTTCAAAATTCTGTCATCATTTACTCACCCGTGTGTCGTTCCAAACCCATAAGACTTTGGTTAATGTTTGAAAAACAAATTAAGAGGTTTCTGTCCCCAAATTGAAAGTCCAGGTAACCAAAACTTTGAAGATCGAAAAACATCAAGTTGTCATAAAATCCATAAAAACCAAGCTGTTTAATAAGTTTTGTAAAGCGATATAATTGCTTTATATTAATCTACAAATTTAATTTAGGCTTTTATTATTTTATCGGATTCGCGATGGCGCCAACGCTGATGGCTGCCTCCGTGGCGTACTCCGCAGTTGTTTTTATGTTTTTGTTAATTTGTTCTGTCTTTAGTTATATCCCTGCAATCAGTTTCACCAGAGACGGATTGCTGGACATTCGGAAGTACACACCACCCGATATTTCACCGGTTTTCGATTATTCTGATGTTTTGCTGGACATTGTAATCGGGGGAGCTGCGGCGCTGATCAAGCGCTTCAGGATGCGCAGACGGGGGAAGCGAGGTGGCGCCCTCGTGAAGCTCAGGCAGCGTGGATTCAGGACGCCGTTGTTTTTATTTATTTTAATTTTTTATTATCTGTGTTTTTTTTGTTCCGTCACTGTCATTCAGTTACACTGTGGAAGTTTCTGTCACGAAAACAAATTCCTCGTATGTGTAAACATACCTGGCAATAAAGCTCATTCTGATTCTGATTATCTTTTTTATCTTCTAAGTTTTTATTATTTTGACTTTCAATGGAGGAACAGAAACTTCTAGGTTTTATTCAAATATCTTAATTTGTTTCAAACAATGGCAAAAGTTTTAGTTGTTTAGAACAAAATGAGGGTGAGCAAATTACTTCATTGCAATTTCATGGAAAAATCATGATAACAGTATTGTCTCGTTTTATGTCGTGTGGTAGAAGGAAACTAATATGGGGTTGGAACAACATGAGGGTGAGTAAATAAATGACAGATTTCAGTTTGTGGAAAATTTACAGCTCACACAGATCCTCATGTTTTTCAATTATCAGATTTCACATCTCCATGTGAAGAGAAAAGCAACAAAACAGAGAAATAGTGAGAGTATGAGAGACACATGGATGGTGAATCAGATAAAAGGATGAATAGATGAAAACTGAGCAACAGCAGAGGAGCTCCAGAATTCCTTCCTCAAACGCTCACTTTACTTCCTCAATCTCACAGTCTCAACTTAGCCTCTGTGATCCTGAGATAAAAGTGCTGGCACTTAGATCCCTCAGTGAAAAGACTGTCTTTTGGTAGAGAAATGGTGTTGTAACCCTGGTGTAATTTTACTGATTTCAGTAAGAGTACAATAATAAACCCCATTTCTAAGAGTAGCACCACCTGGCTTGCAGAACTTAAATAAAAAAAAATCAGCTTAGCTACCAAATAGACTTATTTTCACTCACTCACACCGATTCGCTGCCCAATATGATGGACAACTGTACTGTCCAATGAGGAAAGCAGTTTCTGACAGGAGCCTACACACTTCACTGGGTGCAATCCAAACCTTCAGGCCACTGTTTTTTTAGTTCATTTATGGCTTGATTTGGTTTAAACAAATATGCATTTGCATAGCAACAGAAACCTTTACTGCAAGTCAAACCCCTCCACAATCCTCCACCATTTGCTGACTGTAAAGGGAAGGGCAAACTGGAATGCAACAGAAGTTTAAAGCACTGGGTGGAGATCATATCCATCCAGACGACAGGATCTGATATTCACTTGGATCAGCTGTGGTATGCAATGAAAAGGCCTGATTGTCCGTTCTAATAATAGTAAGCTGTAAATAATAGTAAATATACTGATAAACTGAAATTTTAGACTTTTGAAAATTTAGCATTGCCGCCACAAGAATTACTTTATAAAATATATTAAAATAGAAAACAGTTATTTTAAACTGTATTAATATTTCACAAGATTACTGTTTTATACTGTATTTTTGATCAAACAAATGCCACCATGGTGAACATTAGAGATTTCATATTTTTAGAAAAATCTTACTGACCTCAATATTTGGATTGTTGTGTATATAATTATTTTAGGAAAAATCAAAATATCAAAAAATGAAATATATATATATATTACTTGTGGGAAAACTTGAAACAATTTTAAATAAGTATAAAGAATGGCATTGGTTTTGTACATTTAATTTTTGTTTAACGTTATTAATAGAAATGTTGTTCAATTAGCATGTTTTTGTGTTTTGCTTTGGTACCGAAATTGGTACCGAGAACCGTGGATTTTCACTGGTATCGGTACCGAATACTGAAATTTTGGTACCGTGACAACACTAATTGGCAACATGATCAGAGATACCTGAAACATCTCACACTGAGATAACACACTGTGAAAGGGAATGAGACTGACAACAATAAAATGTCCTTACCTTGAGTTGAGACGCAGAGATGGTCAGCATGAGAAAGAAAAGAGAGAGAGAGAAGTTAGTCTTAAACAGGCAAGCATCACTTTCAATATTGCTCATACTTAAGGTAAATTATCTGAATAAAACAGAGTAGACCAGCATGTAAATGGAATAAAGATGATCTTTTCAACAGAGCTATAAAGAGGCAAATGTAGAGCAAGATCAGTACAGTATCTGATTTTTTGAAATTAGCTATTGTGTGCCTTTCACAAACAGACGCTGTGAAATGGTGACAGGTTAATTTTAAATCTTTTTTTCCGATCTGGGAGATACAAACAGTGAGATGCAGACAAAAAGAGAAATCATGAGAGGGTAAACGCTCGCTGCAGAAAAATAATAACATCTGATGAGGTCAAATTAAATATTTTTTCCCTCGTCTCGATCGCAGCTGTGATCTCATGAGCAGGTGGCCGTGTGTGGATTTAAATATGCGATGTGCTGCATGTTTCTGGCTCAGATTAGCAGTGCGAACATCACACTAACAGGATCTACAGGGATAATCTGAGAATTGAGCGACATCAAACGCACAGACCTATGGACTCCAGATTACCAGCAGTAGAGAGTTAACCGTCATCATCACCAGTTTATCAAAGTCCTGTTAGTCTCGCATCTGCAGACTTCACCTACCTGGTTCACACTGCAGGTTATTCTGTCCTAGAACCAACCATTTAGACAGGAAGACCTGATCAGAGGTTTACCTGCCCCTTTACTTGTCATAAAGTGACAATAATAATAATAATATTAATTAATTATTATTACGAACACACAAAATATTTTGCTAACAGTTAGGAAGGATGTTAACTTAAGTTGAGACTTGCATGCTATGTAATATATGTCAACTTAACATCTGCAGAGTTTTCGAGATGTATATAAACAGGGCTCACCGTTATTAGCAGGAAAAGTGACAGACACATTTTGGGGTTAGTCAAACACACCTAGAATTCCTCATGAACGGCATGACATTCAGTCAGACAGAGGAGGCATTCTCTGCATCTGTTTTTTTTCACAGGACTGTGTTTCTGCCCTCTTCCTCTCTGCCCACTTCGGTGCTCTCAACCACAGTTGTTTTTTTATAAAAAAAAAACAAAACAAAAAAAAAAAAACAGGTGATGAACCAGGGGCTTTTGGGTAATTCAACCATATGGTGCCCCCAGCCACGATGAACCTCAGCCAGCCGCCAGGATGAAAAATGAACAGATGCGTGAACCTTTCTGCTAGATTAAAAACAGAGTTTATGAAAAGGGGCACCAACACAACACTGCCATTTACCATAACACAGACACAATCAATCAACCTAATGGGCTTTAAATGGCAAAGCTCATCTCAGAAAAGCTGAATACAAACAGCTGAACTCCACACAGAACTGCGGCAAACTAACTAAACATTTTTGTTTTGTAGAAACTAAAAGCTGTAATTCTGACAGTCACACATAAGGACATTTGGTAATAGATCTCAGCTTTAGGAATCAACCTATTTTTGAACCCACCAGCGATTCACAAAAATCTCAAAAGCATCACAATTCTTTGTCAAGCAATTCTGGTTTGATCGAGAAATATTCATGATCAGAATTTAGAATTAATTTTTAATAATTCTGTTTATTGAAATGTATGCCTTTTTATCATTTGTATTTCTAAATAATCATTCATATATTTTTTTATTATTGTTATATACTATAATAAACAAAGTGTAGTTATACAAGAACAATATAAAACTATAATTTAGTTTTTATTATTTTATTTTTAAACTTTTTTATTATTGTTATACATTATAATACATTATAGTTAAATAACAATATTAGAAATTTGTTTGTATTAATTACATCTTATTTTTAAATTATTAATGCAATTTTTATTATTGTTATGTATTATAATACATAAATTATTCATACATAAACTGTTTTTACTTCTAAATTACTAATATAATTTTTGTTATAGATATTACAATACATAAATTACAGTTATATAATAATGAAAAAATATATAATAGTTTTTATTATATACTTATAATATATTTTATTATAAGTTTCTATAATAATTATGATTATATAGTAACAATAGAAAATATTATAATTGTTTATATGAATTATTTTTATTTTAAAATAATTGGAGAATCACTTTGAAATTGCATTATGACTCTCTGAATTGAAATCATGATACTTCTGCTTCATGTTCTTCTGGAAAAGCAATGGGATCATTCTGACAAGGAGGCGGCACGCCATAAAATAAGAATTTGCTTTTATCCCCCTACAGGGACTAACCCCATGTCTAACCTTTGACCTCTACACCTAATGTTATTAGTGGTGACCACTCCAGACCACTTGCAGGCTCATATTC